>NC_045552.1:15076269-15432209 GCF_009769535.1 Thamnophis elegans | reverse complement strand
GAATGGGGGGGGGGCTTCCGATTAGGACCTTTGTGGCTCTTTGAGTGTTTAAGGTTGCTGACCCCTAATCTAGTCCAACCCCAGTGGCTTAAGCAGGAGACCCTTTTCTAACTAATGGCCGCCCAGTCTCTTCTTGAAAGCTTCCAGTGATGAAGCTCCCACAACTTCTGAAGGCAAGAAGCTGAAGAAGCAAAATGTCTTCGAAGAAAAAACAGAAAGTCCAGTTGTCTCTTGAAAAAGCAACTTTGGGACAATCTGGATGGCTGAGAACCTCCACAGACATTCTGATGGCAACTTCTATTCCATTGATTGATTGTTCTCCCTGTCAGAAAATTTCTCCTCATTTCTAGGTTGAATCTCTCCTTGATTGGTTTCCATCCATGGTTCCTTGTCTGACCTTCAGGTGCTTTGGAAAATAGGTTGACCCCTTCCTCTCTGTGGCAGCCCCTCAAACATTGGAACACTGCTTATCATAGCTTTGCTGTTATTTTTCAGAATTGTGGCACAAGTCCATCCATTGAAAACAACTTACATTTTGGCTGTTTTTCATTCCATCTCTGCAGGGAACCCATCCCTTTCTCCCTTTGATGGCCAGTTGACAAAATCTGATCCTTGCTTGGCTGGACTGGCTCTGCCTGGCGACCGTCTTAAATTGAGTGATTTCTCCTCTCTGGAGCCAGCTACGTTGTCTTAATTGGGCACCGCAATACAACTGCAGAGCTCCTATAGTAGCAAAAGCTTTTATTAATTGAGCTATTTCATTTAGGTTTCAAGTGTTATTGAATACAAGTGTGCTGAAAAGCCCGTCCACTTTAGGGCTGATTCAGTCACGCTGGCCAGCAAATTAATTTTAATGCAGTTTGATGGGTTTCCTCTGCTACGGATACAGCCGCCAGTTTTAAGATACAAGAAGTGGTGTTGTGTGAATCAGGCCATTGCAGCAATTTTGGTTTGTTGGCTGGATTCCGTGTTCCGCATGTGGTCTGGAATCCCACCATGCTCTGTATCTTTTTAAATGGGAGGAAGTAAGCATGATCAAAATTGAACTGGACCGTGCTTTTTCTTTTCCCTTGAAGAGGAAGAAGAAGGGATTTCGCTTCTCCTCCAAGAAGCTTCATGAGTTCGGCTCAATTAAGTTGGATCAGTTCAGCCAAACTGATGAAGCTTCTTGGAGGAGAAGCAAAACAACAACAACAACAACAACTACTACTACTACTACTACTACCACCACCACCACCACCACTATCACTACCACCACCACCACCACCACCACCACCACCTCCTCCTCCTCCTCCTCCTCTTCTTCTTCTTCTACTACTACTACTACTTCCTCTTCCTCCTCTTCCTCCTCCCCCGCCTTCTCCTCCTCCTCCTCTCCTCCTCCTCCTCCTCCTCTTCTTCTCCTCCTTCTCCTCCCCTCCTCTTCCCCTCCTCCTCCCCCTCCCCCCCCCCCCCCTCCTCCTCCCCTTCTTCTTCTTCTTCTTCTTCTTCTTCTTCTTCTTCTTCTTCTTCTTCTTCTTCTCCCTATTCCCTCCTCCTCCTCCTTCAGAGTGGGAAACAGTCCAGTTCATGGATGGGCTTTAATTTTTTTAGAAAGGGGTTCTCTGCCCAATTGCTGGGTGGGTGCATGCCCTGCACGTACCTGCATCCAAAACAGGCCATGTGGGGACTCCTGGGAGGAGCGAGGAGGGGTGGGCAGGGCCAGCAAGGAGTGGGATTTGGGGGTTCTCCGAACTGCATAGAATCTTAGCCATACCTTCTCCTGAACCCCTGCGAACCCTCCCCCACCCCCCAGCAGCCCACCCCTGGTCCAATCACCTTTTGTAAAAAGCACCTTTGAGATATCTATGACCTGGATGACTGAGAGTCTCCATAGATAATCCAAATTGTTTTTTTTTCTCCTGAGAAAAGGCTGTGTAACAAGGGGAAAAAAATCCCACTAAGCAGACAATGAGCAAAGGAGGCCTTCACCTCACTGCAAATGTCCTTGTTATCTTGGTTCTGTGTTTCCGTTCTAGCCATCACTTTGGAGATGTGCCCAAATCCTTCAGGCAAGGCAACCTCCCAAGGAAAGGTAGACTCACATGGCTGCAGTTTTGAGTTGCTTGTACAGTTTGGTATTCCCCACATTGCCCTGTGCACCACCTTGAGTTGGCTAATGGGCTGCATATGTGTGGTCTTAATAAATGGCTTTATTAATTCGTGTTACTCCCTGCCTAATTCCCTGGCAGGATCTTTGGACTCTACTTTGCAAATGCAGGTGGGTGGTGGAAGACTGACACTTTTGGTGTTCACCTTGAATAGGGTCATAGAAACACACTGAGGGCATCTCGGAGGTTTCCAGATGGATTGATGCAGATTTGCCATATGGAATGGAGGTAGAAATTAAAATAATCCTGATTTTTTCCCCCTGGAACTATTTGAAAGGGTTCATCAGCTGCATGGAGAACAATTAGGCATGACGGGTAGGAACTGTCTTATGCAGACTCTCTAAAATCTCCAGGTTGCATAAAGATTCATGACTAAAACCTTCCAGAAGGTCTTTGACAATTATTGTTACAGACAATGATTGCATTGCGCATCACATTGAACAAAAGGTTTGCTTTGTTGTGGACTGCAGAATAAGCTGAGTTCCATGCAGTTTCACCAATGGTAATCATGGTTTCTAAGCTGCAATGCCTGTGTTTGGGTAGGAGTGGTGGAACCTGGTGGTGGAGTCAAAAGAAGAATCAGCCTAGAATCTCTACATAGCCACAAATGGACCAAGGCCTCTTGAATTCCATTGATCCTTATTTAGCACAAAAATAGTGCTAAAAATTGAATCGATTTCTATGCATAGGTATCAGGTAAAGGTAAACGTTCCCCTCGCACATATGTGGTAGTTGTTCCTGATTCTAGGGAGCGGTGCTCTTCTCCATTTCAAAGCCGAAGAGCCAGCGCTGTCCAAAGACGTCTCCTTGGTCACATGGCTGGTGTGACTAAATGCCAAAGTAGCAGTTAGACTTATATACCGCTTCATAGGGCTTTCAGCCCTCTCTAAGCGGTTTACAGAGTCAGCATATTGCCCCCACAGTCTGGGTCCTCATTTTACCCACCTCGGAAGGATGGAAGGCTGAGTCAACCCTGAGCCGGTGAGATTTGAACAGCCGAACTGCAGAACTGCAGTCAGCTGAAGTAGCCTGCAGTGCTGCATTTAACCACTGTGCCACCTCGGCTCCTCAGCTCCAAAGGCACACGGAATGCTGTTACCTTCCCACCAAAGGTGGTCCCTATTTTTCTACTTGCATTTTTACGTACTTTCAAACTCCTAGGTTGACAGAAGAAGAGACAAGTAACAGGAGCTCACTCTGTTATGCGGCACTAGGGATTCAAACCACTGAACTGCCAAGCTTTCTGATCAACAAGCTCAGTGTCTTTGCCACTGAGCCACCATGTCCCCTCTAAAATCTCCACATCCAGTAATGGACTAATGTGGTGTGTGATTTCAGGTAATATATACCCGCTGAAGACCTGGTCCTGCCAGCGGGCCTGGGGGAACCCAGAGTGGGATGGAGCCTATTAAATGACTTGTGTGTTGTGTTGTCACCGGGGTGAGGGGTAGGGGGCTATTAGATTATTTTATTATTTTATTAATTATTTTATTTTATTAGTTTTATATATGATGTTTTTATACCCCTGTAAGTCTCCTTGAGTCGCCATGTGTGAATAGGTGGCAATATAAATTTTCTAATAAATTGTGTGTGGTGTGTCTGTGTGTGTGTGTGTGTTTGTGTGTGTGTGTGTGTGTAAGAAATAAAGTCTACTCTGAATTAAGTTTGTTTCCTGATGAATTAATAAGTCCGGTCTTATAATTTTCTTGGTAAAAACACAAACATGGTTTACCAATGCCTTCTTCCAGGATGGTTATATTTTTTTTTCAGGCAGTAGATAGTAAAATGCCATAATGTGTCTGATTTGGGAATCTTTTTACTGGTGGTTAGAGAACAGACATAAGAATTAATAGTCAAAGAAGTTATCTAAAGTATAGAAAATGTATTAACAGTCAATATTAATAGATTTAATATTGACTGTTAATTGAGATTGTTATAATATTAGATGCTTAAGGTTATAGTATTGGAAATTAAGATAATATGAGATTAAATTATGAATAAGATTATATATTTGAATGTTGGCACAAAATATGTATACCCAGATGACACATTGGTTAATGGAAAATGGTTTATACACACACGCACACGCACACAAACGCACACACACACAGAGTATATATACATATATAATGAGGATTGATGCCTTTGAACTCATGGAGTTGGAGAAGATTCATAGAACATAGATTAAAAGAATTGGAAGGGACCTCAGAGGTCTTCTAGTCCAACTCCCTGCTTGAGCCAGGGACCCTAATCCAGGGGTCGCCAAACTTTCGGACCTCAGGAACCACTAATATGATTTTTTAAAAAGATAAGTAGTATTTAGTGCAATATAAAAAAATGCAAATAATTTTTCTGCAGACCACCAAAATATTCTTGCAGACCACCAGTGGCCGCTGCCCTATATCAGTTCAGACAAATGGTTGTCCAGTCTCTTTTTGAAAGCCTTCAGTGATGGAGCACCCACAATTTCTGAAAGCAAGATATTCCATTGCTTAATTGCTCTCACTGTCAGGAAATTTCTCCTTAGTTTTACATTGCTTCTCTCCTTGATTAGTTTCCAACCGTTGCTTCTTGTCTTGGTTTCTGGTGCTTTGGAAAAGCATCGTCTTTGTAGGAGCCCCTCAAATACTGGAACATAGCTCTCATGTACCCCCCTAGTCCTTCTTTTCACTCGACTAGACATACCCAATTCCTGTAACCATTCTTCGCACGTTTTAGCCTCCAGCCCCCTAATCATTTTCACTCCTGTGAACAGCACGCTTAGGACAGCCAAGAAAACAATGGATGGATCACTGAACAAATTAATCCACAGTTCTCACTTGAAGCACAAATTATCAGGCTCAAATTAATTATCCCAGTTTGAAGGCCCAGATTTCTGGAGAAAGCTGTAATTCTGAGAAAGGTGGAAGAAAACATAATGATCACCAGAAGCGAGGTGGATGAAACCAGTTATGGTGGTGATGAGTGCACCATTGGGAGACGCGAAAGAACAAGATCAGAGGCCTATCAATTGTAGAGAAAAATATATCACTTTGTTCTCTAGGAGTTGAAAACGACCTGATAGTGCCATGATGGCAAACCTATGGCACGCGTGCCACAGGTGGGATGCAGATCCCTCTCTGCAGGCACGTTAGCCGTCGCCCAGCTCAGCTTCACGGCATATGTGCACATGCCTCCCGTCATCCAGCTGATTTTCAGGTCTCTGCCACGCATGCGGGAGATGCATGTCCATGCGCAGGGGGATGGGGGGAGCGCACCCCTCCCTATACACACCGTTTTTGGTCCTAGGAGGCTTCAGGGAGGCCTGCTAAGCCCAAAATGGGGCATGGCGGGGATCGTGTGCGCATGCGTGGGGGCCACGGAGGGGTCATGCGGGCATGTATAGGGGGCAGGAGGCACAGGGAATGTCACATGGACTTTGCATTATGGGTGGGGGCACATGCGCGTGCTGTCATGCGCCTGCCCACACTTTCGGCACGGGAGGACAAAAAGGTTAGCCATCACCGTGATAGTACATAAACAATCAAGATAGCAACTCCATACGCTGCCATTTCATCCCTGGGTGGAAAGCTCTCCAGCTGTGGATGGATCAGAGAGCAAGTAATGGGATGAGAACCACAATCCCTGCTTAAACAGAACCCATTGGAGACTGGGGCATAAAAAACCAGCATGCTGCCAATTGCCAAGCAAAAGAGAAAGGGAAAACCGATTAGGCTGGAGCAAAAGTGGGTCAAGGCAAGATTTACAGGTAAGCATTATGTGCGAAGAATACCAAATGAGAATACGGTGGGGGGGATTTTTGGGGGAGGGAGGAGGGAGGGAAGAGAGATCCAAACGAAGTCATAAGTCTGGCCTTTTTTGCAGCGTTCTTATCATTACTCATCCGTCTCTTATGGCAGATCAATACCACAGGTACAGAATGTCCTACCTTTAAGCTTTGGGATTTCTAGCTAAAAAAGGGATCTTCTACTGCCAGGGAAAACCACAACCAAAATCCCTAGCAGGGAACTGCAGCTTTTCACAGAAGATGTAGAATACCTAGGTAAGAAGGGGTTTTAATATCTTCACTATAGGTGCTGTTGGTCTTTGCCAAGATATCTGGAGTTGGTAAGGCAGCCCAGAGCTTTAGGAAGCATCCCATCTCCCCTGTCCAATATTTGTATCTGCTTTGATGCAAATGTTGGAGAGGATTAGAAATGTAAGGCTTTCAATAGCAGTGATCTTGCTTGTGCATAGCGCAGAAGAAGAAGATGATGATGAAAGATTGAGCTACATGTTGCACCAGAAAACTCTATTTAACAGATTTAACAGAATAACAGAGTTGGAAGGGTCCTTGTAGGTTATCCAGTCCAACCTGGATACTTGAGAGACCGCCTGCTGCCAATCACCTCCACTAGACCGATTAGATCCCACAGATTAGGCCTCCTCCGAATTCCATCCGCCAGCCAGTGTCGACTGGCGACTACCCAGAGGAGAGCCTTCTCTCTGCTCCGACCCTCTGGAACGAACTCCCCGTGGAGATTCGAACCCTCACCACCCTCCAGGCCTTCCGCAAAGCCCTTAAAACCTGGCTGTTCCGACAGGCCTGGGGCTAAAGAGCTGTTGCCCCCATCTTGAATGGTATGACTGTTGTGTGTTTTTAAATTATGCATTGTTATGTTTTGTTTTATTTTTTGTCTGTACCCCTCTTCCCTGATTTGAATTGTGAGCCGCCCTGAGTCCCCTTCGGGGGAAAAGGGCGGCATACAAATATAATAAATCAAATCAAATCAAATCAAACCTCCCAAGCAGGAGACCCTGCCTACACCATTTCTGAGAAATGGCAGTCCAGTCACTTCTTGAAAGCTTCCAGTGATGAAGCTCCCACAACTTCCAAAGGCAACTTCTATTCCATGGGTTGATCGCTCTCATTGTCAGAAAATTTCTCCTTATTTCCAGGTTGAATCTCTCCTTGATCAGTTTCCATCCTTTATTCTTTATCTGGCCTTTGGGTGCTTTGGAAAATAGCTTGACCCCTTCCTCTCTGTGGCAGCCCCTCAAATATTGGAACACTGCTATCATGTTTCCCTTGGCCCTTCTCTTCACTAGACTAGCCATGCCCAGTTCCTACAACTGTTCATCATATGTTTTAGCCAACATGGCTAAAGGCAAACATGGGTCTTGGATGGCACAAGAATGGTATCGATAGAATGTTTCTAGCTCAGGGTCGAATTGTCTGGTCCTTGGTGCTCTCTGAGCTTGGTGGCTTTCTGGCAGATGTTTCATTACCCAACTAGATAACTTCATTAGTTGAATAATGAAACATCTGCAAGAAAACCACCAAGTTCAGAGAGCACCAAGGACCTGTTGGAAGAAATGTCCATCTGGGTTCAGTTCCAAGTGTGGAAAAAGACACTGGAAACATGGAGGCTGTTTGGAAAGATGGTTTTAATGGTGGACAGGATCACATGCCTTGAAGATGTTGGGTGAAGAAGAAAAAAGGGAAGAGATGCTGAGAGTGCCTGAGTTTTATACCCTCTCTGGGCTTTTGAATTTGAGCTTGCATTCTGATTGGTTGTCAGAATCCCATGGGGCCATGCAAGGGCAACTCTGTAGGCTGTCCTGAGTCACAAGCTTGGTTGATTCTTGCTGGGTGATGTAATCTTCCCAGGTGCCATGCAGTGAGATGGGTAGAGAGTTAATTCTACCTTTCTTGGATCTTGAGTGTATTTCTTTATGAATAGACCTAGCTATCTCTTTATCTCTTAAGTGCAGATATCTGCTGTGCCTATTGAGGATGGTGGGGGCTATGAAGAGTGAGTCTGTTTCCTGCCTAAAAACATGTTTCTCCATTTCTCATCCAGGGAAATAATCTGCCTTTTTAACATTTCCTAGAATATTTCATGTTTCTAGGAAAGGGGTGGGTGTAACTTCCTACAAACCCCACCAGACTGATATCTTACGTGCATCCGAATGCCTCGTGGACCTTCCTTCTCCCAAAATCAAGTAGGTGGAGGAACAAACGTTTGAATGTTGTAGAACACGAAAACAGCTTCCTGGGGGAACTAGATCTTTTTGGCTGTTTGCGTAATGGAATAGGATCCTGCTTTCCCTGACATGGTTTCAATTATATAATAGGTTAAAAAAAGAAGAAAAGAAAAAAAATGGGATAGAATTATGTCAGCATTGTGGTGTTGTGGGGGGAAAAAAACCCGTAATGTGATTGTGTGTGCTTTGCATTCTTAAGGGGAATATTTTACAACAAATGCAAACAACTTGTCTAGGCTCCATGCTATATTTTTACCTATTTTGATTTCAAGGTTTTTCTAAATAGTATATAATATATATCACCACTATAAATTTATAGTGGTGATTCTGGCTAGGAGAACGACTTTGAGCATGAAAGGACAAAGCCCGTTGCCAAATTTCTACAAATGGAGGCGAATTTGTGCCTTGTTGTGTTTATGGGTTGTGAAATTATGTGCACAAACCCATGCGGTACATATGCTTGCCTTTCTTGTACATACTGTATGTCAATCCCTCTTCTCTTGAATGCAATGGAGAATGTCTAGAAACCTGTAATTATGTGAAAGCATTTGGTTTTGGATCCAATTTATACCCGTAATTGTATTTTTTTTTCCTGAATCTCAGATTCTATGGATTAGGTTTATCTACCAGAGGCTAACAACTAAATGCAAATTCAATCAACTGCAGCAGACTCAATGTGATTATAGTCAAGAATTATGCCAATTAACAATCAAAGCATCTGGAAAGTTACAGGTGCTGCATCCTTCCTATAATCTAATACACTTTTATTTATTTACTAGTTGATAACCCGGCGTTGCCCTGGTATTTATTTATAGGGGGAAAATGTCAGGACCAAACGTAATTTCTAATGTTGGATTTTCCTCCTTACCAGAGAGACTTCCCCCTTGTGGAATACTGTGAAGCCGTTACCATGGCAACTCCACTGTGCTGTACAGTAGAAGCCATTTTGCGGCACAACAGGCTCTTAACAGAACACACCTTCTGAGGGGCGTTAGGGGTGTCCTACCCCCACAGTATTTGTTTCCAGAGAGTAAGTGATCTGTGTACTAAGTTTGATTGAAATTGTTAAACTGGAACACACACACACACACACACACACACACACAGCCATTTTTACATGATTTATTTATATTAGATTTTTATTCTGCCTTTATTAGTTTTAAGTAACTCAAGGCAGCAAACATTTCTAATACTTCCTCCTATTCTCTCTGCCACAACAACCCTGTGAGGTGGGTTGGGCTGAGAGAGCTGACCCAAAGTCATCCAGTTGGCTTTCATGGCTGAGGCAGGATTAGAACTCCCAGTCTCCTGGTAATTGGTCCAAAGTCACCTAGCAGGCTTAATTCTATATATATATGTGTGTGTGTGTGTGTGTGTGTGTGTGTGTGTGTGTGTGTGTTTGTGTGTGTGTGTGTTACACACCCACCCACCTGTCCACACACACACACACACACACCTGTCCACACACACACACACAATGAGCTGGGCATCTTCCAGGGATGACATTTCAAGTACCAGCATTTTTTGCAACGGCTATGTTGGTGATGGAATTTGAGAACTGAAATTCCAGATTTAATTTGGGCATGGCGATAGTACACAAAACGCAAAAAGCTGAGTTTTAGGATTTCTAAAATCTAACTATGGAGACACCTGTGCCTCTCTTAACACTTAAATTATATATTTGTCAAAAATTGCAAACCTCTCAAAATCCTAATCACGTTGTGTGATCTGTTTTCAAATCTCCTGGAGAATGGTGAGAATTGACAGGCCCTTGGTCCTCCCTGAGCTTGGTGGCGTTCTTGGAGACATTTCACTACCCAAATTAGGTAACATCACCAGTACAAATAGGGACGCTGTGGCTCAGTGGCTAAGATGCTGAGGTTGTCAGTCAGAAAGGTCGGCAGTTTGGCGGTTCGAATCCCTAGCACCACGTAATGGAGTGAGCTTCCATTACTTGCCCCAACCTAGCAGTTCGAAAGCACTTAAAAATGCAAGTAGAAAAATAGGAACCACCTTTGGTGGGAAGGTAACAGCGTTCCGTGAGCCTTCAACATTTAGTCAGGCCGGCCCCATGACCACAGAGACGTCTTCAGATAGCGCTGGCTCTTTGGCTTTGAAACGGAGATAAGCACCACCCCCTAGAGTCGGGAATGACTAGCACAGATGTGTGAGAGGAATGTTTACCTTTATCTTACCCCAGTACAAGCACTGATGATGTTACCCAGTGGTGGGATTCAGCCAGTTCGCACCTATTTGGGAGAACCGGTTGGTAACTTTCTAAGTAGTTCAGAGAACCAATTGTTGGAAGAAATCTCCTTTTGTTTTTTTCCACTTTACAGAGCTATTCCGTAAGGAAGGCAGGAAGGAAACATTCTGGTGTTGTTTCTAGCCTGATCTTTATTGACCTGCTTACAGAAACTGCCTCTCCGGTTAACCCTTATCACATTGTCAAAGTTAAGGTGAAGCGCCCATCAACGTGAGTGATGTTGAGTTGGCCATGCCCACATGGTCACATGACCACTGAGCCCCACCTGCCCAGATGGTCATTAGGGCAGAGAACCGGTTGTTAAATTATTTGAATCCCACCACTGATGTTACCTAGTTGGATAATGAAACATCTGCAAGAAAACCATCAAGTTCAGAGAGCACCAAATATCCCTCATTTCAACCCTGAGCTACAAATATTCTCTTTTATCAAATGATGAGAATTGTAGGATTCAGCATATGAAGAATGATCTGGATAGGGTACTCAGCTCTTTATAATTTGGACCAAAAAAAAAAGAGCCAACAGACAAAATTGCTCAGAGCTGCTCGATGTACTTACTTAGGAAAAAACAAAACATTTATAATGATTTATAATTAGCATTCTGTTCCATAACCAAAACTTAGCGATCGAAGAAGCAGTAGGTGAATGGAAAACTTCCCTGATTTATTTCAAGATAATAATATTGCTGCAGTAGTAAAAGAAATGATAATGATGGGGAGAGAAACAAAAACTACTCGAGTCTGGTTTCTTTTCCCTGTGCTACTTACATAATGCTCTCATCTAAATTTTATAAGGGAAATATAAAATTGCCTGTGCACTTTTTTTAAAAAAAAAAAAGCTTCACCATCAAATTGATAATATTGAACTTTGCAATGTTTTGATCCAAAGCCAAGCTTCTTCTCCTATTGGAAATGTAAACTGTCCTTTTATCTAACATCAGTTCCTTGGGAATTTACAGTCCCATACTGCTTTAAACAGACCTATAATTAAAAAGGAAAAAAATGTACAATTTCTCTCAAACTGGCTGTTTGGCTACCGATCAGCAAATCCTACCTCTCTTATTCATTTCCCCAATCTAAATTATTGCGTTGTTGTGAGATGTTTGCAAGCATTCTGTGTAGAGGGTGAAATTAAGAATAATTACCATAATCAGGGTATTGGCAAAATCACCAGAGACAATACAATTAATTGAAACTAATCTCTTAATGGTAGCTTTCTGAACAACCCCGCTTTCAAAGTTGTCACAGAACTGTTGAATTAAACCCTTACCTATAATTAATTTTAGAGAAATCTAAGATTAAATGTGGGGTTTGTTCTTCTTGGTCAGACCTTCCCAACATTGTGAGATTGTAAGGTAAAGGTTCCCCTCGCACATATGTGCTAGTTGTTCCTGACTCTACGGGGCGGTGCTCATCTGTGTTTCAAAGCCGAAGAGCCAGCGCTGTCCGGAAATGTCTCCGTAGTCATGTGGCTGGCATGACTAAAGGCCGAAGGTGCACAGAACGCTGTTACCTTCCTACCAAAGGTGGTTCCTATTTTTCTACTTGCATTTTTACATGCTTTCGAACTGTTAGGTTGGCAGAAGCTGGGACGAGTAACGGGAACTCACTCCGTTATGTGGCGCTAGGGATTCGAACTGCTGAACTGCCGACCTTTCTAATCAGCAAACTAAGTGTCTTAGCCACTGAGCCACCACGTCCCTCTGTGAGATTGCAAATCCCAGCAAATAAAACAGAACTCTGCAAAAAGAAAACCAAGTAGTCCTGAATTTCAAGTAGCCTTTGACTTGCAACCATTCATTTAATGACTATCCCTAATTATAATGGCATTGAGAAAAGTGATCAATTTTCACAGTTACGACCGTGCCTGGCACCCCCCAATGGTCACATGATCAAATTTTGGGTGCTTGGCAACCAGCATGCCTTTCTGATGATTGCAGCTTCCTGGGATTGTCATTTGTAACCTTCTTAGGGAAGTTCTGAGAAGTAAATGGGGAAGGGGGGGGAGGGGGAAGAGTCAGATTTATGTAACAACTGCACGATTCACTTAACAACACCAGTGATTTGCTTAACAACCCCAGCAAAAAGGGAATGACTCATTTCACAAGTCTCTTGCTAAGCAGTGGAAACGTTGGGCTCATATGTGGTCCTAATGTTGTAGAAAATGACAGGCTTTAGACTTCTCAGGATACAGGAAAAGTTTATTTGGCAGCCAGGTTCAGAAAGCTAGCGAAATGGCTAGCATTGCAAGTCCTGAACAACTTTCATTATTGAAGCACGCATTCTTATACATTCTCAAAAGCATTGCAACACGGAAATACTTAACTCGTTTCTTATTGGTTATTTTGGGGGGAAAGCCTTATAAGTAGATGAGGGTCTTACTTCTCCTTTTGTTACAGGCATGGACTACGTGTCATTAATGAACTTTATCTGAACCTTGTGGTTTGGACTTTTGACATGGGGACGTTGGCTAGAACATCTTGTGGTTAGAGAATGGTGACACTTCCCTTTTAAGCAAACTTCTAACTGTCCCTGTTATGCTGTGTCTTTATCCTCATATTTTTAATCCATATTTTATTCTACTTTATTAAGAGTCAAGCACTGCCTTTGATCACCACATTACAAAAAAGATGTTGAGATCTTGGAAGAAGTGCAAAGAAGAGCAGCTAAGACGATCAAAGGCCTGGAGACTAAAACATATGGAGAAAGGCTGCAGGTTTTGGGTTTGGCTAGTCTAGAGAAAAGAAGAATGAGGGGCGACATGATAGCAGAATTTCAGTATTTGAGAGGCTGCCACAAAGAAGTTAGGTTAGGTTAAGGGTTAGGGTTAGGTTTAGGGTTAGGTTAAGGGTTAGGGTTAGGGTTAGGGTTAGGTTAAGGGTTAGCGTTAGGTTTAGGGTTAGGTTTAGGGTTAGGTTAAGGGTTAGGTTTAGGGTTAGGTTTCGGGGGGTTAGGTTTAGGTTTAGGGGTTAATTTTAGGTTTAGCGCTCACAGCGTGCTTTTTTTGTCGCGCTGTGATGACGTCAGGTACGCGGTTTCGTCGAGCGCGCTTTAGTCGAACACGGTTTTGTGGTGGAACCACCTGGAACTAAGGAGAAACTTCCTAACAGTGAGGACAATTAACCAGTGGAATAGCTTTGCCTTCCAAAATCGTGGGTGCTCCATACCTGGAGGTTTTTAAGAAGAGACTACTAGACAACCACTTATCTGAAATGGTACAGGTTCTCCTGCTTGATCAGGGGACTGGACTAGAAAGCCTCCAAGGTCTAATTCCAATTCCAAATCCATTCCATTCCATTCCTGGCCCCCTTCTAGCAGACCTGAGAGAATAGGACAGGATACGTTTCCAAGGTCCATTTTTCAGGGCAGGAAAAAGAGGAAACTAATGTCCAGCACTGAAACCCAAACTCCCTCTGACAGCTGCTTCTTGTTCTGCATGTATCTCAAATTGAAGTAATAGGACATTTCAGAACTGGGCTCACTCATCACCACACAGTTGAAGAGACTGTCAAGCACTTAAAGCTTTTTCTAGATGAAATCTCTTCCTCCGAGCGCGGTAGGAGCATGACTGAAGTCATCTCATGGCCAACTCGCTTCTCCCTTGGGCAAACTTCCCCCCCCCCTCTCTCTCTTCCCCCCCCCCTTTCAGAAACTTTCCCTGTAATGTTTCCGGCGACGGCTGTTATTCCGTGCGCATCCCGATAGCCAGCATCTCCCAGAGCTGAAATGTACTAATGTCAGATGATGTCCACGATCGTTTCTGATAGAACGGAAAATTTTAATCGAGGTCCCTTGCTGAGAGGAAATTGAAAGGGAGGGAATCTAAATTTAGAACATCATGCAATTGGAATGGAGATTTCATCTTGTTTCAGCAAGCCTTAAACGGAGTCCAAAGTACACTATATTGCCAAAAGTATTCGCTCACCCATCCAAATAATCAGAATCAGGTGTTCCAATCACTTCCATGGCCACAGGGGCATAAAATCAAGTACCTAGGCATGCAGACTGTTTTGACAAACATTTGTGAAAGGATGGGTCGCTCTCAGGAGCTCAGTGAATTCCAGCGTGGAACTGTGATAGGATGCCACCTGTGCAACAAATCCAGTCGTGAGATTTCCTTGCTCCTAAATATTCCACAGTCAACTGTCAGCTGTATTATAAGAACGTGGAAGTGTTTGGGAACGACAGCAACTCAGCCACGAAGTGGTAGGCCACGTAAACTCGTCCAACATCAGTGTGTGACTTCACAAATGTGCTTCTGGAAGAATGGTCAAAAATTCCCATAAACACATTCCTGAACCTTGTGGACAGCCTTCCCAGAAGAGTTGAAGCTGTTATAGCTGCAAAGGGTGGACCGACGTCATATTGAACCCCATGGATTAGGAATGGGATGTCACTTACAGTAAATTCATATGAGAGTAAAGGCAGGTGAGTAAATACTTTGGGCAATATAGTGTATCAGAGCTAATACAGGTTGTCCTTGATTTACAATCTGACTCCGTTGTTACATCCTCAACACCCCCCCCCACAGCTTCAACCTCAAACTGTCTACCGTGGACTTCACCTCATTCCTAAGAGGTCCATAAGGTGGGTGAGCATAAGTGCACCAGCATGCCTAATGTCCCTGTCCTACTGTCCCCATTCATTTGTACTCATTTCCTTTCTTCATGTTTATACTTACACCTGTTAACATATAAGAGGTATAAGTATATAGGAGTGGGTTCCTGAACTGGTTCCTACTGTTCGCGGCACTTGTGTGCGTTGGCCATATATGGCTTCACTAAACATTGTTCTGCGCATGCTTAGAATCATGCCGTCAATGGTAGAAGACACCGGAGAACTGGTTTCGGGGCCTATCAGGCCTAAATTGCTGCCAGTTCTACGACCCAGGCCGGAATTCCACTACCGGTGCGGCTGAACCAGGCTGAACCAGCTGCAACCCATCTCTGGTGTACATGTTTGACAAACCAAATAAAAGAATAATAAAATAAAAGAAATTCAAAGTTAAAATGGCACTGGAAAAAATGGACCTGTGACTGTTTTTCACACTGACGACCAATCTAGTGTTTCTGAGGTGGTTCCTATTTATGACAGTTGCAGGGTCTTGGGGTCAATGTGATACAGTGGTGGCATTCAAATAATTCAACAAGCGGTTCTCTGCCCTAATGACCAGCTGGGTAGGTGGGACTCAGTGGTCATGTGACCATGTGGGCATGGCCAACTCAACATCACTCACGTTGATGGGCGCTTCACCTTAACTTTGACAATGTGGGGTTAACCGGAGAGGCAGTTTCTATAAGCAGGTCAATAAAGATTAGGCTAGGAACATGATCAGAATGTCTCCTTCCTGCCTTCCTTACAGGATTAGCCCTGCAAAGTGGGAAAAACACAAAGGAGATTTCTTCCAACAACTGGTTCTCCCAACTGCTTAGAAAGCTAATAACCGGTTCTCCCGAATAGGTGCGAACCGGCTGAATCCCACCACTGATGTGATCCCCCTTTTGCGACCTTCTGACAAGCAAAAACAATGGAGAATCCAGATTCACTTCATAACCATGTGACTAACTTAACAACTGCACTGATTCACCTACCAACGGTTGCAAGAAAAGTTGTAAAAGGGGGCAAACTCACTTAACAAAATGTTTCACTTGGCAGCATACATTCTGGGCTCAATTGTGGTCGCAAGTCGAGGGCTATCTGTATGTAAGACGCTAACGTAACTACAGGTAGCCCTCGATTTACAACCATTCATTTAGTGACCATTCAAAGTTATGACAACATTGATAAAAGGGACTTTTTCAAACTTACGACCACTGCAGCATCCCTATGGTTGCGTGATTTATATTTATGAGAGTTGCAGTGTCCTGGGGTAATGTGATCCCCTTTTGTGACCGTCTGATTAGCAAAGTTAATGAGGAAGCCAAGTTCACTTAACAACTGTGTTACTAATTTAATAACTGCAATGATTCACTTAACCATTGCAGCAAAGAAAGTCGTAAAATGGGGAAAAACCCACTTAGCAATTGTCTTGATTTGCAACTGAAATTTTGGGCTCAGTTGTGGTCATATGTCGAGGATTACTTGCAGTTAAAAAAAGCAAACAAACCAAACTCCAGCAGTCAACTTTAAAAATAAATCTCTTTCTTATCCCGTTTTCTATGTCCTTCACTTGCACTCTCCATACAGATAGAAATGCATAGACAAGCAGAAATATCTAAGCCTTTGCAGAAGATTAATGTTGTGTAAGTGCAATGGGAATAAATTTTTGCTACATATGCATGCAAAACAAAAATTGTGCATGTGCGTGGGAGAATCCAGGATAAGTCAAGATCTTAAGCTTCTTTCCACCCACACTCTAGGTAGGAATAATTTTATTACAACTGGCCAAAATATCACCCAAAGGCTTTCAAGTTCTCCAGAACTCCACAACATGCAAAGAAAACCCAAAAAAACATCATTTGGGGCAAAATAAGCCTCCATTCATTTTCTCTAGGACAAGGATCTTCACAAGGATTAATTCATTAGTTCAAAGGCTGCCATATTGCATGTCGGACTTGGAAGCCATCTTTTGCATTGGCCCCTCAGGCCTGCCACATTTTCTACTGTGGGAAAATGTGAGGGGTGATTATATGGAGTATGGAGATATATAGTCTAAATAACATTTTTTCTCAGAGAGTCAAGGACATCTTGCCTGGCAGCTGCGATGGTGTGACTGGGAGGCATCTCCAGTTTTGGATGGTGCCTGATTGGGCCATGTGATGGACATGTGTGTGCTGGGCAGGGACTCAGACTTTCGTTTGGGTGGGGAAAACCTGGAAGCTTTCAGATTCAAGTTTTCCCAGATGTGCCAATATGGCATCTCTAATAAAATGGAACTTTGGGGAAACTCATGCCTCGGAGTCTTCTTTCGTTGAGGGTGTCATTTGGAACTCCTGACACTGCAATCTTCTTCCATTGATACAAAACTCTATTGAGTAGAAACTCAAGTCAATCCGGGTGTGCTTTGAAACTTATATTGAATTAAAACAAACACTGAGAAATTGCTACTTCTAAGACTTCTAAGGAACCGGATGACTTTGACAGTATGTTTATGCAGTAGGCATAGAGTAGAACACCAACATTTAGTTTTATTACTGGGTTGGGGAATAATATATTCTCTAAGATGAGATAACCTAGGAAACTCATTTTGCCGATGCTCTTCTTTTTCTAGTTTTCTTTGTCTCCTTAGTGGACTAAGTAGGTAATCAGGCTTAGATGTCCTCAAGGCAGAATTAGCTCTGAGTGGAGCTGAAGTAACATTGCACATGGCTGGGCACATGGCTGGGTATATGCGGATTTAAATGTAACCCCCTGGGGATATCAATTGATCAAGTCAATTGAGGTTTGTGTGTGTGTGTGTGTGTGTGTGTGTGTGTGTTTCCTCAACTACTAAACCTTTCACTGACCAAGTGCTACAGGAGGTATAGGAGACGGTTGATAACCTCTTTTGTTATTAACTATCATTTTTATGTCACACGGCATAGGCAATCACTAGAGTATACTTACATTTAAAATCTTAATTAGCAAAATTGTCCTAGAAGTCAGTTTAGACAGAAAAAAAACCCTCACTTATGAGGCTTCTGTTAAAAAAAATACTTTGTAAAAGGATTCTGAAAGATGTGACATTCTTAAACATTTTGTCCCAATGGTTTTAAAAAAAAATAGCTAGAAAATGTTAAAGAGGAAGACCTTCTACAATTCTTCTCTCACATCACTTTAAAATTGTTTTTTTAGAAATGTTCTCCTAGTAGGAGAGAAGTTATATAGTGTTACTGTTTGATGCATGAATCTATAGCAATGATTCTCAACCTTTTAAGATCTAACATTATAGGTAAAGCCATAACTTCATGAAAATATACTAATTTTTCAAACTGGACAACTTTTGGACATGTGGACTTCAACTCCCAGAATTCCCCAGCCAGCATCTTAAAATTGCCAAGGTTGAGGAATATTGGTCTATGGCATATCAGCATCTTCTTGTTGAGTCTCTCAATCCTTGTCCTTGAGTGACCAGTGTAGGTAAGGCTTATATTCTTTTAATGATTTATATACAAATAGAAAGATACGAGGCATTTTGCCACTGCAGATTTATTCAATATTGTTCAGATTCAGCAGCCTGGATTGTGCAATATTTCCACATTTATTTTTTGTGTCACCTTGATTTTAGGAAGGGAGTCTTACAAATTTGGAAAATCAGAAGCAGAGATAGCTGTGTAGAGGCTGTAACTCAAATGCCAACATCATTCCTGTTTTCTCTCAAATTCATTTATAAGGCTGGCTTCATATTCACTTGCAAAGCCAACGATAAATTACCAAAAAGTGCACTGCCACCAACACACCGGAAAACATACATCCCTTGTTAGCTCATGCTTTAGAAAGGGATGTGTGACACTTACGGTAGAACACTATCATTCTTATGCTACCCAAAAGCTTTTTGAGACTGATGTTCACTCAACCAACAAGTGGCATCATACAAAATAAATAAAAGACCTCATTTGATTAGTTCAAGAATTCTTGCTTGCAAAACATCAGATCAATGTACGTGTCATAGGAAAAGCAGGTTATGTGCCATTAAGAAAGAATGCCTTGTTCCCAAGTTATGCGTAGGTGGTTAGTGGAAAAATATCTCTGAATAGTGTTAGATGTAAAGGATATGTACTCAGTCATCACTTGCACAAGACTAACATCATGACAAGCAAATCATTTTTTTCAAAATTGTGCTGTCCTTTTAGAAAACCATAGAAGACTTCTGCCAGATTGGTCCATTTCCATGTCCTGTTGATGCCTTACATTTCAGTTTTCATCTTCTCATCCAATCAAATGCCCTTGCGCTATCAAAATCTCACAACAGAGTATCTTCTAGCACAGGCATCTCCAAACCTGGCAACTTGTGGTTTTCAATTCCCAGAATTCCCCAGCCAGCATGAAATGTAAAATGTCTTCCAGCCAGCATGGGTGGCTGGGGAATTCTGGGAGTTGAAGTCTACAAGTCTTCCAGTTGCTAAGTTTGGAGAAACTGCTCTTGCAGAATAAAATATTTGGATTTTGTTCTCAAGACTGAGGAAATGATGGCAATGTTGGGGGTAAAACATTTCCATTTTTTTCCTGCACTGTGACACAAAAAGGCTTCCTTAGATCCATAGGTCATTGGAAGGACAAATATGAAAGGATTAGGCTTAGGACATCTGGCCCTACTGCTATGCAGATGGAATATATTTTATATTTCAGCAAGACCTGAGAAACTTTTGACAAAAGCCCAGCTGAAATGACACGCAATTCTCTGTGGCTGGTAAATGCTTAGCTCTTTCTGACTTAAAATGAGAATAGACCTGTTCATAAAATAACAGTACTTTCAAAAACAAAGAAATAGGGACTGTTAGTACTTGTTTTACAAAATCTCCCATAAACCTTGCCAGAAATACATATCATGACAAAGCTGGATCTTCCTCTTTATATATCTCATTCTACCTTGCACTGACCTGCAGGAAGATAGGAACTTTAAAAAAAAACCTAAACAAAACAACATAGTCTCATAGTTTTGTTACTCTGATCCTATACTTAAATAGATGGTTTACCTTCCAGTGGAACCATATCCAGTGGTCTTCCTTTTACAGTTTTAATTTAATATTTTGAACTCTGAAATTGTGCAGTGTGCAAAGCAGGCATAATAACCTGAAAATTAATCTACTTGGAGATGGGCCTCATTTCTCCAATTCATCAAATGTTAATGGCCAATATTTAAATAGCTAAACAAGATACAAGGACAAGGTTTAAAACTAACCGGCTACCAACAAAGGACTTTGATGAGTAATTCATCTGCACTGGTTTGAAGTATCTCACTCTTCCCTTACTCTCTTAAGCCCAGTTGTAAGTTTAGAAGCACATCAACGGTGAGCCGGATTGTCTTGTTAGGCACTACAACAGGTAAGTGAGTTTGCTTGAACTTAGCTTCCCATCAATAGAAATACTCAGGATTCCTCTTATAACTAGAGGCATCATCAAGATCTTTACAAAAGATCAATATAACCATATCCAAATTCAATTAGGAAAATAATAATAATAAACATCTCTTCCTAGAAGGGAAGCCATCGCATCCGTTCCAAGCTGCCAACGGGACTGAATTTCAGAACGCTTTCAGAGTCGTCTATCCACAACAGTATGAAATACGATCTGGCCACTTTCTTTCTGAGCTTCCAATCAACTCAGTCTTTAGGAACAAACAGGGGACTGGGCGCTTTGCTATGGAGCTGCACTTGGAGGTCCTTCACAGCTCTGTCCCCCTGGCCCAGGGGAAATCTCTCCATCAGTCTTCTTCTGCTGTCTTAAACATGAGGATGGCATTGTAGATTTTCAGTGCAGGCCCCAGTTTGATGCTCAGGATTTTAACGATGTCTGACTGGTTGAGGAGGAGAAAAGCTTCACCGTCGATTTGCTGCAGAACGGGAAAAAAGAACAATGGTGTTAGTGTGTTGACTGAGTGAAGCCAGTTTCTACATCCTTCAAGTTAACAGCAAGTGAAAAGCACAAAGAACGACAATTGGTAGTTATGACTGCCTGGCTCATGTATTACAATAAGCCCGAATTTGGGAATATGCTTTACAAGATGAAAACTGAATCACCAGGGACCATAAACACCCTATGTTTGGAGAGACACCCAAAGCCGCTGGCATCCTTAATATCTCCCCTTTCCACATTAATATCCTCAAATGTACTTCAACCCTTTTGATGACCTTTTCCATAAATGGATTGCAGGATTCTTGGTAGAAAATATAGAAGTCTTTTGATTTGATTTGTTTTGTCTAACAAAGCACAGTAAGTGGGAAAGTAATCCTAGGAAGGAACAATCCACATCAGCGAAGGACTCAAAACCATTCTGATAATATTACACATGCTGCCCAAAGGACCGCAATTAGCACTTACAAAGTTGATTAGCATTATCTATGCATAATTGCCAAGAAGCTTTAGGTTTAGGCCATCATGACAGATGATGTTTGTACAGTCTCTAAAATTTCCAGAACATGTTTGGATTATATCTCCTTCCTGTGACTAATTTTGTCTCTCTTGTTTTGATATATAGCATTACCGTAGGAGAAAAGTAATGCCTTCTTTAAGGGCAAAATTTTACCTGTACCTGGTTTTTTTTTTTTGGGGGGGGGGGGGCTAAACGTCTGGGCTAAGTTTTACTTAAATTATATGGACCAATTCATCACTTTAAAAGTGTTTAAGTTTTCAGTTTTAGGAATTAATCTGGGAAGGAAGCTGGACAGGAATATAGCACAATAAACTATCTTTCTTATTCAGATCCCTTCCTTTAAGTATGTATCTTATCCATATTTCTTATTCACACTCACTGAACATATTACACTGAGTCATAACTTTGAGCTAGGATTTTTAAGAAAACTTGATTCTTGATTAAATAATGACCCTTGTGCTAATGGCTTTCCTGGAGCTTCCTGTCCAAGGCTGCAAAATCAAAATGACCATTAAAGGGCAGCAAAGAGACACAGAAAGCTAGCTTTTTGCTGCCACCTCATGGTTATGTGATTTGTTTGCTTGGCAGAATTTGTCCTGGCAGCCTGTGTGTTCTATTTTGGGAAGGCTCATTATTTATCATAATCCACTGATTGGTTAGTTGTATTTATAACTGCATTATAAATAATACAATACAGTCCATAACTATGAAATCCATTATAAGCTACAAGAATTTTCTGCAGTTTATAGCCTTAAAATATAAATCTATAAAACACATTAAACACAGAGCACTAAAATGTAAAAGGAACAATCAGAAAATAAAATGGCAGACCCCAAATGGCTCTAGATTGACAAACTGGGAGCTTGGGATCTCTGCCTCTTGCTTCAGGAAGTCCAAGTACTGAAAGCTCTTAATCACTATGACACTGGCTCCTCTATGGCTCCTCTGGTTAGTTTCAAGTCTATTTCACCAACATTTACATTTCCTTTCCATTTCCGTTTCCTGCATGTGCCTCAAACACTCAACATTGTCCACACATACAATATATAATAGCAGAGTTGGAGGTCTTCTAGTCCAGCCCTCTGCCTAGTGCAGGAAACCCTATACCGTTTCAGACAAATGGTTATCCAGCACCTTCTTAAAGACTTCCAGTGGGCATTCACAATGTCTGGAGGCAAGCTAATCCACTGATTAATTGTTCTGTCAGGAAATTTCTCCTCAGTTCTAAGTTGCTTCTCTCCTTGATTAGTTTCCACCCATTGCTTCTTGTTCTACACTCAGGTGCCTTGGAGAATAGTTTGACTCCCTCTTCTTTGTGGGAGCCCCTGAAATATTGGAAGACTGCTATCATGTCTCACCTAGTCCTTCTTTTCATTAAACTAGACCTACCCAGTTCCTGCAACTATTCTTCATGTTTTAGTCTCCAGTCCTCTAATCATCTTTGTTGCTCTTCTCTGCATTCTTTCTAGAGTCTCCGCATCTTTTCTACATCATGGCGACCAAAACTGAATGCAGTATTCCAAGTGTGGCCTTACCAAGGCCTTATAAAGTGGTATTAACACTTCATGTGATCTTGATTCTATCCCTCTGTTTATGCAGCCTAGAACTGTGTTGGCTTTTTTGGCAGCTGCTACACACTGCTGGCTCATATTTAAATGGTTGTCCACTAGAACTCCAAGATCCCTCTCACGGTTACTACTATTGAGCAATTTACCACGTATACTGTACCTGTGCATTTTGTTTTTCTTGCGTCTAAACTCTTATCATTATTTTGTATTCCCATGTAAAACTTCACAATTCACTTCCTAGCCACCAACATCTAACCGCTCAACCCCAGGCTTACCACTGTATGGTACCATTAATGCAGATTAATATGAATTCTACAACTATCTTGATTAGGATAAGGCTGTTTCTCCCAGAAACGATGATTACAGAATACCTTTTTGTAGTTTGCGTTTTTACATTCCCAAGATTACATTAGAACTTTGATGAAGGATAATTTGATCCAGCGGTTAAAGACGCTGAGCTTGTCAGCTGGAGAGTTGGCAGCCCAGTTTGAGACCCAAGCTTTGTGCAACGGGGTGAGCTCCTATCCCTTGCTCCAGCTCCTGCCCACCTAGTAGTTCCAAAGCATGTAAATGCAAGTAGATGAATAGGTACCACTTCAAGGAAAGTAACAGTGGAAAAAGTATTCAGACAATGCGGGTTGCCTTGGCCAAGAAACAGCAATGAGTGCTGTGCCTTAGAGTTGGATGCGGCTGTCAGGGAAATGTTTACCTTTTAAAATATGATCCTAACCCAGGGGTAGTCAACCTTTTTATACCTACTGCCCACTTTTGTATCTCTGTTAGTAGTACAATTTTCTAACTGCCCACCGGTTCCACAGAAATGATTTATAAAGTAGGGAAGTAACTTTACTTTATAAAATTTATAAAGCAGAGTTACAGCAAATCCCTACCACCCACTATGAAAGCTGGAACGCCCACTAGTGGGCGGTAGGGACCAGGTTGACTACCACTGTCCTAACTGTTACGTTATGGCCCATATTGGTGGCAATGAGCTGAATTAGCACAGGCAACTAGCAATAATAAGACGGTAGAAAAATAGCTGGTCCCTTAACTGTAATAGGCTCATGAAGAGATTAGCCATGAAATTCATATATAAGGGGTCTGTGCTAGTAAAATAGGTTACTTGGATGTCCCCAGACTTTACTATTTTTTGGGTGTGTGAGTCCTTCCACTCCATAACATATGTGATCTACTGTTTAATGTTGAAATCTAAATTTCTCTCAGTTCTGAATACTCCTGCAGATCCTAATCATGATAAATTATCACTGAGCTTAAGGAGAGCAGAGGATGCCCGGTTGGCCCCAAAACTGTGATATATCAACATCTTCATTGGGGAACTGTGTAGTTCGTTTATTTGAAACAAAAGAGCAGCAAAGAGATCGGCCAGATGAAAAAAAATCAGTTGACTTGAGGACAACTTATTTTTTTCAACGTGGCCACGAAGAGGTCATGGTCTTTTATCACATGACTCTGATTACCCACAAGGCATGACTGCTTAATTAGGCTATAACGTAGCCTAGTAAGGGCTGTGACCCATTTAGCAAAATATTAAGGAGAAATTATGTAATTTGCCTTGACCCAAATAGTAACAGAATAAGCACAGATTCTTCTTAAAGGAACCGGCAGAGTGGAGATAGAAAGCCATAACCCTTCAAACATCAAGAGTGTGGAGAAAGCTCTGCAAAGGATAACTGGCTTTTGAAAAAGTATAGGAAAAGTAAATTGTTGGTACTCCAAAAACCTGGAGATTTTGGCAGGGATGGGCTGCTGGGGGTTCACAGGGTTCGGGAGAACCCCTAGCTAAGATTCTGTGCCATTTCGGAGAACCCCCAAATCACACTCTTGGCTGGCCACGCCCCCAACCCTCCCAGGAGTCCCCACGTGGCCCATTTTGGATTCAGGTACGTGCAGGGCGCATGAGGAGGCTCAGGGAGGGTGAAAAATGGGCCTACCAGAAGTTCGGGTTAGGGTTTCAGGTGGGGAGGGGAAGTAGAATGTCTAACTCCTTAGCATCAGAGCATTTTTCAGGTGGGGAATGTCTAAGCCACAGGCCAGATGAGTCATGCGCTGGCCACACCCACGCCCGTGGCAGTTGGAATAGAGTTCTTTTTGGGTGGGGAGGTGGAGTAGAACATCTAACTCCTTAGCATCAGAGCGTGTCAATAATAAATAATTAATACTAATGATTTGATGGTCATTTTGAAAAATCCTTTCTTAGCAAGCACCTAGAAGCCAAGAGGAACAGAAGTGCCAAATTTCAAGTTAGTAGGCTTTATGGTTCTGGAGATTTTGTGATGATGCATGAGTGGCATTTCACTTATATATAGATAGATATAGACCAACATGCAATTCTGGAATCCATATGGACAAAACAGAGGAACAAGAAAGAAGAAACTGCCTTCCTATTCTTTGCTTATCATACTTCTTGGTAATTATAGCACCAAAACTGGGAAATTTAAAACTGATGGTGTGTGACTGAATTTTTAAAGCAGGTTCAACTAAAAACATATTTTAAGTATCTAACTCAAGTCTCCCATCTGTACATTGCAATATGCTTTTCAGCTTAGATACAGAATATCAAACAAATGCGAGTAGTCGCATTGGGGCCCTATGAGTCAGCTGTGGAAGATGTGGAGGACCCTGGACAGGGTTCAGACTCCGAGCAGGGACCAGAGGCTAGTTGGTCACCAGGAGGCGCCTGAGGCATGGAGCAGCGGTGAAAGCCAAAGGGAGTGTGCCCATGACGTTAGGCCCTGGAGCAGTGGTGAAGACGTCAGGCCTTTGAGCAGTGATGAGGTTCAGAGGGAATTGGTCCCGGATGCCCGGCAGAGGCGGGCGTATAAACACCGGCAGCAATTAAGGAGACAAAGAAGATAATTGGACCCAGGTGGTTGAGATTAGGCCCCTCCCAAGAGAGTATATAAGGAGAGACTTTGGGAGGAGGCTGTTTGCAGGATTCAATTAATATACTAACGCTGGAGAAGCTCTTGTGTGTATTTCTTATCTTAGAAGTCGGGTTGCTGCCAAAGTCTTGTCGGTGTGTTAATTTACTGTGAATAAATTGTCTAGCAGTAATCTTGTGTTGGCATGCTTCACTGTACGGAGGAGGTTGGTCATTATATGTATGTATGTATGTATGTATGTATGTGTATGTATGTATGTATGTATGTTATATTTATGCTGATAAATAAATAAAGGGAGATATATATATAATCACTCAGCATTACACTCACTTTTCATTAGAGAAAAGAACAATATTTCATAAAGCTAAATGATACGCTTAAGATTGCAAATTTAAAACACCCAAAATAATAGATCCTGCAAATGTACGTAAAGAGATCAAAACTTTGCAAAGCTCTGGTTCTAATGTATGTTAAAAAAAACAGAAACCAGATAAATAAAACAGATTCCATAAAACAGTACACAGGTGGTCCTTGACTTACAACCATTTGTTTAAGTGACTGTTCAAAGTTACAAAACCATTGAAAAAAGTGACTTATGGCCATGGTGGTGCCAGAGGTGGGTTCCTACTGGCTCAGAGCGGTTCGCCAGAGCAGGTAGTAACTTCGCCGCTCATGCCCCCAACCCGGTTCTATCAGCGGCACCATAGGTGCTGCCATCTTGTTTTTTGCTTCTGCGGATGCGCAGAAGCAATTTTTTCACTACTGTGCATGTGCACACTGGGAACAGGCTCCAGCTGTTCCTCTGCTTCACTGCTGTCTAGCTGCCTCTCTGCCTCCGATGCAAAGCCCTCGTCTCAGCTTTCCTCAATCCCCAGGACTGGCCCATGTTCCTCCCCAACCTCCTCACTGTCTGAATCTGTTGGTCCCCAGTGGGTCACAACAGTGACAAAAGGTGATCGTATGATTGCAGGACACGGCAGCCGTCATAAACAGGAATCCGTTGCTAAGGGTATGAATTCTAATCACATGATCATGGGGATGGTGCAATGGTCATAAGTTTGAAAAACTACCATAAATCACTTTTTTGGTGCTGTTGTAACACTTCCAATGGTCACTAAATGAACTGTTTTAAGTTAAGGACTACTTGTATAATAGAACTGGAGAGGGGAGGAAAGAAAACAGATGCACCAAGAGCATATCAGCCTCCAGAGTATGATTTCTTATAAAAGGACTGTACAGCAAACATAGTCCAGACACCAATCTGTCAAATCAACAATTCGCAGTCTCAATATTTGTGGAGCACATCTATTGTTCCCATGGGTAAACTGGAAAAGTCTGGACATCTTGAGTTTAAATCCTCCATTATTTCTCCTGGCTTCTCTCCCTGCCCCTCCTCCAAAATCTGGTGCTTTTAATGCAAATGCTGTAATACAGACAATGCTGTAATTCTCCCAATTGCTGTAGCATTGGTTACAAACAGAGAAAGAAGGGAACCAATTCTTTCTTAGAGTACGTACCAGATGTCGACATATTTTGCTTCAGACTCTTCAAGCCTTAGAACAGGGGTGTCAATCTCAATTTCATGGAGGTATGCATCAGGGTTGTATTTGACCTCGGAGGGCCAGGGTGGGATGGTGGGAGTGGCCAGGGACTGGGCGTGGCCATGGTGGGCATGAAACAGGACCGAACTGCCACACATGGTTTTATACACTTAAAGAGAGTCGTACATTTCTGTGGTTTTGCTTTTTTAATACTTACTTGATCACCTTATGAGAGAGAGACCAGATCAAGAAACTGACTCCTTAGGAACTATAAATTATTGACACAGGCTATAGTAGCAGAATCATGCAAGCCTGAAAGGTAAAATATTTTACCTTTCCTCCCTTTTATAACCTTCTGAGTCAAGGATGACCTCCTGTAGCACTCCGGAGACCCCGTTTTGGGCTTGGTTGGCTTCCTGGACCACTCTGGTGGCCAAAACAGACTCTCCCCCCACCTGCATCCCATTTTTGCTAGCAGAGGCACTGCGGGCCAGTCTTTTGCTATTTCCAGACCGAACCCGCGGGCCAGATCTAAACACCCTACGGGCCAGATCTGGCCTGCGAGTCCTGAGTTTGACCCCCCTGTTCTAGAAGGTCTGCAGGTTTTTTTAAAAGTTAAGAACAATGTGGGGATTGTGACCTCTTCACTAAGGCTCTCTTTGTCCCGCAGCCAGTGCCCAAAGGACATCTCCTTTTATGTACACGCCTATTATACTACATAGCCCCCCCAAATTCTAATCATGCAGAGCGAATGTTGTAGAAAGTTCGCCTTTCAATTTCTTTTCAACCTGTGGACTATCAAGCCCTGCTCTTTAGAGATGCTGTTTCAGAATATGACTTCATATTTTTTTAAAAAAAACAACAACACCCTTATTCTCTGGCTAGGCCTTGCTAGCAATTTTGCCCAATCCCTTGGGATTCCTTTTATCATTTTCACAAATTGTTTTTTTCCTTCCTATTGTTGTTATTTAGGAAATAAAAATAAAAATTAAACTGAAAGCACCCCTACCTAAAGTTATTTATTTAAAGGTAATATGCTTGGGCAGCTCAATTGCTTCTAATGGGCTATTATAGCCGAGTTCAGCAGTTCTGTCATTTACATCTTAGTGCAAGCCAAGTCTCTTTCTTAAAATAGATTTCATTCCAGTCCAACATTTTTAATAGGCTGATCAGAACTGCATCTACTTCATACAAGGTGTAGAGTGTCCTACAAACCATATTTTTGCTTTCTGAAACCAGATGTTCAGGATCTGGTTCTACATACCAATACACGTTTCCTTCTTATAAATTCTTCCCTATTTTTATTAATTTATGTCTGAGTCCCCCTATGGGTTCAATTCCAAATAGCAAAATGTTTTGCAGATTAAGTCCAGCTTTGTACTAGTAGCATTTGATTTGTTATTATAGCTGCTTATCCCATAAATGCCTTTCTTCTCAATTTTTCTATACTACTGAATGATAATCATGGACAACAACCCTGCTTGGCTAGAAATGTTTCATGTTTTCTGCAATGCTCTACTACAGGGGTGTCAAACTCAAGGCCCACGGGCTGGATCCAGCCTGCGGGGTTCTTAAATCTGGTCCACAGGGCCAGCCTGGAAGCCGTGAAGGACCAGTCCGTGGTACCTCTGGCAGCCAAAACAGGGCTCGGGGGGCTGCGTGCAACCCCTTGCAGCCCATTTACGGCATGGACGGCCTCCTGCAGCACCCTGCCAGCCAAAACAGGGCCCGGGATGTGCGACCCCACCCCTGCACGCCCCATTTTGACCGGCACGGTGCTGCAGGAGGCATCCATCCCATCTCTCCCCCCCCCCCTCGCACCATGGAGAACTACAATGCTGATCCAGCCCTCAAAGAAATCTAGTTTGACACCCCTGCTCTACTACAAGCCTATACAGTGAAGCAAAGAATGCTTAAATTATTACACTGCTATTACACTTCTACCGCTGTTTGTCAGTCATAGGCCTATCAGAGGGAGTTGTGTGCTTTTGTTTATTCCAATCCTGTTGTCCCAGATGCCAGCTTCTGTTTACCAGGTTCTTGGCTTCAGAACCAATTCCAAAAACCACCAATGTGTTCTTCATCAACAGACATGTCTGAGGAAACAACTCTTTTCTGAAACATCAACTCCTACCTGCATCTCATTTTTTGATCCCCTGGTTTTCCTTTTTATAGAACTTGATCTAATGAAACCCCTGGACGGCATTTTCTAGTGCTTTTGGCATGGCCTCTGGAATTCGAACTGCTCTAAATCATGGGTGTCAAACTGGTGGCCCCCGGGCCAGGTGCATCACACGCAGGCCACATCCACCTCTGCTCCGCGAGGAGGGAAAAACATCACAAACGTCACGTGACACCGCTGTGAGTTTGACACCCCTGCTCTAAATGATTCATTTGAGTGAACCATTGATCAACAGTAGAACTCAGCATCTTAAAGCTGAAAAACATGGGTGTAACATTCTTACAAATAAGTTGGTTGTTCTACAAATGTAGATGACTTTAACTATCCCACTTTTCGAATACAACTCAAGATTAAATGTCCACTGAAAACAATTGGGTATGCCAACAAGCCAAAGCAACCCTATTCTATGTGGCAACTTTTGCCAAGGACTATGAAAGGAATAAGAGAGTAGGCAGATCCAGTTGTTTGCAGAATGCATGTTTCACAAAAGGCATCCACAAGGTTTCTCTGGAACTAAAGCTGGGTTAATTTGGTACAATTTTTAGTCTCCAATACAATTCCTGAGATCATTCCTTGGGCAGGAAGATTTTATGACTCTCCAGAAGCCTAAAGCAAGATAGCTTACCTCTTGTCGAAAAAGCGCGGCCTGTTCCTTGCAACCGGGCAGACGCTGAACAAAGCCAGCCACCTAGGGAAAAAAAATGTTAGAAATAAAAAAACCAAAAACGTTACAAGGACAACTAGCGACTTGACCATTTCTTTAGCTTGAGCAAAATGTAACGTAAAGGGTTTTCTCGGTTGAGAGAATTCTGCAACTTATAAATCAAAAATGTATTATACTTACTAATGAAGTTGGCAGAAATATGTAAAGGTTAGCTACCTGGGACACAAGAACCCTGGCAGGTAGGCAGACAGGCCCAAAGACAGAGCCTAGGCAGTGAGCCAAGTACATAGCTATTTTGACCACACACATCGGACAGCAGCAATAGAGCTAGTATTCTATGGGCCCCAGCAGGTTGGTATGTTCTCCCCTATACAGGGGTGTCAAACTGGATTTATTTGTGGGCCAGATCAGCATTGTAGTTTTCTTCCATGGGCTGGCTGGGGTGTGTGGGATGGGAAAAAGACAGAATGGCACGCCCCCCTCCCCCCCTTGAGCTCTGTTTTCACTGACAGAGGGTTGCAGGAGGCTGTTGCATCCAAAAACAGACCTCGGGAGCCCGTTTCCTCTGGCAGAGCACTTGGACCACCATAGGCGCTCCTGACATAAGTGATGTGGAGCTGGCCACGCCCACCTTGGCCACGCTCACTCCAGTCCCCTGAGGTCAAACACAACCCTGATGCGGCCCTCAATGAAACCAAGTTTGGCACCCCTGATCTACATCATTCCAGTCAACCTCTGATTTCATATGCAACAAAACAAGCTACGTCTATATTATGCTCTGACCAGTATATAACATTGATTCTACTATATTAGAAATCTAAAACACAAAACTAAAGAAAGCGATCTTATTTTGTGATGTAAATGGTTACAGACAAACCCATTTATTAGACTGTCAACTCCCTTGAAAATTGGTGGAAGTTAACTTTGTGTTGCAGGGCTAAAGGCATTATATTAGTGTGGTCTTTTATGGAATAAATGTTCTTCACTGCCAATGCTCCATGTTTTCATCTCCTTTGAAGTAGAAGAGAATTTGTACATAGGTTTGCAAATTGATCGTTTGCCCAGGGGACAAGAAACAGGCTGAACATTTATCATTGTGAAAATAAAGAGATTGTCTTAGTCCTAATAGGTAAGGCAGACAGTAACATTACGATGTAGTTGATATCTAAATAAAAGTATGCCCAGAAATGCAGCTTTGCTTTTCACGTATGTGTAAGATCTGTTGAACTCAACAAGACCTCCATTCAAATAAACGTGAATAAAGGTTCCCCTCGCACATATGTGCTAGTCATTCCCGACTCTAGGGGACGGTGCTCATCTCAGTTTCAAAGCCGAAGAGCCAGTGCTGTCTGAAGACTTCTCCATGGTCATGTGACCGGCATGACTAAATGGCGAAGGTGCACAGAGTGCTGTTACTTTCCCACCAAAGATGGTCCCTATTTTTCTACTTGCATTTTTACATGCTTTAGAACTGTTAGGATGGCAGAAGCTGGGTCAAGTAACAGGAGCTCACTCCGTTACATGGCACTAGGGATTTGAACCGCCAAACTGCCGATCTTTCTGATTGACAAACTCAGCGTCTTAGCCACTGAGCCCCCCTGCAACCCATTTTCAGCCTGGATGGCCTCCTGCAGCATCCTGCCAGCCAAAACAGGGCCTGGGGCTTGCAGCCCTCCCCCCCCACCCCATTTTGTCTGGCACGGTGCTAGGGATTTGAACCGCCAAACTGCCAACCTTTCTTATTGACAAGCTCAGTGGCTTAGCCACTGAGCCACCGTGTCCCCAAACGTGAATAGGATGAGTTAAATGCAGAAGGGTTCCAAGATATAAATCAAATGTCCCTTTATAAGTAATCGCTCCCAGATCTCTGCCAATGTCGACTTTAAAACTCAGAGCAACTATTCCAAACTTACAACAGGTTTTGTCTATACTCAGAAGAGGCTGACATTAACAGTGGCCAAGCAGCTCTGTCAGCAAAGCTAAAAGACACCGCCAGACATCTTCTCAAAATAAAACATATTTAACCTCCACCAGCCTTATGGTTTCTATGTAAACACAGCCCCTTCACTCTCACCCATCCCCATCAACAGCAACCTTGGTGGTGACAATTGGAGATAATAGGTGCTGCACATCTGCAAGGTATGAAGTTGGCCCAGCTGGACCCAGGTGCTTCCTTCAAGAACTTTGCATTGTGCCTCTATAAAGTACAACTCAGCGGGCCAAAAGCGAATCTTTGGGTTCCTGAACTTCACCTTCCTTTCCCCAGCACAATTGCAAAGCACTCCAAGATGTTTGGTTTGGTAGTAAAGGTTTCCCTTGCAAATACTGTATGTGCTAGTCATTCCTGACTCTAGGGGGCGGTGCTCATATCTGTTTCAAAGCCGAAGAGCCAGTGCTGTCCGAAGATGTCTCTGTGGTCATGTGGCCGGCATGACTAAATGCTGACGGCGCACGGAACGCTGTTACCTTCACACCAAAGGTGGTTCCTATTTTTCTATTTGCATTTTTACATGCTTTCGAACTGCTAGGTTGGCAGAAGTTGGGATAAGTATGTCACTCCGTTACACAGCACTAGGGATTCGGTTTGGAAGTACCCATAGCTTAATATCCAACCGAAGCTGGATTTCCATCCACCCACGTGGCTATGCATAGCTCTGCAACAGAACCGTTTAGTACCATGTTTAATCCCTCATTCAACCATATGTGATCCTCAGCAAAATCAAAAAGCAAATAGACTGTGCGACATAGGTAGGGAAGACAAGGTAAGTAAGAAAAAAAGCATCTTTGGGATAGGTAAGGATGCACAGCTAAAGCCAGCCAGCTGGAAGGGAAAATACCACAATGTGTGGCCTGGTCCCCAAATTAAGCTTCCACTATACAATGACAGCCTTGGCAGAACAAGCCTGTGTGTCAGCAATCCTGTAACACTGTGGGGATGGTTGGTGATGCAGCCACGCCAGCATGCGCAGGGCCAATGGCAAGGGAAAGTGAGTCAGCAGCCCAGAGAAGCACAGAAAAAGCTATTGTCAGTGGAGGCCCCCAAAGGGGCAGCTGCTTAAAGAGGAGGGCTCACTGCAACACCCAGGATCGATATCTATCCATACATTCCAGATCCTGGCTGGTTAAAAAGTTCTGGCTGGGTTAACCCTCGCTCCCAAATTTAACCCCAGCTGCACAGCAGAGCAAGGAACAAAATCACTGTGGGAGGATAAGGATGGGAGAGAGAGAGGGAGAGAGAGAGGGAGGGAGGGGAGGGGAGGGAGGGAGAGAAAACAAAAGCAGAACTTACCTCTTCCACGCTCCATTTGGCCACATTCTTAGCGGTGAGGCCCGAGACCTCCGGCAGCAGTTTGCAGTGCTGCTCCCAGCAGAGATGGAGACGGTGGGTCGGATTGGCAGACAAGGAAGGCATGAAGACGGACTGGTGGAGGGTCTGCTGCAGAGCAAAGGCAGTGTCTGGTAGGAGGTCAGGGATGAAGGAGGTGGGGGAAGGGAGAGAGAAAGAGAAGGGAAAAAGAAAGAAAAATATATCTGTTAATCCTGGTTCAGATGCACTTTGGAAATCAAGAAATCACTTTTCTTCAGAACATTCCTCTCCCCACCCCACCCCAAAAAGAGTGGGGGGGGGGAGAGCAGGACCCCGTACTGTTCTGGCGGCTGTTAGAGATGTCCTGATGCTAACACCGGAGGAGATGCCAGCAATCTATTACCAGAGAGGAGGCGGCTGGGTGACTGCATCTTCAGCTGGAAATTAATGGCACCATTCCAGCTTACGGTCTGTTCCCAGCCGGCTAAGAGCACTCAGCATGCCAGATAATGACAGGCACTGGCCGACTCCCAGGAGAGCAGCCTCCATGGTCAGGGAGCCTGGCAGCTCCATCCGGACGTTAGCATCGCTCCCCATTGGGTGAAAAGACCGGAGAGATGCTAAGGAAATGGAAAGCAGTTCGATCTTTTCTCCCTCTGCCCCTCCTTGCCCCTTCCCTCCGATATGTGACGTATGTGAGATTATTTGGTTTTTTGCTGTCTCATACTGCGGTAAGAACCAGGGGCCTGACTCTAGGTAGGAAGAAGAGGAGGAATCGTTGATGAACACAGCATAGCAACCCTTGATTGACAATATTGGCTAATTAGGGTTCCAGTTTCTCTTCCTCCATGTACAGATGAAAAGGAGGCAATATAACTGAACACTGGGACTCCCCCCTCCCCCCCCCCAAAAAAAAAGGATGATTGGAAACAGCTCTGGTGACATCTACTGGCAATAGGAAAGGATGGTGGCTTGTCCTTTTGCTCCTCTTAGCATCACTCCTACCGGTAGTTTTAAAATAATTCAGATGTTTTAAAACAAGGGGCTCCAAGTTGTGGGCCTTCTCCTCTGGGCTGCCAACCCAGAAAGTTTGGCCTGGCCTGGTTCATAAAACGTTCATTAAGCAACCAGTTGTAAGTCGAGGACCGCCTGTATACTGGTTGACAATTAGGCCTGGGTTATTTATGTCAATCAGAAGCACACTTGGGACAATTTAAAGATTAGGTGAAGAGATCACAAAGGGTGACGTGATGGGAAGGGTTAAAAAAGGAAAAAGTCTAGAATTGGGATATATATATATTTTGGAAGATGCTAGAAGATGCTAGATTGGAGTCCCTAAAACAACCTTCCAGCATTAAAAGCTAGGAACACCCAGCAGCATTTTATTATGGATCCCACTTTTTTTTTTTTTTTTTGCTTCTGTACTTGAGAAGTATGTTTTTAAAAAATCCCAATTCCTTTGTAGGGAAGACAAAATTCTCTGGGGACTGAATTTGTTTTTATGGATTGCTGGCAGAAACAGAGCTCTCTGTTCTCTCTGCTCTCTCAGAACAGACAGATGTTCGAGACAACAGTGGCCCTTACAATTCAAGAAAGGAAGAAGAATCAAGGCAAACGTGAACCAAAGAGCAAAATAATGGGGTTCTAGTTATCATGGAGCCCCCTTATTCAATATTTAGAATCCATTAGCACAAAAACTGACAATATTTTCAATAGCACAAACACTAACCTCTTTCTCCATCGGCCTCTTGCTTCACTAGCTGGAGCTTTATATAGCTATGTGAACAGCCAATCCTGCAAAATCAAATTTGGGTGTTAACACAAGCAAATATTATAGTTTGTTAAAAGAGAGAGAGAGAGTTTTTAGACAGGGCGTACAGGTAGTCCTTGACTTACAACCATTCATTTAGTGACTGTTCAAAGTTACAACAACACTGAAAAAAGGAACTTATGACCAGTTTTCACACCATATTATAATTACAGCCACATGATCAAAATTTGGACGCTTAGCAACTGGCATGTATTTACAGGGGATCCAGAAGGTCTCAGTTTTGTAACCTTCTAACCATCAAAATCAATGGGGAAGGAGATTCACTTAATAATCATGTTACTAACTTAAATCACTGCAGTGGTTCATTTAAGAACTGTGGCAAGAAAGTTTGTGAAATAGGGGAAATTCACTTAACTGTCTTGAAAAAAATGTTGGCCTCATTTGTGGTCAGAAGTCAAGAACTACCTGCATTAAAATATTTCCTGAAGATGGCACTTCAAAGACTAACAGGGATATTGTGGCCTGTAGCTGCATTACGGCTTATGTTAGCCAGCATTTGATCAAAACAAGTACACAAAGGAATGGTCATTTTTACAGGCTTCAAAACTGAGGGAAACAACTTGAATTTATTTTGAGATTGTTTGGATATGAACCCATTGAACGCATTTGTGTCATTGAATGAGTCCATGCGTTTGTAAAATAAAGTCCCCTTCCTATCTGCAGCCCGCCTATTTCCAAACTTTCTTCAAACCTAAACCGCTTGATAGGTTGGACTCTGATTGAAACATGTTGCTTACCCTTTTGCTTTGATTTTAGTAATAGTAGGTCTTTCCCCTTCGGCCCAGTCTTTCTCTTGGCTGGTCTCAGACTGTTCAGAAAAGCTATGAACGCTGCTTCTCCCTGACCCCTCTCCTTCTTGCGTGGATGACTTTCTGATAAGAAAAATATGCATTCTATATCCATCCATCCATACTTGTCACTTCCAACCCATCTACCTATCTAGAGAACAGGACCCAGGAGAGTTTCATGCGCATGGCTAGATTGATAAGGTCTGGCTCAGATGTCATTCATCCTGGGCCTTAATGTTTGAATAGGGACATAAAACAAATGAGAGAATTGCTTGCGGTGAAAGTTAAAAAAGAAGTGCATACAACTAAGAGCCTTCACCAATGACTTGGTTTTAATTCTGGAGGACTATCTTGAAGGGACAGATGCATTAATGACAAAAGTAAGAGAATTTAGAGCATTGTTTGGATTTAAAATTAATAAGGAGAAAGCAAAGATGTTGCTAAACAACATGACGATGGAAGATCGAAACGAACTCTCTGTAAAAAGTGGGTTTCAGATTGGGGGGAAAGGAAACATTTGGGCATTATAACTAGCATGAATTTGTATGTGATTTCAAAATAATTATCATAAAGTATGGAATTTATGTATTGGTGTATGTATTTATTTATTAAATTTATTTGTCACCTAAAATAATAATAAAAAAATAAATGTGGCCATGGACCCCAAAGACTTAACTCAAGATTTAAATCATTAACATTTCTTAATCCTATCTATTACTCTAAACCTCTGTGACATCGCGGTCTCCCAATGGTCTGCAGACCATAGGCTAAGAACCATTGCTTTGCCCCATTTCAATTTACCCAGCTATACTTGTATTGTACACTTCCTACCAAAGCACAGAAAAGCACAGTGCTGCAAACCTCCCCCCTCAAAAAAATCCAACTCAAACTTAAAAGTTCATAAAGTTTGCCAAACTTTACGAACCGGATTTACAGACACGAGAGAATGAAAGCCAGCAAAATGGCAACAATTCTTTTGCAGTAGTCAGTCCAAATAAAAAGTTAATAAAACAGGGTAAAGCAGGTCTCGGGATGCAATCTACAGCTTCACCTGGACTGTGGAGAATCTCCTTGCAAATCTGGAAGTTGTGCTGAAATGTCAGATTTCTTGGGTTTGGGAGCACCACTCCCAGGCGATGGTTTTTCTCCACCAAGGCGATCCGGTAACAAACTGTCTCGGGTGCGGCTGGTTTCGGAATAAGGGCAGCCAATTAACCTACGTCAAAAGCAACAAAACAATGTTTCCATTGCAAAAAAAACATGCAGATTTCTTTTCTTTTCCTTTTTTTTTTTACAGAAGGCTACCTTAAATAAACAAGCGGGCATATAACACATCAACCCTGCAAGAGCAAAAATAATGGTAGGATTGGTAGGCAAATGGAGCTTGGGAAGGAAATCGAAGTGTTTACTAAATGAGAAATTCTATAGAGGGGGAGGACGTTTTCAGACCCAGCGAGCAGAAAACAAAACAAATGCTCCTGAGGAAGGCTGAGAACCTGGCTGAGCTGGGAGCAACATTAAATCAAAGCAAAACCTCGCACAGAATACAGAGCATCAAAAGGTCTAGCTAGAGGCAGCATGCAGGAAGAGTTTTAAGAGAAGAATAATTTAACAAATGGCTTTGAATGGATTTAGAAGGAAGAAGCAGGAGAATAAAAGAGTAGATTCTGGCTTTCTCTTCTTCGTAGCCATCAGCAAAGTTTCCCATGCTGAAAATAATAGGATTCAGGATCTCTATTATTTATATGCTTATCCGCGCCACCAGATTTCTACTGCACATTTTAAAAAAAATTGCTACACAGACCTTGGTGTGTTCTCTCTCTCTACAGGATAATGTTGGAAGGATTTATATTCCTTCCAACAAGGAATATAATATAGAAGCTTCTAGGATGAGAAGCAAAACGTCTTCTAAGAAAAAACAACAAGGAAGTCCAGTTGACTCCTGAAAAAGCCCTTCTGGCACAACCATGACCTGGATGGCTGAGAATCTCTACCGACCTCGAGATCTGGAATATAGATTCTGCCCCTATTATTCTGATGTATAGTACTCTATCGTCAAAGAATCTGTGATACACAACCTCTTCTCTGAAGCAAGGAGCAATTCTCCATTAAATTTGGCTAGGTGGGGAAAGCAAGGAAAAATATGGGATATTGTTTTGAGCCATTCCAGCTTTTCCCCACCTCCTGGAATAAATATGAGAGGATCACTTTGGGACTTTGAATGCTTAGAGCTAGCAAATAATCACGTGGATCTCCCTAACAGGTAAAACAGATGTTGATACTGCTTTTCTTATCATGCTAGCAGTTATTTGCCTGACAGTCAAAGGACGCCAAACACAAAGCACAAGAGGGAGCTACAACACAACACTTTAGAACTAAGATCCGCATTTGTATTTACAGTTGTTGACTGAAGCGGTGTGCTGTTTTTTAAATACGGGAGATACGCTCCTCGGGAAAGCTGTCCTGTAACTCTCAGGGAATACATACGTGTAATGGGTTCCGTATCGCGGTCCCCTGACATGACCCAATCCCTGACAACCAGGAGTAGGGCATACTTGTCCTGCTGGCATTGATGCTGCATTGGAAGTCCCTAGAAAAACAAAGCCAGTTCAGGAGTAGCAATAGCAATAGCACTTAGACTTACATACTGCTTCATAGTGCTTTGACAGTCCTCTCTAAGCAGTTTACAGAGTCAGCCTCTTGCCCCCAACCATCTGGGTCCTCATTTTACCCCCCTCGGAAGGATGGAAGGCTGAGTCAACCTTGAGCCTGGTGAGATTTGAACTGTCAAATTGCAGGCAGTCAGCAGAAGTGGCCTGTAGTTCTGCCAGTGATGGGATTCAAAACTTCTTACTACTGGTTCTACGGGCGTGGCTTTGTGGGTATGGCTTTGTGGGTGTAGCAAGGGAAAGATACTGCAAAATCCCCAAAATCCCCCACCCCACTAACTTGCTTTCTAGCTTTGTTCTCTTGTTCAGGGCAACAAAAGAAGATCAGGGAGGCAGTGGGGGAGGGCCAACTTATTTGCCGGTTTGCAAATTGCAGGCAGCTGGCAGTCAGCAGAAGTAGCCTGCAGTACTGCACTCTAACTACTGCGCCACCATGGCTCTTGTTTCTGTCTTTTTTCAAATTACAAGATCTGAGTGTGGGAGGGAAGGGGAAAAAAACCCCTCCTGTTATTTCTCCTCTTACCTGGTGGGAGTTGCAAGGCATGTCCAGTTTTGGCACACCAGCCCATGGGATGAATATCTGGACTGTCAGCATCAACCCAAAAGTCAAAGGCATGATCCCAACCATCGAAGTGCACCTTAATAAAGCAGATCGAAAGGGGATAATAGACAAAGTTTACTTATACAGGTAGTACAACTATTTGCTTAGTGACAGTTTGAAGTTACAATGGCACTGAAAAAAGAAATTTGTGATTGTTTTTTCACACTTATGGCCGTTGCAACTTCTCCATGTGATCAAAAGTCAGTGGTGAAGTCACTTGTTACTAACTTAACATCTGCAGTGATACACTTAACAACTGTGGAGAGAGAAGGTCGTAAAATGGGGCAAAGCTAATTAACAATGGTCTCGCTTAGCAACAGAAATTTTGGCCTCAACTGTGGTCATAAGCCAAGGACTACCTGTAACTCACATTTATACTCATGATTTTTTTTGGAATTGAACCTAACCCAGTTTTATGGCAGATAAGTTAGGAGAAAAATCCAACTACTATGTAACACAGGAAGATTCCTATTATACTGTAGGTCCATCTAACTCAGTATTGTCTCTGTTGGCTCCAGACTAGTCTACCTGGAGGATCCATATATAACTTGACAATCAATGAATAATAATAAAGGAATAGAAGTAGCTCTTTAGACTACAAGATTTAGCCTTTAAATCAGTAGAGTTCCATGCCTCCAGATTCTATGGTAGAAAGTTTTTTTTTTTCTCCAGTCATTGAATCTCATGGCATAGAAATTGTCAGGCATGAAAAACCAGATCCTCATGTGAAGAGTTCAATTAACTACTTTATTGCTCAATGCCTTTTTCACAGGAATCTTCCCAGACTGGCAATTTGCACCTGGCCTAGGCTAGATAAGATTCAACAGCATTCAAGGCGGGTTTGGATCTTGCCTTTATGTGCCCCCACAATGATTCCAGACTAATTCCCTGCTTGGTTGCTCCCTCTGGCTCAGCAACATAAATAAACCCAACTTTAAGTTCCTTAGAGAACAAAGCTAAATCAAATTCTGCCTTCTTTTCCAGCTCTCAGCCTCCCACCCCCCACCCCAACCTCCCAAATAAACTGGCTGACTGGCTTTGGCTTTGCAGTCCACCTTCACCTGAAGAACCAAAATAAAAGTTTTCACTTTCGAATTATTAAGGGATTTTTATGAGGTTCAATGCTGCTATTAGTTTACATACCTTGACACGATGGTCATCCTTTTCAGTTATAGTTGCCACTCTAATTAGCATAGGGTTTCTTCTGTCTACCGCTTCCAGTTTCATATTAGGCTGAAATCCATGAGCTGGACGCTATAAAATAAATTACACATGCAGTCAGAGGCAACTAAGGACAGTAGCTATATCATTTAAAGGGAATATTTGAAGACTTCATTACATCATATCCTGGCATTAATGGGACTAGGCGGGAGCAGTGCCCCACATCCCCATCACATGTTTTAAGAAAAGATTGAAAATGTCTATTTTCTGCTTTAATTTAAATGTAATTTGCTGTTACATGCAACTGGACCGAGTTGTGAATATGGCGATTCAATTCTCATTTTTTTGTATGTCACAACAAATTAGTTTGTTCAATTGCGGAAACAGGCGCTTCCAACTTTCTCTTCTGGCATGTGTGTTACATTGGTAATAGGCACTTAAGGCCAAGATTGCTGTCTAATTTATCTAGATACTTTCTAATGCAATAGGGGAAATTGATAACAATGACGACAATCATAATCAAAATAAATGTGCCCTGACTATGGTTATTTAGGAGATAGTACAAAAACGCAATTACATCATTCGGTGATATGGTTCATCTCTCTCTATATAAAATGGCTCTGTGTGGGGTGTGGGGTGTGTGTGTGTGTGTGTTCCAGTGTAACTCTGGAACGCCTCGAGCAATTTCAACTAAGCTTGGTACAGAGATGACGAACTCTCTGGAAACAAATACTGTGGTGGTAAGACACCCCTAACACTCTTCAGGGGCGGGGCGGAGGTGTTGTTAAGATACACTCTGTTGTGCCTTAAAATGGCTTCTTTCGTACTGCCGTAAAATGGCTTCTACTATACAGCGCATTTGGAGTTGCCATGGTAAAGGCTTCACACTACTCCACAAGGTGGGATACCTCTGGTAAGGGGGAAAATCCAACATTAGAAATTATGTTTGGCCTAGACATTTTCAACAAGGTTTTGATTATCTTTGAGGACAAATGTATGGCCATGATCAATAAAACATTTCTGGGCCACGGGGAAAACATTTGTAACTAATTTAATTGTGGCTGAAATCAGGGCTTTTCCTGTCTAATACAGGATTAGGATAAATAAATACCAGGGCAACACCAGGTTATCAGCTATTTTAATATAAAACAAAACTAAACAAAACAAAAAAAGCTCTTGACCAACCAGTTTAAATGCTCTTGCTGGTGCTGCCTGAGAACCAGTTTCTTCCAGATATTTCTCCCATGAGAAGCTTTTGAAATCTTTGTATTCTGTAAAGAGATTTCAGATGATCCTCAGTTTACACCTACCTATGCAAGACCAATTCATTATTGAATGGCTGTGATAACAACTGAGCTTCTGAGATCGCATGCCTACGTTATGAGTGGCTTGCGTTAGCTTAGCTGAATTGCGGCCGTAGAACAGAACAACTCAAGCAATAAAATAACGTCATAAAAACACGTTCATTATGCGATTGCTCACTTGCTTTTAACTATTGTAAGCTTCCACTTTGCAACTACACAAAACGAACCTTGCGTTCAAATATACTTTCTCCTGCCCTATGTTTCCCCCAACGTCTCTCTTTTTCCTGCAAACCATTCGCTTGTCACTGCATCTGCAACGGAGACTGATTGACAACCAAAGCTATAAATTATGGTTTGTCGGGAGAGAAATAGAGTACGAGGTAAAAAGAGAGTAAGAGGGGAAAATAAGAACATAAATCAATTCCAATTCCGATGTGGGGAGGCCATCTTAGTGTTGCACATGAAACTGTTGGTTTCTGAAATACATCCATGAGCAATAACAGAAGTAGCAACACAAATGCTAAGAAGCTGACAAGGAATTTCCACCACTATCTTTCTATAAAGAGCTGGATTTAAAGAATGTCTTTAAGTAGGTATTCTCTATACCCATGATGGCGAACCTATGGCATGAGTGCCACAAGTGGCACAAAGAGCTATCTCTCTGGGAACGCAAGCAATCTCCCATTGCTCTTCCAAATTCCAGCAGGGCAGCCACCTAGTCTTCATGCACGCGGGAGAGCAGGAAACCGGAAGAGCAGCCACCTGGTGTGCATGCGCGCACCAGGAAGATCATCTTCTGGTTTCTGGTACGCATGCGCACTGGCCATTTGGTCTTCTGATTTCTGGCACGCATGAAGACCACCTGTACCTGGTCTTTTGGTTTCTGGCACATATCTGCGTACGAAGAGTATATAATCAAGCAAGGTCACCCAAGGTGTGAAGGTCATTCATCCCAGCTGCCCAATTAAAGCACTTAAACTAGACAGCAACATTGCAAGATGCTGGTGGTAGATGATCATTTTAGTGATAACGGAGAGTTAGTTTGGTCTAGTGGTTAAGGAACCAGGCTAGAAAAGGGGAGACCGTGAATTCAAATCCCACCTTAGCCATGAAAGCCAGATGGGTCTTCTTGGGCTAGTCATTCTCTCTCAGGCCAACCCACCTCGCAGGGTTGTTGTGGTAAAAATATAGGAGGGGGAAGCACACCGAATACTGAGCCAGCTGAATAGTGGAACTGGTAGTGGAAATCTTGGGTGGGCCTGCCCACTTGCTCAGGCTCTATGCCATCCTATTTTAGTCATTTTTTAATGTAAGATTCCCTGGGAGTTGGATGGCCTTTATATTGTACCAACCAACCAATACATCAGCATCAACATAGAAAAGTTCAATACAGTGAAAGATGAAATGAATCAATGGAATATTGACTCTTAGACATCAGCAAATTGAAATGGACTGAATCGGACACTTTCCATTAAAAAGATCATTTACTACTCAGTAAACAAAAAAGGAAGGGTATCTCAAGGACATAATTTGGGTACAATGTCCGCAGTGCTTCCATAATATTGCAATAATGAATCTTTGATCCAATTATTTTCCAAGTTTATGCTTCACCCACTGAAGCAGAAGAAGAGTTTGTTGATAGGTTTTATAATCAAGTTCAATCTGAAATTGACAAGAACATGCAAGGTATTTATTTGATTTTTATCCTGCGTTTATTACTTTATAGGTAACTCAAGGAGCCGAACATACATAATACTTCTCCCTCCTCCTATTTTACCTATAACAACAACCCTTTTATGATATATTGCTTGCAGTTGGAAACTGGAATGCTAAACTGGGAAAAAGTAAGGAGAAAAATATATTTGGAAGATGTGCCTGGGAAATAGAAATGAAACAGGAGAATTTACCCGCTTCTGACAAGCCAATGATTTAGTCATTGCTAATAGTTTTCAAACAACAAAAAGAATACAGAGAACAAAATTGACTATAATATTGGTACAAGCAGGTGGAAAAAATTAACAAAGATACAGTAAGGAGCTGACTGTGGAACAGATCACACACTCTGCTCATTTGCAAATTCTAAGTCAAGCTAAAGTGGAAGAAGAAAGTTAGCTTCCACGATATGATCTGGAGTTAACATTTTCAAGGAAAACATCAGGAATTACTTTTATAGAAAACCACAGGAACTCACTGAGTGGAAACCAGAACAAATGTGGCATGAAATCAAACAATAAAAGATCAAGAAACAGGAAAAAAAAAGCAGAGTCAAAAAGACAAGAAAGAGAAATATCTTAGGAAGGAACTGAAATAATTTCAAAGAGCTGTTAGAAGAGTATAATGACATTTGTAAAGATATGAAAGATGGAAATAGACATGGAAAATCAAGGACAATATTCCAAAAGATTTCTGAACTCAGGACGATGTTTCAAGCTTGAAGTTCAAAGCTGCCAATGGACTGATAGTAACTGACTGAAAGAAGATCAAAGATGGAAAAAGCCTACCAAAATTCTATACAATCAAATAGCAGCATCTAAGATATCTTGGAAGGTATTCCCTATTTATAAGAGCATCATTCTAGTATTCTAGTCTTACTAGAAATTTAAGTGAGATTAGCACTCCAATCATTACCAAGCCAGATGACTACAGGAATTGATGGAATATCTACAGAAACATGGCAAGCAACAAAGTAAGAATCAATTGAGGCTTTAACCAAACTGTGCCAGTAAATCTGAACCAACTTAATGGAAGAAGTTAGTCTTTCTCTTTTATTAACGTCCTGCTCCTTTTGAAGAAAATATTCAGATCCTGCATTCCCCTTGTATGATACTGTTGTTAATCAATTTCTGCTGAAACTCCCAGATAAATTTACATGAGCCAAATTTTGTCTAGCACTCCAATGCAGGTGTGTAATCTACCTACCTTCACTACCGGTTCACAAATGTGAGCACACACGCCACCTCCGCGCATGTGCAGGACCTTCCGTGCATGCGCAAGCATCAAAAACGGACGTAATGACGTCCTTTGGAAATACCAAACCGGTAGCCCGAACCGGTAGCATTTTTTTACTACCGGTTCAGGCGACCTGGTCCGAACTGGGAGCATTTCACCCCTGCTCCAAGGAATAAGAATTTGGTTGTGACACATACTTTCTAAAAATATCTGTAGAACATGCACAAGTAAGTAGGACTTCCTCAGTGTAAGCAGAGTGACTGAAATAAGACACATAACATAATTCCGTTGCAGCTTTTAAATTTCATGCAGATGCTACCATAGTGACTGAAAATGAGGTGCTTTTAACCTACCAGCTGGTGTTGTTAAGAGAGTTCCAGTTTCTTGACAGTAACCAACAGGTCGAATATATGGACTGCTTGCATCACACCTGCACCAAAGGTATATTATACACAATGAAATACAGCTACGTAAACTTTGCCTAATGTTTCTATGCTGAGCATTAATATCAAGGATGCAATAGGGCAAGTCAATAGCATCTCTTTTGTAGCCTTCAAGATCCGAAAATGGCAATCCAGAGTTAGAATGATTTTTTTTGTATTTATGAAATATAGGGAGTTTTAACAAGCTCTAACTGAAAAATCCAATTTCCAGGAAATTAAAACACCCATTTTACCCTTTATCATCCCAAAAACCTATCAAACAGACTTTTGAGTAAATTTAAGTTGTAAATGGTGCTCTCTGAGCTTGGTGGTTTTCTTGCAATGCATCAGTGCACTGATGATGTAACCTAGTTTGGTAATGAAATGTCTGCAAGAAAAGCACCAAGAGAGCACCAAGGACTTCACAGTTCAACTTTGAGCTACAAATATTCTCTTCTAATTGATACAAATATTCTCTTCTAATTGCACATTCCTGTATTATCTCATACATGGTAAGCTATATGGTTTGAATTTATATCTCTACATTAGACCAAACTAAGTTTAGATTTTAATTCTTTATTCATTACAGTTTGTAGATGAGCTATGTGGTCCAAAATATAGTTATCTGGATGGAACACTGCACATATTTCACCAGGGGCTTACAATCAGAACTTCAACAAACCGAATGGTGAATAAAGCTGGATGCAGCTGAACACAGAACTGGCTCCAGAGGTGTCCCTATCTCAAAATGATTTTACATTCTGCAGTTCTTCGGCAATACCTGATTGCTCTGACCAACACAACAAATTCTTGTTCTTACCAGTAATCATAGCTTTCGCCCCAGTTGTCAAAATGAACTAGCAGTCGATTATCCAACATGTCTGAAATGGTTGCCACGCACATCAGGGAAGGGTTCTTTTTGTCCACTGCCTCCAACTTCATGCCCACCCGAAAACCAGAAGGTGTGACTGGCTATTGGATAGGAGAAAACAGGGAGGGGAAAAACATTGCCATTAGATGTATTTCAGTCTGCACTGAGTTGAAAAAAATCTGATCTTACTGCTGGATCCACATAAGATTCTAAATCAAAATAGTACATGTTCAGGGGTGGGTTTCAAAATGTTTAGCGAGGGGTTCTCTGCCCTGTTGATGAGTGAACGTGGCCATGGTGGGCGTGGCCTAGTTGGCCTCCTGCACCATGGTGGGGAGAGGGCCTTTTTGCCCTTCCTCGGACTCCAGAGGCTTTCCTCTAACCTCTGGGAGGGCGAAAATGGCCTCCCCAGGCTCTGGAGGCCAGAAATGGGCCCGTTTCCAGCCTTCCTGAACTTCTAGTAGGCCCATTTTTCATCCTCCCTGAGCCTCCGCACATGCCCTGCACTTACCTGCATCCAAAATGGGCTGCATGGGGACTCTTGGGAAGGCCGGGGAGGGGTGGGCGGGGATTTGGGGGTTCTCCAAACTGTACAGAAACTTAGCTAGAGGTTCTCCTGAACCCCTGTGAATCCCTAGCAGCCCACCCCTGCAGGACATGTTTGATTTTGGTTTAATAGGCTGTGAGACTTGTGCTTTATTTAAGAAATCATAATTTGAACTATTGGCTTCATGAGATGGGTGACCTTGATCATTAAGTCTCCCTAAAGCTGTGAAACTCTGAATGCAAAATTAAAAATATCTTTTTAATTCACTGAAATCTAAAGGATTGGCATATGAGTGAAGAAATGTGGCTACTTGACAAGAGTAGAATCCAAAGGAACCAAAATACCTGAAAAACACTGGATGTGCAACTAGAAAAAGATACCCAGATGAGCAGCAGGAACATGAATCAATAAATGTTTTCAGCTGAAAAACACTGAACAAATGCCGGAGGTTCTGTGAGCAGGGTTAACACAGGAGATAAAAAGCCAGCTACTCTGTGCCAGCTGTGCTTGGCTAATTTACTCCACTGCTCAGATAAACACAAACCAATAAACTCTGAATTCTAAACAAACAAATGCAGGCAATAAACTCTGAATTCTAAATATAACGTGAGAGATAATAGTTCCTATTTTATTTTTGCTTCCTTCTCTCTCTCCCTCTCTCTCTCTCTCTCTCAGCGGTTTTGTTTCAATTTTAAGCATTAGCCAAAGGGACCTTGATACCTTCTACAGAAAAGACCCAAAACAGACAAACTAGAAACTGGCGTTGCTACTCACTGTGCTTAGGATCTTGAAAAGGTTTTTGGGGGCAGCCTGAGATTTGCAGGTCTTCAAATAGGAAGCCCAGTTAAATTCCCCATCTTTGTAACCTAGACAAAGAAAGAAAGAAAAAAGCTTTTTGATAAATAAATTTAAAAAGCCTGTGGTGTACCACAGACTGCGTTCTCAGATTTAGAAACAGTATGGGAAACATTTGAAATGTGCGTGATAGCTGTGTTTGTGGAACAATTAAGGTCTCTGGGCTTTTATAAATATTTCTCCTTTTTTTTTCTTTTTTTGTGTGTTTTAAATACAACAGTGCAGTTGTGAGTCATTAATCTGAAAATTTGAAGTTCGTATGAAACAAAAAAAGTACTGAATTCATTGGTTAAATTATGTATCGCTGAAAGAATTTCCAATTGTTTAACATTTCTAATGCTCAACTTTAATGGAACAACATGCATTACTTCTTAAATAATAATGTGAATACATGTAAGCTTTACTTTCCATTAGATTCTCCAATATATAGTCCTCAGAACAAAACAAAAGATCCTAATCATTTGTTTTCATGATAGCACAAATCCAGCTGAGTGACTTGGGGCCAGTCTCTCTCGCTCTCTCTCAACCCTAGGAACAAGCAATGGCAAATCATTCCCCAAAAACTTGCCAAGAAAATTGCAGGAACTAGTTCAGGCAATCACCAGCAGTTAACACTGATTCGAAGACACACACATAGTAGTAGAAAAATGTAGTTAATCTTTCATGAAAAAAATCTATATTTTGTGGCTATTATGCAAAGGATCAATCTCACTTCTTTCCTTTTTAGCCAATTCAGTGATTTAACAGATTAGTCTCTTGATTAAAGCTATCACTTGGTTCAAGTATTATTAGTTTAAACTAAGTTTCTCAGAAACAAGCCTTGATAAGATTGTAGTTCAAAAAGAGCAGCGCTCCCAGTTTGTAGAAAATGGGAATACACTGTTCTTTTGGGGGGTGGAAGGAGAAGACGTGTCCACTCGCTTCAGTACAATATGGAGAAGAGGGGAAGAAGAAAGATTTAAGGTCTCTAAATTAAGTTACACCTCAAGATGATCAACCTAGAAATAACTTTCTCTCCTGAAAGATTTCACTTACAAGAGGCTCTGTAGTCCAAATATTGCAGTCCAAAGTCCTATTTCTGATTAGAATGGTTAAAAAGATAGGTAGACAGACAGACAGACAAATGATAGATGATAGAAAGATAGATAGATAGATAGATAGATAGAAAGAAAGAAAGAAAGAAAGATGATAGATAGATAGATAGATAGATAGATAGATAGATAGATAGATAGATAGATAGATAGATAGATAGATAGATACCGGTAGATACATATGCATATACAGTACATGTACATATACATACACATTCACATACACACATATACATATATGCACACACACATACACACACACACACTCTACCTTTAGGAGGGAGCAGCTTGTGACCTGTTTTTTCACACCAGCCAACAGGATGGATGTCTGTTGAATCAGCATTAACCCAGAAGTCGTAAAACTCTGAATAACCATCAAAATGTAACCGCAGTCGGTATCCCTGCACCTACAACCGACCACAATGGCGAGATTGTTACCACTTTTGCAAAACACACCAAAAGCCTGTGTTAAAAAGCTCTGCTCCTATTTCTTTTTCAACAAGATTAACTTTTAACAGTGGATGCATTAATTGTATTAATTTATTGGTGGCGCCATAGTTCAGACAGTTTTTGCACCCTTTACTTAGCAGAACTCAAGTATGTGGCCTGCATAACTAAACGCCAAAGGCGCACGGAGTGCTGTTACCTTCCCACCAAAGGTGGTTCCTATTTTTCTACTTGCATTTCCACATGCTTTTGAACTGCTAGGTTGGCAGAAGCTGGGACAGGTAACGGGAGCTCACTCTGTTATGTGGCTCTAGGGATTCGAACCACTGAACTGCTGACCTTCTAATCGACAAGCTCAGCGTCTTAGCCACTGAGCCACCAAAACTATATAAAAAGCCAATTAAAAATGTTCAGATTGTTGGTCTTATCTGTCAATATCTTTTCAGACTGCCATTTGTTTTTGTTTTTTTGAGGGTGAAAAATATTCAGTTAATTTACCAATGTATATCAACATTGCCAAGACAGTATATTAAAATGTTTTTAAAAAGTATTCCTTAAGCCAGTAGGCATTTCATTAACTTCGGCCAGAATTAATTAACTGATCATTGGCATGCTTTTCATCTCTCTCCCAGTTATTTTCTTTGTTATTTTAAAAAGTCAGACCAGTACCTCAGCAACAGAAAGAACGCAAAATAAAGATGGATGTTCAGGGTCCAGTCCTTCAAGCTTCATTCCAACTTTAAATCCATTTTTGTTTTGTGGAAATGACTGAGACTACGGTAGAAAGAAATGAAATATTATTGTAGACTTAACAAACTCCTTGTTGCCAGGTCAATGTGCGGGGGAAAAAAAGGAAGCAGGTGCTGTGGCCCACCAGCAGACAGTGGAGCTGGCAGCAGATTCGGACAGTGAGGAGGTTGGGGAGGAACATGGGCCAGTCCTGGAGTCTGGGGAAGGCTCGGATGAGGGCTCTGTGTCAGTGGCAGAGAGGGGGCCAGAGCCATATGCCAATTATCAGCTGCCTTCAGAGTCGGACAGCAGTGAGGCAGATGAACAGCTGGAGCCTGTTCCCAGTGTGCCAGACAAAGGGAACAGCTAAAGAACAGAGGTCGATTTGGGATAAAGGCCACAGGTGGATGATGAATGGCCTCTCCCAGAGGAAATAACAGAGGAGAGAAAGGGGAGTGGAGTTTGCAGGAGACAATTAGTTCGGGACTCTCTGAGACTCCTTGCCACGTTTTGCAGATATCGGCCTGGCAGCTCTTCAAGCCAGATAAGGTCTGTGACTGTAAATCCTCCCTTGAAAGACTTTGCTGGATGTGAATGAGAAGAATTCACAATAAGTTAATAAAAGGGGTTTTTGTTGGGACAAGGAGTTGGCTTTATGCTCTGGTGAAGCCTAGGTCAGAACAGCAGGAATATCAAGTGTATAGTATTCCTTTTCTATAATTAAGGTTTAACTGAGATTTTAAAAATGTTTTCTTGTTTTTTTATGTGGGAGTAAGCTGTTTATAGAAATGAAGGACTGTTAAAGTTTAATGATCAGTTAGTATAGCGTTTGAATTGACAGACTTGCGCTTCTAGTCTAAAATGATGCCTTAATGACGATCCATGGAATGTTCATTTCTTAACTGGTAAAACACAGATTGCTGTTATGATACAATTAGTCCTCAACTTGCAACCAACTTACAAATTGAGCCCAACGTTTCTGTTGCTAAGCAAGACAGTTGTAAAATGAATGTGAATCACTGCAGCTGTTAAAGTGAGTAACATGGCTGTTAAGTGAATCTGGATTTCCCATTGACTTTGCTTGTCAGAAGGTTACAAAAGTAGATCACATGATCTTGGGACACAGCAACGGTCATAAATGTGAACCAGTTGCCAACTGTCTGAATTTTGATCATGTAACCACAAGGATGCTACATGAAGGGTGAAAAAGGGTCATAAAATGCTTTTTTCAGTACTGTTGTTAACTTCAAATGGTCACTAAATTAATGGTTATAAGTTGAGGACTACCTATACTCTGAGATTGCTACACTCTGGAGATGGAAATAAGCCTAAGAAGTTAAATAGAAAAGCGGGAAATGGAGGCAAATTGCTATAATATTTAATTTGACACTTCTACACTTGGATACCCTAAGTATGGCTTCATATCCTAAATTTTAGTTAGCTCACACCATGATATTATATAGTGTCTGAACTGAATTTCTGAATCTGACCTGGAGAAGCATCAGACCAAGAGACAGTATTATTCTGAAATTTGGACTCAGACAAACATTAAGTAAAGCTGAAAGACTTTTTAAAATCTTGGCTCATTTATTCATTCATTCAATTTATGTGCTGCCCATATCACTATCAAGTGACTCTCAGCGGCTTACAATGTCATAATATAGTAATATAAGAAAGATGAAAATGTTTTTGAAAATTCCTCTAAGAAGCTGAGCTTTACATATAAAAACTGGCAGTGATCAAGCATCTTCCCAATGCTGTGTTTTCGATTATGTCTGTTTTATTTGAAGAAATGGAAATAATTTAGCGTGGACGGGAAGGATGCTATGTTCACATTTTCTGTGATTTGATTTTGTGCATGTTGTTAGATATGGCAATTGGCTGCTACTTGTACCCTCACTTGTAATGATTACTTTTTAATAAGATAATCTACAACATGCTAAAAGTCAAGGACCAATTAATGTCAGCACTATGCTAATTATCAAAGCTGAAAACTAGCTTTATACAGTTGCTGGCTGAGATATGATACTGGTGTCAAGCAATTTCATAGACACAAATTAAAACAGGGGTTGTGGGTAAAATTAAATGTGAAGATTAAACTGCTTACAATGGTTAATTCACATATTACCCTTTTAACAAGCAAAATGCACAATAAAGCACACACACACACCAACTTGCACCGAATCCCTTTCCAGACAAAAACCGATAGAGGTTTGTCTTGTTCTTTCTTTCTGATGCCCATCATTTCCTCCCAACAAGAAACCTTAACCCTAGTTGCAACTTCTCTCTACTGAACTCAAAGTAAGTGCAGTGCGAAGATTTAATAATCTTCGTAAGCACTCGTAAGGAGTGCTGAGATGTGTTTCCCTACTTGGATGCATGAGAAAACTAGTATCTCTCTTCTACAGGCAGTTGTGCAAGAGAAGAAGAGACAATGAAGAAGGTGGTGAAGGAATTCTCTTCTCCACATCAACAAACTCTGGAGATGCAAAACCAATGTGAAATGCCATAATAATAACAACAAGCTGCCCTTGAAGAGCACCCAGAGGCTACAGCTGGTCCAGAATGCAGCCGCGTGGGTTGTCATGGGGGTACCTAGGTGCTCCCATGTTATACCCCTTTTAGTTGGCCTATACTAGTTGCCGGTTGTTTTCCGGGTGCGATTCAAGGTGTTAATTATGATGTTTAAAGCGCTCCATGGCTTAGGCCCAAGGTATTTGCGAGACCACCTACTGCCACCGGTAGCTTCCCACTGTCCAGTACGATCCCACAGAGTTGGCCTCTTCAGAGTGCCGTTGGCCAGGCAGTGTAGACTGGCGACCCCCAGCGGGAGAGCCTTCTCTGTGGGAGCGCATTCCCTTTGGAATGAGCTGCTTGCGGAGCTTCGCATAATTCCCGACCTCAGGTCCTTCTGGCGTGCCCTAAAAAGTTGGCTTTTCCAGCAAGCTGGCCTGGCCTGAATAAAATTAATTTAATTTTAATTGTTAATTTTAATCTAATTCTAAATCTCATCGTAAATGTCTATTGGGTTCTTTGGATATTCTATTTAATCTTTCTTTTAACTTTTGTAATATGTGTTTTTCATGTTGTACGCCACCCTGAGTCCTTTGGGAGAAGGGCGGCATATAAGTCCAATAAACCTAAACCTAAAACATCATCATCATCATCAACATCATAATACCACCACCTTAACAGTTCCTAGGTCCTTGGTTAGGACTCGAGCTGTTGAGTTACCAACCAGCCCCAAAGACTGTGAATCTCACCAAAGATCATCATCATCATCATCATCATCATCATCATAACAACTTTTGGGCCTTTGTAACAAAGGTGGGTTGCTACTGGTAATTTCTTACTACCGGTTTGGGTGCACTTGCATGCACACTTGCATACATGCATGACGCTTCTGCGCATGCACAGAAATGTCCAGGTGGGTGGGCAGAGTCTCTCACTGCCGCTACTACCAGTTCGCCCAATCCAGACTGAACTGGGAGCAACCCACCTCTGCTCTTAGAACGATGATGGACCCAGGCTGGTCTCCCTGCAGCATTGAAGAAGCTCTTTATGGGATTTCAATAGCCTTAACACATTCCATCTCATTATAGGATCTGGTTCTTTAGTTTCCCACCCCAAAAAAAATCTGGTCTAAGGGCAAATGCAAAGGCAGTCACTTGCAGGCACTCCTTGACCTACAGCCACAATTGAGCCCAACATTTCGGTTGCTAAGCAAGACAGTTTGCTCCATTTTACAACCTTTTTAGTCACTGCTGTTAAGTGAAGCACTGTAGATCTAAAGTTAGCAATACAGATTAATTGAATCTGGCTTCCCCATTGACTTTGCTTGTCAGAGGGTCAGGAATGGTGATCACATGACCCTGGGACACTGCAACCGTCATCAATATGAGCCAGTTGCCAAGCGCCTCCATTTCAATCACATGATCACAGGGATGCTGCAATGGTTTTAAGGATGAAAACAGCCACACATCACTTTTTCAGTGCTGTTGTTAACTTCGAACAGTCACTAAACAAATGGTTTTAAGTCAAGGACTACCTGTATTCAATATTCATCCACAAGAAAACACCTAGGAGATTACAAACCTCTTTGAAAAGTTTCAAGGGAGCAGCTGGCATTCGTTCTTCTTCTAAGTATGTCATCCAGTTCCAAACGTTCTTCTTTGCAGGTGCAGCTGAGAAATCAAAGATAGAATGAAAAAAAAAATTGCTTCTGGGAGACAAAGAGTATGCTCCGTAGAGAGAGCCACGTGGGACAAGCGATAGCACACTTGTCATAATGTACTTATGCAATTGTGTGCAACATTGTGATAAAAAAGGAATAGAACAGTTAGAGCTTTGGTGAGAAGGTAACACGTTCCGTGCACCATTGGTGTTTAGTCATGCCAGCCACATGACCACAGAGATGTCTTCGGACAGTGCGAGGGGTACCTTTACGTGTGTGTGTGTGTATCCTAATAAATATAATAATTCTATTCATCATGTGAATACGATTGGACAGACTTAACCTTCTCATCACAATAGATGGATAGAAGATTTCAAAAATCACAGTTCTAATGCCATAATCATCCCTTCTTTTTAGGGGTTTCTTGAATCTTCTCATTTATAACATTTACAACACAAACTCGTATTATATATTTACTCAGAATTAAATTCTTTGGAATTGAATTTACAAGTAAGTAGGAATATAATACTATACCTACAATTTATATATATATTGTTACACTGTCCATTGCATCACCCCACTCAAAACCCAAAATATCAGAAATCTCAGTTGTCTTTTTCCATCAACAAATTCACAACCTTCCTTCTGCAAGATTTAACTTGGACAAATATTGTAAAGTCTGTCAAGTTTCTAGCAATAGCTATGGCTTGCAGAAGCCAGCTGATAGCCTCTTCTATCAAGTTTGGGGGTTTTTCCCCCCTGCATTTCAAATTTTGCACTTGTTTTTTATTGGTCTGAGAGCATAAACAAACAATTTTGGCAATTTGGAGGGGAGGGGGCATATATAGATTACTGTTTACAGAAGAGACTGTGGCCAGATGACATAAAGGAAAACTTTCTAATATTGTAGCCTTTCTAATATAGGTAGTTCTCGACTTATGACTACAATTAAGTCCAACATTTCCATTGTTAAGCAAGGTGGTTGTTAAGTGCGTTTTGCCCCAATTTAGGACCTTTTGAGCCATAGTTGTTAAGTGAATCACTGCAGTTATTACCATAGTTGTTAAGTGAATTTGGCTTCCCCATTGCTTGTCAGAAGGTTGCAAAAGGGGATCACACGATTTTGGGACACAGCAACCATTGTAAATATATGCCAGTTGCCAAGTGCCTGAATTTTGATTACATGACCATGGGGATGCTGCTGCAACGTGCAATGGTCATAAATGTGAAAAATGGTCATAAGTCGCTTTTTTAATGTCGTAACTTCAAATGGCCACTAAATGAATGGTTGTTAAGTCAAGGATTACAAGTAATACATTTCACCGACTATAAAGATAAGTGTAAAATTGATGGAATGCTCTTTGGAACATTAGTGCTCTGGGTATTATTACAGAGGTTGCCAAAGTACTGAATTTATAGCAGCATTTTGCCATGGAACAGTTTAAAGATGAGTTTTGCACCCTTACCTTGCTTCATTGGTTTTGCGTTCTTGCGGTTTTTCGGATTCAATTTATGCTTTTCCTAGATAATACAAACCAGATGAAAATACACTGATGTTTTTCATATATCGTTGAACATCATTTTCACTCTTTTGCAATGTTTATTTTTTGCTTAGCATTTTAAACTACCAGCAGAAATATCGAATATAAATGAAACAAATAAACTAAATACATTGAAATACATTAGCTACCATTTACAGCAAAATAACAATTAAAAACTTTCTAATGAAGTAGTGTTTTCTGATGGCTGAATTTCAACATGTCAACTAATTTCTAATTTCCAGTAGTGAAATAGTGGGATGTGTTACTTTTCAAAATCTGATTCTGCAATAATTTTTTTTTCTGCTAAAAGGGCAAAGCATCAAGATTTCCAATTATCTTCTTTTTTCCCTTTTGTTTTAATGTAAAATCACAATGTTATCAGATTTATATGTATACAATGTGTCCAATTATCTTCTTTTTTCCCTTTTGTTTTAATGTAAAATCACAATGTTATCAGATTTATATGTATACAATGTGTCCAATAATCTTCTTTTTTCCCTTTTGTTTTAATGCAAAATCACAATGTTATCAGATTTATATGTATACAATGTGTCTAATAGTCTTTCCCCCCCTTTTGTTTTAATGTAAAGTCACAATGTTATCAGAGTTATATGTATACAATGTGTATGTTTTGGTTTCGTTTGGTTTGACACAATAAGTAATATTTCTAAAAATATTACTTAAATGTAAAAGGATTAATTAAATTTACCTGGTAAATTCTTATCACTACAAGTTTCATTACAGCGTTCTAGCTACTCTTTCAATTAAAGAAATCACATTTAATTACCTCATCCTCATCTCCATTTTCTTCTTCTTCTTCAGAATCTAAAAGCAGCTTCCTTTTCCTTCGAAGCCGCTTGGAGGGTCTATCGGTTTCACGAGTCTGACTGTTATTTGTCTGTTTCCCACAGTTGGTGGTATTGTCCTTAGACAGTCTACCAAAAGATGTAATTTACATGCACTTAGAAAACATTGTACCCTAAGATGGCATCATTGGTTAACATATTTTAAATCTGCACCATTTTCTTCTCTACAAAACTCTACAAATTTAAATAATATTGTGAGGCTCTATATTCTTCAGAGGTAATGTGCACACAGGTATATATGTGGCTATATCTGATATTGCCTGTGTCAAACTCTCATTCATAAGTTAGATAATCAGCATTGGTACTTCGGTATGCATTTAGGGTTGTGCTCCATTTATCATTGCTGATTCTTCTGTATTCATCTTCATTTAAGACCCAGGTTCTGGGCAACTGAATGGAGAAAGCAGAGCGTTTTAATGGCCGGATGCCTTCCTATTGGCAATACAGAGTTTTGTTCAGCAAATATATTCTTGGTGTGCCCAGAGAAATATCTGCCTCTACCTAGGATTGAACTCACAGCCTCCTGATTGTGAGGCGAGAGCTCCACCTTTAGGCCACCGCACCATTCTCTCTCTGAGTCTCTTGTATTACTGCTCTTTTAATTCCTTGTTTTCATATTATTGACAAGCCAACATATTAAAGTCTTCTAAATTGATCCAGGACAGACACTAAGGCACGTGGATAGTAAGCCACAAGAATGGTTTAATATATAGAGCATTAATTCAACTGCTTAGCAAACAGTTGTCATTCTTAGTTCTACGTTCCAATCTGATTTTTAAGGCTGTGTTGTCTGCTCAGCAAAGAGTGGGTATTCTGCATTTGGAAATCACATGCTGCATTTATCCTAACCTAATTATGAAACTTAAACAAACCCACCCATATCAGTCTGACTTAACATGATATATGAATGTGGTTAATTTGTTCAATATTAGTTTCCCCTAATCAGAAATGCATGGATTTTATGGACACAAAAACCACAGACAAAGATGATGTCACTTGAAACATTGGCCCAGAGTTGCACAGATGAGACGGGTGACCATATAAATGGAAATAAATAAATATATACATACATTGTGTAACTGCACACAGAATGTATGATACAATAGCCTACAATGGGGGAAATCCAGGAGGGGCACTGCAAAGTTTAAAAAAAACAGAATTGCATTTTGTATTAACGCCATAAGAGTTAGGGTTCCTTTTTCTGTATCTCTCTGAAACTATGATGACCAATGCCCATCTTCAATTTTTACTTTAAAAAAAAAACATTAAACCGAATTAAAGCAAACTGAGATTCCTTTGCAAATGAAATTCTGCTACTGATATTCTGATATGACTGGGTCATTTAAAGGTAAAGGTAAAGGTTCCCCCGCACATGCATGCTAGTCATTCCCGACTCTAGGGGGTGGTGCTCATCTCCATTTCAAAGCTGAAGAGCCAGCGCTGTACAAAGACATCTCTGTGGTCATGTGGCCAGCATAACTGAACGCCAAAGGTGCACAGAACGCTGTTACCTTCCCACCAAGGTAGTCCCTATTTTTCTACTTGCGTTTTTTACGTGCTTTTGAACTTCTAGGTTGGCAGAAACTGGGACAAATAATGGGAGATCACTCCATTACGCGGTGCTAGGGATTCAAACCTCCGAACTGCTGACCTTTCTGATCAACAAACTCAGGATCTTACCCACTTAACCCCCACGTCCCTCATCATTTACATATATCATTTGGGTCATTTACACAGTCCCACTTCTTGCCCTCCTTTTGGTTTTCAATATCCTTTCCAAAACATGGGCATGAGAATCCAGAAGCCTTTTAGAAATGATTTACACAGTTCAAAAACTATGGATGTGAACCGTGTATCCTCTTATTTCTTCTAAAGCAGGGGTGCTTAGATCTGGCCCAAGGGTCCGCGAAGGACAAACTCCAGGACTGGCCCATGTTGCTCCCCAACCTCCTCACTGTCTGAATCTGCTGCCAGCTCTGCTGGCCGCTGCCAGGCCACAACACTTGCCACAGTTGTTAATTGAATCATTGCAGTTGCTAAGTTAGTAACAAGGTTGTTGTGAATCTGGCTTCTCCATAGACTTTGCTTGTCAGAAGGTCCCCAAAAGGTTTGGTAGTAAGTTTGAAAAAAACAGCCATAAGAGCACTTTTTTTCATTCCTGTTGTAACTTTGAATGGTCAGCAAATGAACTGTTATAGGTTGAGGAGTACCTGTAAATATAGCTTGTACCCCAAGAGTATATCCATGTTAAAATGCATTTTAATGAAACGAAGAAAGCAAGCAAAAGGTATTACCTGTCTTTACTCTCCTGGTGAGAATTCTCAAAAGTCTCCATTTGTCCAGAACAGGTGATTCTTGAGTTCTGGTCTAGAACGATTCCTGTCTTGGTTCTGCAAAATCCAAGAGTCGGGAACGGAAAAAAAAATTTTTTTAAATATTTATTACGTAACAAATTCCCTCTCTCTCTCTCTGCTTTTTCAGCCTTTCATTAATTGAATCTCACAATCTCCTGCAACTGAATTAATCACCATGGATTTTAATGAAAATGCTATGCCACTCATACCTAAGCCCCAAATCACAAACAGCTGACATATCCGGTGATATTTTAATTGTGGAAGAAACCTCTGAGATAAGAAGTCTGAAAATTTGTTGAGCGCCTCTGGATACTCATTTACATTGAAAAAATGTAGAGGACAAAACTGTATTCTTTGCAGTAACAGGAGAATGTTGTAGTACTTTAAAGAATAATAAATGACTTTAACAGTTGTTATAGACATTTCATTAAAAAGAAAAGCCCTTTAAGGACACAGTCAAAAAATGAGTAATTGAACTAAGTATGAGGACTTAATTGAATTTCAGAACTTCTTTCTAACCAAGATGAATCCCTTAAACACCAGTAATGTTTAATAAAACTGAGAGATACAGTATACTGTAACTAGATATTGTAGCCTTGAAAATAACGTATTATAGTTGAATATATGATTTTTTTACATAAAATACATGTACAGAAGTTGGTTTTAGTCTTTTATGCAATAATAATTGTATAATAATAATAATATCTGAAGAGTAAATTATATTCAACTAAGCAGGGGTTTCCAACTTGAGTGTAATGAACCATTCATTTACGTAAATGTGTAGACCCAGGTTGAAAAACAATATAAATTGGATGCGCAGGCTTGGAGATACAGGAAAAAATGAGAGTTGAGATCAGATTTCATTACTAAGCAGCAAAAATATCTCTGGAAGATGTCTCATTAATCAAAGGCAAAGATGAAGCCAAAATTACTGGTAGATCCCATAAGAAAAATTAAGTCAGGAATGATCTTCTGTATCCAAAAAGAACATTAACCCCAGTCATAGTCAGTAAGTTGAAAAGCTTCCAATATATTGTAGGAAGTCAGCAGCCACCCCTCTCCTAGAAAAATGAAATATTCTAGGAAATATTAAAAATGTTTCCCTGGATGAGAAAAGGATAAACAAATTTTTAAAGACAAAGTAGCTTCCTGCAGCTCCCTGCCCCCCCCTTCCCGCTTTCAGCTCCAGGGTGATGAGATTAAGACATAGCCCCCAGGACATGATAGGATTAGCCCTCTACCCATTTCATCACATGGCACCTGGGGAGATTACCAGGGGTGGGTCCCTGCCAGGCACCAGTGCCCGAAAAATTATGATGTTGAATATAATTAGTCCATGAGAGTTTGCTGCAGACACTGATAAGGTGACCCACTATTAGCATTATTATTTATAAATTTTATTGGCACCCATATTACCATACCATACCAGGGCAGTTTACAGTTACATAAAAATGAAAACATAAAAAGTTAAAAACAAATATTAAAACCAAAAACACATGGAGGAGGGTGGAGGCGGGTGGTGGTGGTTAGATGGGATCTGTTATTACTCAATCAACCACCTCCACTGTGCTCATCCCCAACAATTATAGAAGGAAGTACAGAAGACATTTCTATCAAAGAAATGTAGGGGACCATTTCTAAAATATGACCACTATGTCATAGACACATATGGAATATGTATTAATTTACCTCCATGTTCATGGTGCAAATATTATTGGCAAAAACCTAGGTATGACAGAGAATTCCATATACATGGCCCTACACACACACACACACACACACACACACACACACACAGAGTGGGGCAAAATGTATATAGTCAGCCACCAAATGTGCAAGTTCTCCCACTTAAAAAGATGAGAGGCCTGTAATTGACATCATAGGTAGACCTCAACTATGAGAGACAAAATGAGAAAACAAATCCAGACAATCACATTCTACCTATGATGTCAATTACAGGCCTCTCTCATCTTTTTAAGTGGGAGAACTTGCACAATTGGTGGTTGACTAAATACTTTTTTGCCCCTGTGTGTGTGTGTGTGTGTGTGTGTGTGTGTGTGTGTGTGTGTATGAAATCCGAATCTGCAAAGAGAAAAATGACTGCCAGTATCTGGTGCTTTGAAATGGGCTCAGAAGATCATGTTGATATTTAGTCATACAGTTCAAAATACCATCTTGGACTTTCCAAATGTGTGGGGTTTAGCTCTCAAATTTTTAAGAAAAGACACAGAGGCTGAGAAATTCTGAAAGTAACATTCCATACCTTTAGAAATCTTCCAGGTTGGGAGAAACTGTTTCAGTATATACAAGTAATAATCCAAAGCAATGTTTTTTTTTACTAATCAGATAACAAGTTGTAATTATTTAGCTATCCTTAAAGAGTGTAGATAACATTTCTATTGCATAATTTATATCTCTACATAAGCTCCTTTTAATACTTAATTAGTATCTGCTATTGTCTACTAAGTCATTATTTTTAATCAATGTTAAACATTAAGTTCTAATGATTTCAGTATAAGAGATTTAAGAAGGTGCATTAAATCCAAGTTGATCTGTTTTGATTGGACGTTATCCCACTTTAGCAATAGACATGTTTAAAAGACAATATCATATTTTAAAATACAGAAAAAATGATAGAAAATTAAGTATGCAAACCCCTGAAAAATAAGGGAAAACCTTTTTTGTTTTAACTAGATTATAGCAACTGAATATTATTATATAATTTGTTCCACAATTAAATTGATTTATCCCAGGTCAATATAACAGTGTCTTACTAAAAAAATGCAGCTCAGAGAAATTATTGGTCAATAGATATACACTGACCCAATGGTTTTTATTAATGGAACAATAAGAGAATGCACATGGGGAAAGGGTGTTAAAATCATGACCTCAGCACAATATATATATATATATATAAAATAAAATTACATAGAGATGATCATATTATTGAATATTGTTATATTATTGTTTATTTTAAAATTATGCTAATCACGACACCACTCTTTAAATTAACCGATTAAATATCCCTGTTATTGATTAAGAAAATGTGCCTAAGCTAACTTTAAACATCATTCTCTGTGATTTTTACAAGCCTCAGTTCTGAGGTCAGAAAAAAACACTCTCTAGATACTTCTATTGTTGAATTCTTGATGCTGTCTCAGCTTGGTTGCTTGCTTGCAGAAATCAGACATCAATAGATAACAGAGATAAACCACATTGACAACCCATTTTAAAAAGAGAATAAAAAACTTAAGAAGGAAACAAAAAGACCAGAATGTATCTTCTCCAGCAAACAACCCCTAGATAAGCAGGGATTAAGAAAACAATAACCTAATCAAGGAACTATCAAGAAAATCAAATCTCCACCAACACTGGCAGAACAAACTACTGGGTTGAAAAAAGGGGGAGCAAATCCCACAATTAGTCTCACTGACAATGTTACACAGTGAGTTAATGGAAGGTCTGTAAGCAAACAGCAAAGCTCAGAGAGTACTTTGCAAGGACCCTGCAAGGTTCAACTCAGAACTACACGTATTCTGTTCTATTGGATAATTGTATTTCATAATAACTAAATGAATTCTGCATCAGATAAAATCCTGTAATGCTACTTAGCACTTAATGATACTAAGAAAGGCTGATAAAGAAAGCCTTTATCAGAGTAAACTGAATAAATTATATAATGCAAGTTGCAGTACATGAAACACTATTTTGGGTGTAATAAAATTTGCCTGTACTAAGGCACAACTCTGCAGTGACTGCAAAGAAACACAATCCTTCCATCTCTACCCCCACCCCTACCATCTGGTCAGAACCTATCCTTCCATTCCCCCACTCACCCACCCCCAAATCACAACTAATGAAGTTTCTTGGGTGAGAAACAAAACATTTTGTTCTTCTTCCTCAAGGAAAAAAAATAGCCCAGTTGCCTTTTGAAAAGCATCTTTCGGACAGTCCCAAAAGGTGGGGCTAAGAGTACGTTCTTCAACAGGTAACAGATATGGAACAAGTTCTCAAACCAGGTTCTGACTATTCAGAGCTACAGACTATTCCACAATGCTTTCAAATATCATAGAACCAAAAACTGTGTTTTCAAGTTTCCACAGATCCATATCAATGCAGAAGAAAGCACAGCGGGGGAAGACTGTGTATGCCAGCAAGTCCGAAGGACGCTATAACCCATTTACTACATAGACAGAACAAAGGAAAGACCAATGAAAATTGATCAGAGAAGTTTTTGGTCTGACAAATTGTTTTTTAGGACACTTTTTTCTTCTTCTCAGTTAAGTATTCTTTAAGAACTGTAAATGTATGAAACAACTTATCTCAGGGTAAAAATGCATTTCTTAAAACTTGTCTCCAGAAACTTCATATTTGTTGCACAGTGAGCCAACACTAGACATCCATAAATTTCAGCCTTGGCATCTGTTTCCTTTTGTCTGCAAATTATGAAGGAGGGCAATACATTTTCTCTATCTAGACAAAAGAATATTAGGCAACTTGTTTCTATACTATGATTTGACACTATTGGAGAGCTGTTATCAAGCAGGATAAATAAAATCTTGCTAGACAGACAGTTGTTTAAGAACGGTTGTTAGATTCATTTCAGAAATTCTAAAGATACACTGTGAAAGCTCATCTGTACTCAAAACACTAACTCACACACTATACTCTCTACCATGAATAATCTCTGTCCCAGTGTTATTTGAGAGATGTCACTTCACATTCCTGGCAACACATTAATCACTCAAATTCTTCCACTTGAAAAATATAAAATTTCTTATCAGTTTGGCTCTGGAATATTAAGTTCAGAAATATTAAGTTCTAAAGAATTCTAAACTCACCTTCCTTTATTTCATTATTGCATGAATATAAAAACTTGAGCTAGCTTGCAAAAATACTCATTTTAGAGTTCATGGACTTAAATGTGTGGAGCTAGTTTTCGCTCTATTCAGCTTTGCTAATGGTATAATAGCTGTTTTATGCTCACAATGATATGGGGACTATTACTGGATTACTGTGCCAATAATTATACAACTATTTTCTAGAAAATAACTGAATTGGAAAACATGCCTTATCTTAAATAACACTGATGAAAAATGACTACCTTTGCACAAATTCTTAATCATCTTTCGGTTGCAAACTGCATTACACTTAATCAAGAGCGGAGGTATGGATAGCCAATTCATTTCATTTGCTAGGTAGAAAAAAAAACCTTGGGAAAGGAGACTATCATTTCATTTGCATGGGCTCCCTGTCTGTTATTGTCTGAAGATAGAACATCATGTCACTCACTTTAATTAAAAAGACATCCTTTGAAACAGAAAAGTCTTCTGGTCTGAAGAACCATACATGATTAGTGAGGCACAATTTGTGTAACAACTTTGGGCAGTTAACATCAAACAGTTCCTCCAATTATCTTGTGGGTAACGCTTAAGAACTATTGTCTTTAATGACAGCAAAGCACAATGTAAGGTTAAAACAGTAGATCCATAAACTCTAATTTCACTACACAAACTAGGGAAGTGCTAGTCAGGAGTGGGGTTTGCTCTCCCGTTTATATTCTAGTGATTTGCCCTGTCAATGTTGGTGAGGGAAGGTAGATGTTCTTTGGTTGGGCGGCTTGTAATCTTGGCTTCTTTGGCAGGTTCTTGATGAGGGTATAGTTTACTTGATGATTGGTCTGATGTTAATGTGGGAATTAATCTATGCTCCTCTAAGTGCTGACTGCTGGTGGGGAGGTATTTGGGGCTTTTTCTACCCTTTTTATCTCTTGCTTATATCTATGTTTCTACTGATGGCTAATTTGTCAGAGTGCCAGGTTTCTAGAAATTCCCTAGAAGCCTGGCACTTTGGATTTGAATTTGGCTTGGTCTAGGATGGTCAGATTCCAAATTGAAGCTATGGCAAAGTCTGTTTATATGTTGTGAAATTAAAGAGCTTTCATCATGTCTTCTGACTGCTAGTTGGTCTTCATGGATGTGTTCTGCCTGTTTGTCCTATGTAATGGCTGTTACAGTCATTACATTTTTAATGTGAATTATTTAGCATGACTTTTTAGCATCAATTATCAAAGACTGACATCACCTTAATATCTTAAATCCAGACAGGTATGATACAATATCAAGTCCTGTGTCCCAAAAGTGCTTTTCCAAAAGGCAACTGGACATTCTTGGGGTTTTTTTCTTGAAAACATTTAGCGTTTCATCCAAGAAGTTTCTTTAGTTCTGAAGAAGATAAGAAGTGAAATATTTTCAAGGAAAAAACTCAAGAAAATCCACTTCCCTTTTGGAAAAGCACCATTGGGACAATGGTGATCTGGATGATTGAGAATCTCCATAGACATCAAGTCCTGCAATTTCAATTAGCATTGAAAAGTCCAGAAGAATCAAATAACTAGCATTCTTTCCATATAGTCCTCAGGAGGTCATCCAGGAGTAAAACCTCCAATTTTCCCACCAGTGTATGCCAAACCCAAACTGGTTATTAGATCCATTCTTATTTAAGCATGAATTTCTTCCAAAGTCAGAGAGCTAAGAATCTACTACTCTCAACAATATTGATTACTGATGCAGCTGTTTAAATTTGAAGGATCTAATAATGGCTCCTTTAGTTCAAGATGAAATTTAAGACTTTTTGAAGTTCTCACAAATACAGAGAACCAGTGTTAATATATGCAATAGAGTGCACACAACCACCTGTAGCACTATGTCAAAAACCAACGTGAGACCAATAAAGGATATTTGTAGCTCAGGTTGATATGAAGAGTCCTTGGCACTCTCTGAGTTTGGTTGTTTTCTTGCAGACATTTCTAAACGCCTGCAAGAAAACAACTAAGAGATCACCAAGGACCCCCCAAAATGTGAGACTCAGCAGAGTAAGAAACAAACTATGTGCAGTTAGGAAGCAGCTACAAAGAATTGCTAACAGACATACTCATCATTAAGATACCATACATTATTTCCTTCTATATACATTTAAATTTACAAAATTTTACAATATGTAAAATGTTAGATCAATTGTGGGAATGACTGCATTTAAAATAATTTCCTCGTATGGCTTAAGTATGGCATAGGACTTAAGTGACAGTAGTAAATAAAAATAGGTTTACTTCTGAAAAGTCTACCTTTAAGTAATTACTGTGACTGGGTAATACTAATATGATACCACATATTCCATTTTTTATTTTTAATAAATTTACAGATATTTCTAAAATTCTGCTTTCACTTTTGTTATTATGGGGTATGGAGTATAGATTAATCAGAAAAAATTAATTTCAACAACTATTTCCACATCAAGAAATGAGTAAGATATCCAAAATTTAGAGTAGTGGTAATGTAATGTAATATGCTAAAAGCAACACATTTAAGAGAGAAAGATATTCACAGACTATAATGCTCTGCTATTCATTTCATTAAAATTAACACTGTTGATCGTTGTTGTGATGAACATTCATAAAGCGATAGAGGTTTATGCTAATCAGGGCAAATGAGAAGTAATCTTCATCACGTATTTTGCACTGAAATTCCATATAGCTTCAAATCCAGGTATCTGTTTTGGCACCATTAAATACATTTCCCAAGCAACTAATTTTAGTGTGGAACATTTGCATAGTGAAGGACTACTCAGTCAAAACCTTACACAGGCCTTTTACAATCAAGAGATAAGCACTCCATGAATAAACTAACTCCCCCATATTGATAAGTATCACGGACCTGCAAGCCTTACGTTGAATTAATTACCTAGTCATATAATTAGAAAAAAAAATACCAGTATTTAAAGTCTTAATAAACAAGGCTGAAAAATATTGTGAAAGGGGAAAATAGGATAGTGAACTACCTCTTCCCTCTGTAAAGATATCCAGTACTGTATTCAATGACAATTTCTACCATTTTACTGTATATTCCTACCACTTTTACTTACAGTATTAGCAACCTAGAGATCCTGACACAAGCTTAAACAAATCTTATGTTAGAAATGCAAACCCTAACTCCCATTTATTTCTATGCATTATCACTATTACTCTACACTAAAGGCTGGTAGTAATTTCAAAACAGAAATTCCAGCAGAGAAAAAATGTCTTTAAAATATACAATTATTTCTGCTCAAAATGTTCACATGCACAATTACTGTGGCCAGCATTAACAGCCCCCCTTATTTATTACTCAAAGAACACAGTACTAAAATTACATTTAAAGATGTTTTTCATCTGAATATGTTAGTTAATACCAGGCTAGCAGTTTCATCAAAGGAGCAATTTCAATTATACTAATAGTTCTGCTAAGCAATTCAATGACTATATACATCTCAAATATCTCATTTATATAAGATTAATGCACACATGTACATGTATAGGCTCATGTATGTGTATATACAGATGTTAATGTGAGCCTTTACGTATTTTAAAGGTAAAAGTTTATTAAGATTTAAACTTTTACACACCTTTCATTAAATGTACCAAATATTACTCTATGTGTACAAAAGCACATAGGAAACCTAAAACAATTTACTGAATATTATTACTAGATTTCCTTTCCTTTCAAGGACAGGGGGAGAGGAGCCCCACAAAAAATCCCAATGGTGTCACTTTTCAGAATTAGTTGCATATGTTTTTGATATTCAAATACACACTCATACGTAAAGAACATTCTGCAGATGCAGAAACTTCATTTACACTCATTTTAATTTTGGACACAAAGTTCTGCTATTTATTTTTGTGGTTTGTTTATGATACAGGGATACACAATCTACCTTCCAGGTACTATTAGTTTGTATATTTTATATCAGTAATCCTGGCTATAGCAAATGGGAATGAGTTCAGTGAATTCTGACTATCAAGGAAGGGTACAGTAGAAAAAAATGCAAGAATTTAATTCCTGGCATCCAACTAAAAGTTTTTAAAAAAGTATTTTGATGAAATTCGGAATAGCTGATGCCTGTCGAAATAGATGATTGTAAGACAATTAAATAGACACAAAATTATAAACAGTGAGGTCATTAGGCCATTAAATATGGTTTATGAGAGTTCTTTATTACAGAGACACAGATATCCATAAAACATTTCATAACCCATCTGTCCCTCTCTGTGAATGTTTTAGTTTGCCAACAAGGAGACAGATCAAATGTGAGTGGAATGCTTGAAGAAGCAAGCGCTATCTTTTCTACGAACAGAAGAAGAAAAATGTTATGTAATTCAGAATTAAAATCCAGGGATGGATCTGGGCTGCAAAACTCCAAGCAATCACTGGATGGCAGCCAAGAGGTAATCATTTCCCCACTTTGCTGCCACCTGGTGGTTGAACCCATTTTAATAGCCACGCTCTGGATGCCTTATCTCAGATAAAAGTTAATTTTGCTTAATGACCAGATACAGGATAAAGCCAACACCAAAGAGAGCAAGAACCACCCTCACAAACATCATGATGTCCCCATCCCCTCAACTTTCATGCCTCATGTGCCAGTGCAGCAGCTTTTTCACGCACACCCTTTCCAAATAACTGTGATGGTTGGGAAAATAACAGAACAAGACGAGTTGGAATCCCAAAGGTGCTTTTTTAGGAGGCAACTGGACTTATTTTTCCCCCTTTTCTTTTTTAAGAAGTTTCGCTTCTCATTACAAGCAGCTTCTTCAACTCTGACGGGTGGGGGTGGGGGTGTAGGGGTGCAGTGTCAGAGCTGAAGAAGCTTCTTGGATGAGAAGCGAAACGTCCTTGCAACAGGAAACCCTATACCGGCAATCCAATCTCTTTTTAAAAACACTTCTAGTGTTGGAGCATTCACAACTTCTGGAGTCAAGTCGTTTTGCTGAAGATGGAGGTGGTAGCCCAATCCCGTCCGACCAAGAGTGGCCCCATTCAGTTCTGGAAGGCCTCAGGCTGGGGACGGCGCTGTCATCTAACACACACACAGACACAACCAAACCCACACAAACCAGGTTGAGGAAAAGAGCATCAGTTGAGCGAGGCTCCTTCCTCTGCTTGACGTTTGTTTGGTTTATGTCATAACAGCCATTTCTGGGGGGGGGGGGGAAGCAGGTCGTTCTGAGAGAACAACATGCTACGCTATTCCAACTAAACTCCCCAGCCGGTTTTAGCCCCCAAACTTTGGCGGCCAAAGAGCACCCGCCGAGCCGCCAGAGGGGAAACCTCCATACTTCCCCCCCCCTTCTCTTTCCTCACCGGGCTTGTCTCTGCCCTGAGGCGGGGGGACGGGGACACCGTCACCCCCCACACCCCGGGCTTCTCCCCTTCAGGCACAAAATGGCGGGAGGAAGCGCAGCCTAACGGTGAGAGGAGAGGGGGGGCGCTCGGCGGATGGGGTGGAGGACGGTAAAAATGGTTTTTAGGGGAGAGAGAAGGCCAAGCGAGTCCTTTGGCGCCCGCCTCGCGCGGAGTCCCTCTCCATCCCACACCGAAGTTCAAACTCCAAAAAGTTCTGGGACTAAAGGAGGGGAAAGGAAAAGAGCGGGGGCCCCCTCTACTTCCCCCCCACTTGGTACGCTCTAACTTTCCCCTGCCAGTCCCCACTTTCTTTTGACTCACCTCCACCGCCTCCCCTCGGCTCGATTCTTCGCCTTTAAACTCCCACAACAATTTTTTTTTTAAACGAGCGCAGCTCGGAACAAGCCAAAGACGCATGCGCGGAATAACTGGGGCGCGGGCCGTTCCGGCCGGCTTGTTGGAAGAACCGAAGGGATGAAGAGGCCGGAGGAGGGAGGGGGGCGCACGCGCCAGCTGAGCCCTGGGCGCATGCGCGTCGTGGCTGGCGTTCCTTCTATTTTGGCGGGCGCGGCTCGGGATGGCGAAGGCTCACCTGGTCATGGGGAAAGGCGCTTCGACGCGGGAGTTAAGCGCAGAGCGGGCCGTTGGGCTTCGACGTAATCCATCCAGAGAAGCCTTGCCAGCGGACTAAAAATAGATTACATAAAAGGCTGATCGATTCGGGGCTTGCAGGGAAAGGAACTGTGCTCCTCTGTTGCTTGCGGCAAAAGTCCTTATCACCAGGGCTGTTTACACAAATTATTCCTCCCCCTCATCATTAACATCATCCTTCTAGGCCTGCATCTCCTGCCCTCCCTTTCTCAAAGGACCCCACAGCAGTCTGTGGGGAAAAAGTCTTAACTATAAAATGGACAAATCAACCACTCTTGCAATAAAACAGAAAATTTTTAAAGTGCTTTAAAAAAAAAAAAGTCACCATAATAGACAACTGTCGTGAGACTATGGAGTTGGTATAAAATACTGAATAAAAACATCTGTGAAAATAGTTCTAAGTGCTAGAAACTGGTTGATTTCAATATTCTTAATTCTTACTTAAGTCAACTAGTTACCCTTCAAAGGAAGCAAAATGTGTATGTCTTCTACAGTTGGACGTACAAAAGATAGCTCTCCAACTTCCACTGGTAGATTTTGCTTTGCTGTTCAGAAACGTCATGTGACGGCTAAAAATGCCCCTATTCCAGTGGTGGGTTGCAGGTGGTACACCCCGGTACAAGCGTACCAGAGACTGCCCGAAGAACCGGGTACTGTTCTGGTACGGTGCTCCGGGAGGGCCCACCTGCCTGCACGCAGTCCTTACCTGTCTTTAAACTCCAGCACTTCCATGCACGGCCAAGCTGCTGGAGCGTCATGAAGGCTTGCAGAGGCGTCGCTGGACAGTAAGATGCATGATGTGCACGCATGCTGCACACATGTGGAGGACGCCGTACCGGTTGCAACGGGATTCGGAACCCACCACTGCCCTATTTATACTATTTTATGTATCCTTAAAGGGACGTGGTGTCTCAGTGGCTAAGATGTTGAGCTTGTCAGAAAGTTTGGCGCCCCATAACGGAGTGAGCTCCCGTTACTTGTCCCAGCTTCTGCCAACTTGGCAGTTTGAAAGCATGTAAAAATGCAAGTAGAAAAATAGGAACCACCTTCCGTGGGAAGGTAACAGTCTTCCATGTGCCTTTGGCGTTTAGTCATGGTGGCCACGTGACCATGGAGATGTCTTTGGACAGCACTGGTTCTTCGGCTTTGAAACGGAGATGAGCACCACTCCCTAGAGCACAAACGTGCGAGGGGAACCTTTACCTTTACCTTAGGTACCCTTAAAAATAAGAAAGCACATCTTACTCTTGACTCTGTTGTTATGCTTTATACCACAGATGGCTAGGAACAAACACCACCACTATAACATCTGAAGTCAAGACAATGAAGAACAGAAAAAAGTCTAAAAGACAGTTACAAAAAAATATTCATAGAGATGGAAATTGTCTGAAGGTACATTTGATCAAAGCCTTTGAGATCTTTAAAAGCCATCCTGAAAATACTTAATTGTGCCTGGAATTCTTGTTACCGGCAGTCTTTTCAGAATTCAGATTTTATATAAAATGTAGTGTGTATATATTGGACATAGTTTTTGAAGACTCTTCAAAAGTAGTCTCTTGTCTCTCAATCTATGTATGATAAAAGCACTTGCCACTATAGCCAAAAATGACTTAAACAGTGCATCATTATAAAAGGTGATTGGTGCTGTGAGAAGCATACCCCAAAAGAACAGTGCCAGAAACCTCACAGCATCAGAAACCCCAGAAAACAGTGCCAAGAGACTCAAGTCAGCCTTCCCCCTTTAAGAAAGCCAAGAAGCACCAGCTGAAAGGAAAACTCAGAGCAGCCTGTTAATGGCTGTTACACAAGTAACAGAAACACTTAAGTAGAGCCATTAAGATAAAGGGAATTGGGCTAAAAATAAATTCTCCAAGGCAAACCGAAACTCCCTTTTTCCTGCCCCTGACAGGATTAAAGCCCAAGGACAGAAAAAACAAAAGACCTAGAACCAAGATTAACTCAGGAAAACAAAACCCAGGGCAATAAAAAATACATCAAAACCCATTAAGCTTCAAGAGCTTCAAAGGGGAATTAAGCATAAAAGGCTCATATTCACTCTCCCAAGCTGCTTGCAAATCAGAAATGCTCTAGCTGTGTCACTTTTTGCTTCTTTCCTTCTACATTAAAAGAATTCCACTTTCTGGCAGCTGGCTTTTGCATCCATTTCTTCTCAGCGTCTGTGGTGTGTCCCAGCTGGGACAAATGGGAAATTTATTCCAACAGTGCATCAATATGAACAAACAAGTTGCAAGCACCTGCGCTGATATTAAACTTTGTATAAAATTTAATATAAAACACGTCCAGTTTAAGAACTAAATCCAGAACTGATAAAAATCACCCGAGTCTATCACCTTGCCAAACCATCTTCCCTTGATAGAATCACTAAAGCTATATTTCTTATCCGCTTATTACTGTTTCGGATCATTATTATTGCTTTGGAAACAGATGGACAAGAAATGTTGCTGCATTTCATACTGTGATAAGACCTCCCCCACCCCCAATTCCCCTGATGATATATTTCAACAGTTTAATGTAGATATTAAATAACCTGGGATGCAAGTGAACTTTTTAAAAATTATGTCATAATTTTGCTAGCTTTTATAATGGCACAGATGTCTCCTCTTCATTTTGTTTTGTTTCTGCTCTCCCTCTCGAAAATAAAAAGTCAAGAACCATAGTGGGGATTCGATACATTTATTAGGCTAAATTAGTTTTTGAGTGGGTTTAACATAGTTAATCTTAATTTAGTATTGAAAAAATCACACTTGGCAGTAGTTGACATGATGTATGCCTTAGCTAGGCATACTAGAACTGGCTTGTAAAACTTTGGGTGACCATAAGAAAAGCAACATTTCCCACACAATTTTGCTGCCATCTCAGTGGTGTTTGGATTCCTAAATCCGGAGTTGGTAGCCCTACTTAGCATATTGTATGAAGCTAAATCTTCACCTCTGCATTTACACATTCTAGAAAGATCTTCCTGTCTAAAGCAGCAGTCCCCAATCTTTGTGGCTTGGCTGCCCGGCTGGCGGCAGGGGAGAGGGGAACTGGGCCACTCATATGGTGGGTCAGCACCAGTGGTGGGTTCCTGCCAGTTCTAACCTCTTCTATAGAAGAGGTTCCACAAATCTACAGTGCCATTTAGAACCAGTTCCAGCTCCCTCCCCCTGCCCGTCTGCACATCATCAAGATGAAGAGCGAGAGGAGGAATTCTGGGAGTTGAAGTCCACATGCCTTAAAGCTGTCAAGTTTGAACATCCCTGGATTTTTTTTTTCTAAAGGGTTAGGGGTTCAAGGGCCTTGCAACTTGACAGCTTTAAGACTTGCGTGCTTCAAATGCCAGAGTTTTTGAGCCAACATTTTGGTTGCTAAGCAAGAGCGTTGTTAAGTGAGTTTCATCACATTTTACAAGTTGGCCACACCCACCATTCACATGGCTACCAAGCCACTCCCACTCAGTCACATAGCAGGCAAGCCACTCCCACCCCGGTCATATGGATGGCAAGCCACTCCCACAAAGCAGGCCACACCTACAGAAGAGGTTCTAAAAAATTTTGAAACCCACCACTGGTCAGCACGCATGCATACCTATCCATCTCTTGTGCTAATGGAGCTGCACATGCGCTGGCCTGCCGTTTGAGTTGAGTGGAGCTGCATATGAGTGTGCGCACCAGCCCTCCTCTCACACAACCTTGTTCTGAATAGGCCACAGGCCGGTAGTGGGCTGCGGCCTGGGGGTTGCGAACCCCTAGTCTAAGGGACTATTTAGAGTGCATGGCTGATGGTTTCATAGCCCTAATCTCATTTAAATCATTTTCATTACAAGTCAAAATGTTCTGTGACATGTTTTGAGTAGTTATAGTTATACAAAAATGCTTTATTTATTTAATTATATCCCACCTCTACTAGTTTTGCAAATAACTCAAGGCAACAAACATATACTGTATCCAACACACTTTCCTCCTCCTATCTTCCCCACAACAATAATTCTGGGAGCTGAACTAGGCTTAGAGAGTGAGAATCACTGGCCCAAGGTCAATCACTCAGCTGGCTTTCATAGCTAAGGTGGGCGTTCTGACCCAGCTCCCCAAACACAACAAACCCTCTGAAATGAACTCAAAGATTCCTTTATTAGGAGCCCCAGCAAAAAGTTTTTTTTCTCACCGCAGGCTAACAAGTGGGCCCAGACGGAAGATGAATAGTTGTCTGCCACATCTATTCATCTCCACCTCTTGCCTTTTAGATCCAGAGCTAGGGTGAGGCTTCACTAGCAGTGGTGGCTCTTCTTTCCCAAGGATCGGCCCACATATTTCCACTGCTCTCCTCTCCTCTGCCTTCTGCACATCCACGTGTCAGGCACCGGACCCAGATGTTCCTCCTCTTCCTTATTAGCCACCTCCAGACCTGAGGGCTGTTGACTCTCCATCTGAGGGCTGACGGACAGCCCAGGCTCCACTTCGGTCTTAAATGTGAGTCAGTTGACAAGGATCCCTATGGTCAAGTGTTTTATATTCGGATGCTTGTCAACTGACTCACATTTAGGACAGTTACAGTGTCTCTGAGTTATGGGATCCTCTTTTGCGAACTTCTGACAAGCAAAATCAATGTGGAAAACCAGATTCACTTAACAACCGTGTTATTAAGAACTGCAGTGATTCATTTAACAAATGTGGTGAGAAAAATTGTAAAATGGAGCAAAATCAACCAATTTTTCATTTAACAGTGTTGGTTTTGGGCTCAGTTTGTGCTCGTAAGTTGAGGACTATGTGTACTTTTGAAGGATCATATTTTTGCTCTTTTTCTACTAGTTCAAAATGTTTACCTTCAAAATTGGAAATGTTCTACTCCCCAGTTAAAACAACATTCCCCTCCCTCGCTTGAATGCTGTCCTACTCCATCTCTAAACCTTTGAGTTTTAACAGAGAAAAATAAAACGCTGGGAAGATATGAAGCTGGGGCAATTTCAAGGAAATGGAATTTACAGAGGAGTTTGTGAGAAGTTAAAGGTTCAACTGGTATAAATAAAGAATATTCTTGATTGCCAAGTTGATTGATAGTTTTGAAAACGCTATTAACATTCACAGAAAACATCTTTTGCCTAATTTGCAAGTCTGATTTGAACATAAGATCCTGATTCTGCAAATTGTTAGACACATATTTATACAGGTAAGTTTTCCCCCATGTACACACATTTAAATAAATAAATATATTACACATTTGTCCATTTAAATATATTCTGAACTGGTTGGATCTAGGTTTGACCATATATAGAAAAGTTCCAATGAATTCACTGGAAATTATTTTTTTCTTACCCCAAAGGTGTTTTTCAAAAGGCAACTGGACTTTCTGGATTGTTTTTCCCCCTTGAAGATGTTTCACTTCTCATCCAAGAAGCTTCTTCAGTTCTGATTGAAAGACTGAGATGACTTGGATGACTGAGAATCCCCATAGATGTCTAGTAGTCTAGTGCAGGGCTTGGCAACCTTAAACACTGAAAGAGCCACAAAAGTTCTAACCACAGGCCCCCTATTCAATTCTGGAGCCGACCGGAAGTTTGGTTCCTCCACCATAGAGTCCCCACCTAGAGCGGCATTCCTTTTTCCACTGCTGACCGGAAGTCCACCTTCCCCACCATAGAGTCTCTTAGCACGGCGCCCATTTTCCTCTGCTGACTGGAAGTCTGGTTCCCCCACCATAGAGTCTCCTCATAGTGCGATGTCCTTTTTCCTCTATCTGTCCTAACTGAAGCCGCTATCAATTGTGGAACCAACTGGCGACAGGGAGCCACAGCAGAGGGATGAAAGAGCCACACGTGGCTCCAGAGCCACGGGTTGCCGATCCCGAGTCTAGTGCTATAAAACTTACTAAGTGACAGAAGCTAGTTGACCTTGGCTGTTGTCAAAAAGCTAAGCGCAGTTGCATTTGCTTATCATGTGGATGGAAAACAATCAGGACATTTTGGGGCTGAAGGCTAAATTGGGGGATAAAAATAACATTTTGGAAGAAAGCAATATTGAATTGCTTTTGAACAATGCCCAGGAAAACCACACGAAGTCCTACAAGGTCGAACTCAACTACAAGAAGACTGGATATATTGTCTTATACCAGAGGTCCCCAAATCCCTGGTCCATGGACTGGCACCGGGGCGTGGTGTGCCAGAAACCTTGGCCATGCAAACAAGTGAAGCACCATCCACAGGAAGCAGGCAGTATGCAAAACCACACTCCCTCCAGTCCACTGAAAAATCTCTCTCTGTGTAATCAGTCCCTGGTGTCCAAAAAGTTGGGTTTTAATTTTCCTATAGAGAATATCTGTCTCGATGCAGAATATTCTTTCTTGTTCTAATATTGCAAGTACCCTGTAGTCTCCACCATAAAAGAATTATGAAATATTTGGAGGGAAAATTGTAGGTTGACCGTTGGTAGAGGATAAAGCACTAGTGAATGACAATCTATTGTGCAAAAAAAAAAACCAAAAACCCTCCAGATCCAAATCAAGTGTTGAGTTATTGAAGATATTTTCTCAGATAAATTGCCTTGCTCCTAAATGAAAATGGTAACAAAGACAGAATCTTAACTCTATTACATCAAATTAATCCTTTAATTTTTAGACCATTAAAAGCAATCTTACCCAGTGCTTTTGAATATTCAAGATGCACGAAGTAAACACGCATGTAGTTTTTAAAATATTGATTTCCACCACTAGGTGGAAATATGGGCAAACTATTATTTTCTCCTCTCTTCTTCAGATTTTCTTAGCCGCAAGGAGGGAAAAATAAATCTCAATACTTAACCATAGCTTCGTTGCTGTCCTTTCCTGAATTATAAAAATATTTTCTCAAATATTTTTTCAAAGAGGGTTTTTTTTTGAAGCTAAGAGAGATAAGGTTTTGTACTTTGCATCTATCTTCACAAAAGCCATTAAATTCTTATCACAGATTGTTTATAGTCTCAAGATTCGGCATATATAAATAGGCAAATGTAAATACCTTCCATGTTTTTTCTCTTGGACACATTCTAGAGACCAAATTTCCCTTATATCTAAGCCTTTTTTGTTATTCCACCAAGGTCTGCTGAAAACAGATAAGAGGAAAACTCAGTATAGTGTACTGATTCACCTTTAGTCTTGAAACTCAGTATCTATTCCCCCCCCCCTCTTTTCTTAGCCCAACATATGTCACGGGGTGGTATTGGAGAGAAAATTAGGGAGATCTCATGTAAGCCACCTTAAATTTTTCGGCGAAAAGATGAGATAGAAATTTAAGAAATGTTTTCCCTAAGGTTGTCCTTCAGATGTCATTGACTTCAACTCCCACAATCCTTAGCCACCATGACCAATTGCTAATTAGTAAAGATGTAGTTTAAAGGTTTTTTTAAGCATAATCTGGGTACTCGTTTTTTTTTGCTTTTTCCCAAATTTCTTGGAAGCAGCCTTTGAAAAGAGCCCAATAGACTCATCTTGGGACAAATCAGAGATTTTTTTTTGACAGCTATACCATATATTTTAAGATCATATGTATATACATCCTATGTATATACCATATATCCTAAGGTCATATGTTAAAATGTATAACTAAGAAAAGAATATGAATTCAGGCATCACAGTACTGCAAAATCGTAAGAGAATAAATGAACCATTTGGGGGACAGGGGAAATCTCTCAGTCCATAGAATAATGGGGCATGAATTTACATGGTTGGAATTAAGCTTGCTAATGGAAGCTTTTATGTTACAAAAGGATTATTTGCCTTCTGAAATAATTTCAGCACGCTGCCAGAACAGAATGAAGTTACCTATGGAATTGAAGATGACAGCTGCTGGAGACTCAAGGCTGCTGCAGAGCACTTAGGTGTTTGTATAGTTTAAACAGCTTTGCTACATACAACAAAAAATTACTGAAGAAAAGGAAAACAGATTTGGGATTTGTTTGTTCCTTTTAAAAAACCCCATCTAGGTGGACTTTTTAAACAGAAAGCAACAGCCTGAATGCTAGGAATTTTGGGACCCATTAAATATATTTTACTAGGAAATGAGATATATTTTTCATAAGTGTGACCTTGTTCCATGCTTTTTACCCTCCTTTTTTACCCTCCTTTTTTTTCTGAAGGGAAGGGCACAAATCATGGGGATAAGCAGAGAAACATCAACACATCCATTTTGGTGATGTTTCTATTAAAACTCAGAGCATTTTAAAAAAAGTTAATCTCAACAAACACAGCCTCTCACACAGCACTGTGGTGTACTTACATCTAACATCCACTTTCCTTTCACATTTTCTACTGTTAATTTTATTCTGGGATGTTTGCCTACCTATTCAGTGTTTCTTGCAACCATTCACGCATCAAATTCTTCTTTTGTTTTGCTGTGCTAGTTTATTTGATCTTCTGCATTTTTGCTCCACGTATGCCATCTTTTCCTAATCAGATTGAGGAAGGCCATTTTATGTATTATTCTTGGTTGAGCCATGAAATTCCAATGTTTCCAAAACTACATCCTGATCCAGATAAAAGACAACTGTGCCTGCACAATGTATTATCTCCTTGGTTGGTGGGATACAGGGAAATGTGTTTTGGATTGCAAAGTAGCCTCTAAAGATTCTAGCTTGCAGAGAATAACATGAACATGCAGAGGATAAAATTGGGAGGCGATTGTACAGTACCTATGCCACACTGCCCAAAGTACACCTAAACAGATCAGTACTATTGTTATCAGGGAACACTATATACAGTAGTGTGAGTAGTGAGGCCATTGACCTAATCTATATCTATTGTCTTATTAATATCATTATATGAAAAACTTGGTTATTGGAAATTAATATTTAGGGGCCCATCAGGTTACAGGAATGTTGAAAATGGAAAGGCTGCATGTAAGTAATGGTGTAATTGGAAAAATGTTAAAATATGGATATGATTTACTTATGGGATGACTTTGCTATGCAAACAATGTGAGAAATTGAGTTAGAGCCCAACAACTATAAAATGCTATATTATTGGTTTCTTTACAAAGATAGCAAGGTGAATGCAAAAAAAAAAGAAAGAAGAATTCATTTCATATACAGGCCTGGCACACAGATAAATGTTTACACTTTAGTTCTGTTGCTCTTTTGGGTAAAGGTAATATTGTAACACCACTGATAAAGCCTGCAAGTGTTGATGGCCACTGAGCCTGTGTAGCCAATCCTTGGTGAAGCCAAGACTATTTGATATAATTCCCTTCCCATCCCATCCCCTCATGATGTACCAGTTGGAACTCTGTTCCTCTGAATATTCCGAATATTCTGCAGCTTTGAACATCTGCAGAAGTCTGTATGTAGAAGCAGTTCCTTCTCAGGTGTATGTCACAATAACCATTTGTTCAAATAAGTGTATCCTGCTTATAGAGAAATCTAATCGTAAAGTTCATTGTCATTTGATTGTCAAAGGAGTAGGCAGATTTCAGATTTAATTGGAACTGTTTCCTTTTTGAACCATGTGCAAATGGTTCAGGAAAATGAACAGTCTTCCTTTAGCGATTGCTTTGCACAATGACTGTCCAGTAACGACAATGATGAAAAAGTAACTCTGCAGCCAAAGTTTACAAACTTTGCAGATTTGTAAAAGAAAGGAAAACTGCGATAAGGTCTAAACACAATTGTGGTTTTACTTAACAATCACATTGCTTAAGAGAGTTGTGATAGCTAAATGAGGACTACCTGTACTGAATTTAAAAAATGAGATGCCTCTGAGAATACTTTCAGACCAGGAGTTTGTTTTCAGTGTCACAACTGGCAGCAAAAGTTACACAGAAATGAACCTAATAAGTACTTGGAGTGTCAGGATTGCAATTAGGGGGAAAATGTGTAAAAGTCACTTCCATACCATAGCTAAGGAAACTAGGTGGATAGTTCCACAAATTGAGGATGTGAGGGAAACTTTATCAGAACTACAATTATTATACAGATTGTTTCTCCACAAGTTCGTATTTTTACCTCCCTCCCAAGTGGTGGAGGAATTTGGGAAGGAAAAGGACAATCATTATTTTTTGTTAAATCATTAAATGTCACAAGTCTTTGCTGCAGATTCTGCCTATAATGGGCTGCATGATTAACTTGAAACTTTTGTACCATTTCTTTATGGGACAAAGCAGCATAGCTTAAAAGCATTACAACAACCAGTCAAGCAAAAATAGTCTTTATTCAAATTTAATGGAAACAGGGGTCACTGTACTTTTGCAAGATGGGGAAAAATAAAAAATATAAAACAAGGATATTGTCACAATACCAGAATGTGGAGCTCTACTTTTGTTTCTTCCCTTCCTATAGTTTACTGTAGGTATCTATTTTCCTGACTGTGCTATTCACATACTCTGCAAGTCCAAAATATGAAACAAAAAAAAAGTATTATGAAATTTAAGACTTTTCACTTTTCACTAAATGGCATACACATCAAGGGGCGTCAATTTAAGGGCAAATTGTTGAAATTACCATACCTACCTAGGAGTCATCATTCCAATCTTAGAAGCCCATCAATGCAATGCTCCGTCTCTATGGCTGTTCTGGAAATCTAGGATGATGCACCGTACTGAAGAAAGCCCTCGGTCTCTAGTACCAGAACGCGCAACAGAGAGGGAGCACTGGACCAAATACTTACTAACACACCATTTTTTTGGGGGGGGGGGGGGGGGGGATTAAAAATGTACAGCAGTGACATGTGTTCTACTCCAATCACTTGTGCTACAACTACCAAACATGTACAAAAGACTTCTCATAGAGCTCTAAATGTGGGTTGCAGCAAGTTTAGGATCTGGAACGAGATCGCGACCTAGATCGAGAATGTGACCTAGAAGCAGATCTCGATCTAGACTTCGACTGGGATCTCGTTTTTGAAACGGATTTGGATCTGGAGCGAGATTCTGATTTGACATTTTTAGACTTGGAATTTGATCTTGATCTTGATCTACAACTGGTGTCCATTTCCTCACCCTCGCCTTTGGCGTCTTTTGGGTCAGGTTCTGTTTTTATATGCTCTTTTTCCTTGGATTGAGACCGAGACCTAGACCTAGACCTGGACCGCTCTTGATCTTCTCTCTTTTTCTTCTTGCTACTAGACTTGCTGTCACGTTTATTCCTTCTCTTGTTTCTCTCATTTCTGCTGTGACTTCTGCTCCTGCTCCTGCTGGCCTCCCTGCTCCTCTTCCTACCTTTCCTTTTGTCCTTGCTCTTGCTACGGCTTCTACTCCTGCTCCTTTCTTTGCTCCTGTTCCTTTCTTTGCTCCTGTTCCTTTCTTTGCTCCTGCTCCTTTCTTTGCTCCTGCTCCTTTCTTTGCTCCTGCTCCTTTCTTTGCTCCTGCTCCTTTCTTTGCTCCTGCTCCTTTCTTTACTCCTGCTCCTTCCCTTGCTGACACTCTTCTCTCTCTCTTTACTCCGACTGCCCCTAACGCTTCTCCTTTCCTCCCTTTCTACCCTCTCCTTACTGCCACTCCTACTACGGCTCTTACTCTTACTCTTTTCTTTGCTGGGACTTCTGCTTTTTGCTTGGTGGTCACCATCATTTTGAACTATATCCTGTGGTTTGTCTTTACTTTTACTTCGAGATTTCTCAGCGCTTCTGCTGCGGCTCCTGCTTTTATCATCTTTACTTGGACTCCTGCTTTTTTCCTTTTGGCCTCTGCTGTGACTTTTGCTCCGACTGCGGCTTTTGCTTCTGGAATGAGATCTAGATCTGGTAGTCAAAAAGAAAAAAGTAGAAAGTTTTGCAGGTATTCAATAATTTGGTAGTGCCAGATCTTTATCTTGTAATTCAGCAGACATCTCAAACAGTTCAAATTTCAGATTGTAAACATGCCGACTACTTAAATAACACTTATTTAAATTTTCAAAATTATGATTTCAACGATATTCTAAATGCTTAATAACCCCCTGCATCCCACAGTGTAAGGCATATAACTGTTGATTATAACACTATATAACTGTTCCTGAAGAGCAATTATACTGCCACCTTTTTTTAGAATGCATGTTACTGGAGCATAAGCTTAAATTATGTCCACTATTAATTAAACTTTACTGTACCTGGATCGTGATCTGCTCTTTGAATGGCTGCTTTTACTACTGCCACTGCGACTCCTGCTTTTACGGGAATGTCTGCTTCGAGAGCGAGACCTGGAGGTAATACAATTGTGCCACAGTTGTTAAGTCATCATGGGCGTTCAAGAGAACCAGCTGAGCATGGCACAGAAATCCCCTTTGAAGCTGCATAACACAGTACAGCAGAAGGCACTCCCTCCCTAGAGCATTTCTGAGACAGCATAGTTCTGTCTATATATTATTAAGAAATCTAACAGGGTTTGTTTGTTTTTTGGTGGGTTTTTTTGCATATGGGGCTCCATAAAGCCTTCTAATGTCAAAGATAAGATTAGTTTCATTAAGGAAAACAAAAGGCAGCTTTGACAAAGATGTAAAAAATGAATAAAAGAGAATGCAATTATGATCACTGGAATTAGGAAAGAAAGCAGGAGGGATTAAGTTTAGATAATAGTTTTGTTACAACTCAAAATACAAAGGCACAAAGCTTTTCAACAATATGTTGCAGAGGAAGATCCAACCTGTTATTTTATTTGCTTTTTTTCATCTTCAAGAAAAGTTGTTCATTATTTAATAGTTTCCATGCTTGTAGTGAAACCATTTTTTGTATGTTCAAATATTTCTGCATGATGTGGAACCCTTCACTATAAGGGTTCTAACTGTTATACTATGGAGTTAAAAACTGCTCAGTACTACTTAAATGTTGACTTGAACATATGAAGGAAACTCTTGAACAAAACTCAAGTCATTGATCAGCCTAGCTTTTATTCTCTTCAATAATTGGTAATAACTTTCCAGGCTATTTTTCAAAATTTTATCTAAACATGCCAGGCAATGATTTCATGACATTTTACAATCTAAATATATGTTCTGCCAATGAGATACTGCCATTCTTATGCTGGATCTAGCTTCTGATTCTAGTTTGCAAAATTGTACCATATTTATATATTTGTAAATAAAAAATAAAATCTATCAAGATTTTCAATATAGTAAAAGGTGGCTTCAAAATATAGTTCTTCTGTTTCATCAGGTTCCAGATTTCATGCAAAGATCCTCAATTAACATAATTTTCCTGTATAAACTCCATTATCTGCTTCTCTATAGAACAGCTTTACAGCAATGCCTCTTGGAAAGGATCATACATCCCTTTTCTCAGACAGGTAATTTATCTGATCCTCAAATGAAATGCCTATGGCTTCCCTCAATGGCAAATGGAGGCTGGAGATATGGATTCCATAGGTGTAAATATAATTTGTCCTAGTTGTTCAACAGTATAATGCCAAGTTATAATTTGGCATTATTCCCGAACCACTTCTGAGAGTTTGGTTATTTTAACACTTCACTGCTTTTCCTGCAAGTGAATATCCTGTTTATTTTTCATTAACTGTTCTGAACTATTGCCCTAGTAAGCATGACATTATGAACAAACTTACCTTGAATGAGTGCGACTTCTGGAGTAAGAACGGCGGCGCCTGGACCCAGGCCTATCTTCCACTAGTCTTATCTTTCTACCATTTACTTCTGTCCCATCCAGTTTTTCAAGGGCTCTTTTCATGTCTGAATAAGATTTGAATTCAATCACACCTTCATTTTTTCTCCCTTTGTGTGCGTCAGCATATGTCACTTCACCTGCCTGACGCATATAATCCTAAGAACAGATACAGGGTTTCAGTACATTTGTCTAATTCTGATACTGCTACAAATGAAAAAAACGAGACACATATGTACCTGCACACTTGGTTGTGTCCTGATATGCACATGTAGTATCTGTATGTCTAAATGAATTACTGACTTATTGATCAAGATTTTCTCATTTCCATATCTCTAGTTACCTTTCAACTTCTAGGTGTCGTAGTTAATTGCTAATTTTACCTAAAATATCAATGCCCTTGCTTTTCAGGGCATCATTTTTGTAGAATTTTAGAAGGAAATGGAACAGGACAAGAAATCATTTGGAGGGGGGGGAGGGCAAAAATGGAGGTAGTTATAAAGGCTGGAGTTTGCAAGGCGGAAACAAGACCCAAAGGACTAGACAATACCATTGGGTACACGGTTACAATAAAGGTGTAATCAACAGCCCTGCATGAGAAATGCATTGTAAGCAATCCAAAAAAGCTCATGATTTATAACTTGAAGAGGCAGAAAAGAACACACATGCATACATAGCTGGTTTTTTAAAGAGTTTCTTTGTCTTGAGGGCTACTCTGCACCTGCAATATTTATCTCCTACAGGAATGTACAGATAGTCCTTGACTTACAACAGTTTGTTTAGTGATGTTCAAAGTTACAATGGCACTGAAAAAATGATACATGATTATTTTTCATACTTCTAACTGTTGCAGCATCTGAATTGTCAGATGCTTGGCAACTGACTCGTATTTATGATAGTTGCAATGTTTTGGGTCCATGTGATCACTCTTTTTGACCTTCTGACAAGCGAACTCAGGGAAGCCAGATCTAACAACTATGTCACTAAGTTAACCTCAGTGATTCATTTAACAACCATTGCAAGAATGGTTGTAAAATGAGACATTAACTTAACAACTGTCTCACTTCACAACAGAAAATTTGGGCTCCGTTGTTGTTGTAAGTTAAGGACTAATTGTACTTGAGAACAGTTTGAATCCCTAGAGATAAAGAACTATTCCAGTGACCTGTATGTAACCATGACAAGTAGGTTAGCCAATTCAAATGCCCCAATGAACAGTGATCCAATCATAAAAAGAAGAGCAAGCCACTGCAACAAGTGCCCCAAAGAAGCAGTTGCTCTTAGCTTTTATGAATAGCTTCTAAAAGATCAAGGTCATGCGTGAAATTTGATATAGAGACTTCTATTCTTTTGGAAGCATTTCTCTGTACTTAATAGGTAATGTAATATAGGTAATAAAGAGCATAGACAGTGAACATTTCATGCTCAAGAAACTCACAATTACGCTTAGTACACTGCATTGAGATTTCAAATAAAAACTATAAATACTTTTTTTTGGGAAACAAATATCTATTTCCTTTGGTATGGATTATATCGCAAGAATTAAGACTTCAATTTATGTTTGCACTACCCATCACTAAATCAGAACTGGCAGAAGCCCAGACACCACTTACCTTCAAATCCTGCCAACTGCAACGGCTTGACAGATTTTCAACGATCAATCTGTATTCAGTACGGGTCGGAGGCCCATACTTATCTCTTCCACTTCTTCTATAACCATATCCACCTTGAGATGTGATAAGCAGATGCAGTACTTTAGCTAATATAGTGGAGTTAGGAATTAAACCTACACCCCCCACCCCCTCCTCCAAACAATGTAAGAACTAGTCTATCCAAGTTATATTAACAATTTCCCACCCCCGCCCAAGCCTAAACTACATTCTCCTTGCTTTAAATGTAATACTAATAGAGCCAGCCAGAAATCTACGTACACATGTCTAGAATATTACCACAATAAGACTGTATATTTTACATTAAATACTAATATTGAACATGCATCTACAATTACTTTTTTTTAAAATAACATTTTTTTTGAAAACAAAACAACCAAATCACTATAGTCAGTTACTAATGTTACTTACATTGATTTAAAGTTTTCTGAATATCTGACATGAATAATGGTTTTCAGGCACCTATTTCAGATTAATCACATCTCTCTCTAACCCTTGGGGTCCTCACCACCCAGGTCTAATGGGAAAAAGTTGCGGTCGTCACATGGCTTCCTTTTGGTCAGCCAAGGGCCACAAAGGTCAAAGAGCCACTCATGGAAAGGCAACCCAGGGTCAGCAAATGGAACAGGCAGTCATCTTAGCCTCAAAGGACTCTTAATTGAAACATTGAGGTCTTAGTTAAGTCTATGTTAAACAAATATTTACATTACAAATAAACCATTTAAATATTTACAAAAGTAAAATAACAAAATTAATCTCATTTATTTAATTACATTAAAAATGTTTAATACAAATTAACATCTAGATATTACTTTAATAGAAACCACAGCAGTCAAAGTTTACATTTTTTTAAAAATTACAGTTTTAAAAAAATATTCTATTTTAAATAGAAAGAAGAGTCACTGATACAATGGTATGTAGTGCTTACTGCGTCCAGAACCATAACTGCTGTCACGACGAGGGCCTCGAGCATGCTCAACAATTACACGCTCCCCACAAAGATCTTTGCCGTTTAGTTCATAAACAGCATCGTCTGCATCACGCACATCATCAAATTCAACAAAGCCATACCTGGAGAAGAGAAGAAACGACTCCAGAATCAAATATGTCACCAATTACCTCAGCAGGTCCGCTGGCAGTAGAAACTATTTTGAAAATTAGGGAATGTGGGAGATACGTATTTCAGAAAGCATCTTCCTCCAAACAAAAACTAAGCCTGTTGATGGCAACAAAGGGTTTTCCTTTGTTGCCATTAACAGGAAGAACATGTTGTAACTATTATTATTATTTTTATACAAAGCATAAAGTTATGGCAGCAGGTACTAATAGCTTAGGAAATCACAGAGACAAACTGTTCTCTGGCATTAAGGCTTTTATAATTTTTTCTTTTAAAAAGACAAAAGAAAATCAAGTTATTTAAAGCACATTATAGACAGGAAGTAGACCACACAACACAACAACACACTTAGGAGGCTGGTAACTTTACATAAGCCAATCTGGCTCTTTTGAAAGTTTCTGCTATAGGTGGACCATATGGAAATTCTGTACTGGATCTTCCTGCATTTAGGAGACCCTGGGCAATTGGCATTGCTTAAAGGCTAGTAGTCACTAAAGAAACAAAGGATGTCCTTTGGGCTGTTGTGAACAGCTTCTGGATAGAAATTCTTACCTGGCTATCTTACATTCTTACAGGGTTGACTAGAGTGAACTGTTGTTTTCAAATATGAGGAAAGGAAGAATAAAAGAAGCAAACTGAGGCAATTTCAGAAAAAAAAAATTATGCTTTCCACATTTTGCTAATTACTTTCTTCTATTTCCCCAAAGCAGAAGCAAAAAATTAATGGAATTCTTTAAAAAGGCCTTATTATGAAACATAATCTCTTTTTAAATGAGTGATATATTTTCCAAATGTTTTAAGTCACCCATTAAAATAATATTAGAATGTTTAATGGAAGGAAACCTTTTGCATTAATATTTCATTACTGTTTTTTAATTCTAGAACATTTTATAATATCCAAATACGCTCTTAGTCTTTAATGTTAAGCCATAATGTTTTTGTTTACTAGTGACATATGCTTGAGTAGCATATGGTGAAACAAATGGTAGCATTCTAGAATTAGATGATTCAAATTACCAAAATCTGTAATTTTGGTTGCAAAAAGTTAAAATTTATTCTCTTGAATCTGTAATCTTATGCTTTAACTGGGAGTTAGCTTCACTAACAGATATACATATAAATATAACATCCAAGTAAATATCTAGGCAGGATTCTTTTTTATAAATTATCTTGAGACGTTTCACTCATAAAGGCTTCTAAAAAAAAGCCAGATAGTGTAAAATGTACATGCTATCTGAAATAATTAATGTAGTTAAAGAAGTAAATATTTGGATTGATAGCAAAAAAAAAACACCTTTTCTACCAAATAGAGAAAAGTGCTTTTTCAAACTTTCAAATTATCAGAAATTGTATTTCCCTAGTTGCAATCCACTCGTTCTTTTGCTAAAGACAGATTCTGATGGCATTCATCTCCTGAAATTTTAGTAGTTAGAAATCACCAGTGGTCTGAACCATCAATATCTGACAGAAGTCTAGGAGATGCTGCTAGTTGTTCAACAGTTGGTATTTTGAATGGTAAACTAGTACAGCAGTAAAGCAAGCATCTAGCTATCACAGTTATATGTGATATCATGCTGCCATTTTAAAGCTTCAGAATAAGGTAAGGGATAAGATCCCAGCAAACAAAAACTAAAATATTACCCCAGAGACATTAAAGCAAGTCAAAAAGTATGGACTTTTTAATGTGATCCCAATTTTGTTTTTCTCCTATATATCCCAAATTGTTTTATCCATATTGCCAATTTCTCACAGAATAGGCAGTTACAATCTACTGCAGTAAAGCCATCTGCAGTTTGCTAACTAAAATTTACAAACATTAAAACAAAGCTGACAAATTAGTTTTCAAAAAAGTATAAAGATATTGTCGTCTAGAGTTAATATTGTTTTAGCTACTAAAACTCTTGGCCCATTAATAACAAGTCAGCTGAAAAATTAAATTTGGCTAAAATAGAAAATACAAGAGTGTGCTCAAATTACAATAAAAAAATGGTGTTAATATGCAAAATCTCTTGAATACCCCATGAACTTTTACTGTCAATGATAATTTGAAAAATTATACTTCTATTTCTAAGTACCGGTAATCATTTAGTTTACTGTGCTGTCTAAAGCAGCGACCCACAACTTTTTGGGCAACAGGGATCGGTTCCATGGAGAGATATTTTTCCATGGACCAGAGGGGGAGTGGGTTCGCATGCTGCCTGCATCCCAGGGATGCAGCTTCACTTGCTTGTGGAGCCTGGTTTCTGGCATGCTACAACCCGTTGCCAGATCCTGGATCAAGGGCTGCGGACCCCTGGTCTAGAGTTTAATAAACATATTTTCTATCAGTTTCTAGCTGTTATAAGCGTTTGTGCTAAAAAGAATCTACTCAAGTAAAGGAACCCATACAAGATTTAGTCATGTATATTTCACATATCCTGGAACATTTATCCCCATGTGGCAACAATTTCCTGGTCAACCAACTACTGTAGGGGATTATGGATGCCTGTCTACTGTTGCACCACTACTACTGTATCAATTTCACAATGCTTCTTTACAAAAGAAACATTTCAACTAGGTAATTATTTTTGTAAACTTGTCATTTTTTAAAGAAATACTTTAAAATGTGTATGCATATTTACGTGAGAATACCTAGAGTAAATTAAATTGTATTTCAAATAAACACGTCTAGCACTGCTCTGTCATGAAATAATTCTTGATGAAAGGAATGAAGCCTACTCCCTTTAAACTAAGGCTTCAGCCCTCTCATAAGGCAATATGTTCTGTAAAAATGCAATGGGATTGGCTCTAAAAACATACACATTTCAGTGTACTGTTTTACAAGTGCTAAAAATGCATTTTACATTAGATTTGTTTAAATTCAACAATAAGTAAAGACAGCATAGCATATATTTTCTAAGCAAATATGTTTTCCTGACCCAAGTCTAAAATGTCAAACACTATATAATTATTTATTAGAATGGCTGCTGATTAGACAGGTCATCTGTTATTAAAAAATCCCAGGTTTAACATCTAACATCTCCAGTTAAACCAAAAAAGACCTAACACTGAAATTAGATGAATGGTCCATGCAAGATGCTGTTTACCCATTGTATAAAACGCCACATTAAAATTGGGCTTGCCTAGTCTTGGTTTGGCATGTTGCCTGAATTGAACCACTGTGGTTTGTAAACCAGAGTTTGTGGCTTACCATATTGTTGTGGATCTGGCTGTTAGATATTCAATAAGCCATGGTCAATCATAGCACAGCACAATGCATGAACCCAGACAGTACACGGCAGCTTCCAGTACTGCTCGTTCATTAAGAAAAGGGCTTCATCCAGGACCCACTTCCAGCTCCAGGTCTTCCTTCAGGAAAGAAGACATTTCATTTTGTCCTATGATAAGACTTTAAACACGAGATGAAAGCAAGAGAGCCAGTTTGGTGTATTGGTGAAGGTACTGACCTACAACCTATGAGTTCTTTGGCATGAAAGTTGGCTGACTTTGGACCAGTCAGCCCAACCCACCTCACAAGGCTGTTGTGGGGAAAATAGATGGCAGAGGTATTATGCTTGCCTCTGCCAGTTACACACACATATTTTTTTAAAGATGGAATAAAAACTATAATAACATCATCCAAGCTTTGTAATAGTTAAAGCAGAGTCAGTTGGATGCAGTGGTTAAGGCATCAGGCTAGAAACTTTGGAAATCATTTAAGTCTAGCCTTTAGCAAGAAGTCAGTTGCATGATTGTGGGCTGGGTCCCTCTGTCTCAGCCCTAGATGGCAAACTACTTCTGAAAAACCTCACCAGGAAAACTGACCGAACAAGTCCAGACAGTTTTCAGGAGTCAATGACTTACTTGAAGGCATCTCCTCCCCCAAAACACAACAATCCCAAATACAGGTAGTCCACGACTTACTACAGTTTGTTTAGTGACTGTTCGAAGTTACAATGGCACTGAAAAAAGGGGCTTATTCTTCACACTTACAACCTCTGCAGCATGGTGACTTGATCTAAATTCAGAGGCTCGGCAACCGACTCATATTTATGACAGTTGCAGCGTCCCGGAGTCGTACAATCCTCCTTTTGTGACCTTCTGACCAGCAAAGTCAATGGGGAAGCCAGCTTTCATTTTAACAACCATGTTACTAAATTAACAAACTATAGTTGTTTAGTGCTGTGATTCACTTAACAACTATAGCAAGAAAAGTCATCAAAGGGGAGGGTGGGAGGGGAAAACTCACTGAGCAACAGAAATTTTGGCCTCCAGTGTAGTGGTAAGTTCGATCCTAGGTAGAAGCAGATATTTCTTTCTCTGGGCACCTATTCTCTCTGAGTATCTGCTGAACAAAACTCCGCATTGGCGATAGGAAGGGCATCCAGCCATTAAAACACTCTCCTAGCTCCATTCAGCTGCCTACTTCACTCGCAAAGGGATGATTTTTTTGGGGGGGGGGCCGGTTAAATGAAGGTGATGTGGTCGTAAGTCGAGGACTACCTGTAGTGAAGGCGCGGGAGGGAAGAAATGGCAGGTTCAAGTCCAGCCACTTGGAAAAAAAGAACCTGAAAGAGAGGGTGACTTTGGGCCGGTCGACATCTGCAATATTTTCTCAGCCCGGAAAGTTCGGGGAATGAAAAGTTTTTGCTCTTGCATAAAAGGCGGGCTAAGAAATCCAGCGCGATTGGATGTGGGGTGACCCGCAACTTCTCCTCTTAAAGAGGTTCCCAAGCCCGTCTTGACCCGAAGAGGAGTGCCCGAATCTCCCTCCAACAGCACCGCATGGACCATAAGGCGGGTCACACACGGAACTTGGCCCAGCAGTGACTGCAAGGCTCACTCCCCCCCCCACACCCCCACAGGAGGATCGGTGGGGGAAGGGAGGGAGGCGCGCGCGGGAAAGGACGGAGAAAGGGCGCGCATGCGCTCTAGCGGGGTGGGGGGGGGAGAAAGGCCGCGCTGACAGGAAGAAACGCGGGATGAAAACCCGGGCCGGATTTAGGGCCCAGAGCGGACCTTCCGGGCAACGGGCTGAGGCGGAATGAGAAGATTTAAAAGCCGCCTCACCCGTTCTTGAGATCCACTTCGAGGATTTTCCCGTAGCCTTTAAAGAAGCGCTCCACGTCCCGCTCTCGGGCCTGGTAGCTAAGGCGCCCGATGTAGACCCGAGGCATTTTCCCCGACAAAGAAGAACCGGCGGGGACGGCGGCGGCGACCGAGGGGCGGCGTGGCACGCGGGGGCGGCCGGGTGAGGGGGGGCGGCAGTGGCGGCGGCGGCGGCGATTTTTTTTTCGCCCCCCTCCCTCTCGCTGGCTCTCGCTGGCGTAGTACACGCACGCAACGGCGTGCGCGCTGACGTAGGCACGTCACATGACGTCGCGGTTAGCTTCCCAGGCAGCTTTTGCGGCGGCGCTTTCGAAGCTGGGCTGTTTCTTCCGGCACGCGGCGGCGGCTCTTAAAGGGGACGCGTTCCTTTAACCGGCAGAGGCACTTTCTGAAGCAGGGATCTCCAACCTTGGCAACTTCAAGCCTGGAGGACTTTAATTCAAAGCTGGCTGGGGAATTCTGGGAGTTGAAGTCCTCCAGGCTTGAAGTTGCCAAGGATGGAGACCCCTATTCTGGAGCACGTCCCAGTGTTGAATTTAATCAGAGGAGTGGGTAGCGCTGTTTTCCTGCCTCCCGTCATGGTACCTTGTAGGTGGGCTGGATTCCAACGGGCGTGATCATTTATTAATCTTGCAATTTTCTCCACCACTCCTGCATTATTATACAGGTATTCCTCGACTTACGACCACCATTGAGCCCTAAATTTCTGTTGCTAAGTGAACCCTTTCACTTAGCAAATGTTTCACTTAGCAAAAGAGAATTTTGCTTCATTTTATCACCTTTTGCGCCAGAGTGGTTTAAGTGGATGACTGCAGTTGTTAAATTAGTAACAGGGTTGTTAAGTGAATCTGGCTGCCCCCTTTGATTTTGCTTGTCAGAAGGTTGGAAAGGGGGATCATGTGACCCTTGGACGGTTTTAAATATGAGTCAGTTATATACTAGGCTTTACAGTGCTTTACAGCCCTCTGTAAGCAGTTTATAGAGTCAGTCTATTGCCCCCAATAATCTGGGTCCTCATTTTACCCACCTTGGGGGGATGGAAGCAGTGGTGGGTTGCAGGCAGTATGCCCCGGTATGGGCATACCGGTGCCTGCCTGGAGCACCGGGTACCGTTCGGTACAGTGCTCCAGAGGGCCCACCCACTCGCCCTCACTCCTTAACTATCCTTTAAAGCCTTCAGTGCTTCCCCACACGTGCATGGCACGTACAGCACCTGCACGATGCTCCACAGAGCGGCTGGAGTGTCGTGGAGGCTTGCCGAGGTGTCGCTGGAAGGTAAGACGCATGAGCATGCTGTGTGCATGTGCATGCGCGCCTCACACGTTCATGTGGAGGACACCGGGCCCCATTGCAACCATACTGGGTGCAAAGGAATCCGGAACCCACCACTGGATGGAAGGCTGAGTCAACCTGGAGCCTGGTGAGATTTGAACTGTCAAATTGCGGGCAGTCAGCAGAAATAGCCTGCATTTGTCAAATGTTGCTGTCCTCAGTTCTGCATGAGAACCCTGAATACATGGTGGGAACCTCTTTAGTACAGAATGTTTAAGCTAATTTATTTGAGAACTATGGATGTTATTCAGACTCCTCTTCCTGCCCCTCCCAAAAGTAGTTTTTCTCCAATTGCCCAGGACAGTTGAGCAACCTTATTCCCATTCTAAGGTACACTTTGGTGGTGGCACAATACAAATTATATCATAGGCTGTTTATCTTTTGTTTTATGCTACTACAAGATACACCATGGTTAAGCGAATCATGCGATTGTTAAGCAAATCCATCTGCCCCCATTGATTTTGCTTGTCAGAAGCTGGCTGGGAAGGTCACAAATGGCAATTATGTGACTCCAGGATGCTGCTATTTTTGTAAATACATGCCAAGCCCCCGAATTTTGCTCATGTGGCTATGGGGATGCTGCACGTACTGGTTCTATAACACTCTTTTCAATGCCACTGTATCTTTGAACAGTTGCTACATGAATGGTTGTAAGTTGAGGACTACCTATAGAGCTACGGTGGCGCAGTGGTTAGAGTGCAGTACTGCAGGCTACCTCTGCTGATCACCAGCTGCCAGCAGTTTGGCAGTTCAAATCTCACCAGGCTCAAGGTTGACTCAGCCTTCCATCCTTCCGAGGTGGGTAAAATGAAGGCCCAGATTGTTGGGAGAAAGAGGCTGTAAGACTTTTGGAGTGGGCTATAAAGCGGTATATAAGTGCTGTTGCTAAATTTGCCAACAGTAAAATTTTCAAACCCTTGATATCTACACAACATTTAGAAAGAATGAAGTAATTAAGCAAATGCTTGGGTAATAGGGAGTGTCCTATGTTGCTTTGCAGGAGCTGTTTGGATGATAGAACTGGCTCCTTGTCCCCCTGCTGTCTTGGTGAGAGAGCAGGTCTTTCTCTCTTGGTGCATTTTATCAAATGATGACAGCTAACCCCAGGAAATTGTGGGTGCTTCATCACTGGAGGTTTACCAGAAGAGTTCAGACAGTTCAGACAGCCATTTGCCTGGAATGGTATAGGGCAGGGGTTGTCCAACCTTGACAATTTTAAGACCTGTGGACTTCCAACTCCCAGAGCTCCCCAGCTAGCATAGTGTTCCCACATAGGCTTCCCAAGAGCATGAAACAAACTTCTTGTCCCGACAAAACCCCCTTTTTATTAAGTTACTGTGAATTCCTTTCACCCACATCCAGCAAAGTCTTTCAAGGCTCAATTTACAGTCACAGATCTTCTCTGGCTTGGAGAGCTGACAGGCTGATATCTGCAAAACTAGGCAAGGAGTCTCAGAGAGTCACCAATTAAGTGAACTAATTGTCTACTGCAACTCCCCTCCCTCTCTTCTCTTATTTCCCCTGGGAGGGGCCATTTACTGTCCACCTGTGTTGTTACTCCCAAGTTGACCCTTGTTCCTTAGCGGTTCCCTTCATCTGGCAACCCTGCGCATGTGCACACTGGGAACAGGCTCCAGCTGTTTGTCTGCCTCGCTGAGGTCTGACTCAGAAAGCAGCTGATAACTGTGGGATGGCTCTGGCCTCATCTCTGCCTCCAACAGAGCCCTCCCCAGACTCTAGGACTGGCCCATGTTCCTCCCCAACCTCCTCACTGTCCGAATCTACTGCCAGGGATTGGCCTAGAAGACCTCCGAGGTCCCTTCCAACCCTTTTGTTATATGTTTTAATTTTCCCTCAGTCTTCAAAGATGACCCGTGGCTAACAGTTCAGGAAAATCAAAAGCAGAAACTGTTTTTAAAACAAGTGTAAACATTGCTGAGAAAGTTGTTTTAAATCGATTTTAAATGCCCTTGAGTGGGCCACCTCCCCCCACCACTTCAGCTACAGCCTTGTTCTATCCCATTAATCCCTGTGCCTCGTGGAGCCAATTCTTTCTTCTCTGCCCATCATGGCAGCAATGATAACAGGAAAATGGTACTCATTTCTCTTGCAATACAACTTCAGCGAAGACGGCCATCACCATCTGCAGCCTGCTGGTGCTAATGGTCTGGAAAGAGACCCACCATGGTGGTTGCCATCCCAAGGGCTACGAGTTCCCCCTGGCAGATTGCTGTGTGTGTGTGGGGGGGGGAAATGTTTATAGAAAATCTAATTGCTTGCTCGTAAACAATGCCATTCCGTGACGAGGCAACACATTGGCTTCCTAAGCCCTAGTTGTCAGTGCTTTCCCCCTGATTAGGGACACCGAAGCAGTTTCCCAACTCAGCCATGTTCTGTGTTCACTGGCTCATGTATGATAAACGGCAGCTGCTTCGGCTGCAAAAGCAAAATGCGTGCGCTTGCTTTCTCTCTCCAAGTCTCTGGTTAAATGAAGACAAACTCCTATGCTCCGGAGATGGAGATTAATGGGCCAAAGGAGTAAGAGGCCAATTAAGAGATGATGGATGAGTCCGAAGAAGGAACGTGGAGCAGCTGCAGAAAAGAGATGGATGGACTCACAAACAGATAACAAATCCAGTCACTCTGGTTCATTTGGGCCAGGACAGAACGGTAGTCATCTACTTTCCTAGCAAACATAAGAGACGGCAGTTCAATCTTTGCCTACATTCAGATAGAAGGCAAAAAAAAAGAAACCAAGAGCAAGCTGTTGGCTTCAAACAGTCTTAACCAGCCATTAGGCGATTTAATTTTGACTTGAATGTGCTAGGTGAAAAAGCGATTGGCAAAATTTATGGCTTAGCATGCGGGGTGAGCCCAACTATCCTGTTTTCCCGAAAATAAGACCTCCCTGGATAATAAGCCCAATCGGGCTTTTGAACGCATACGCTAAAATAAGCCATCTCCTAAAATATTTAAACGCATGTGCAGCCGGTCTCTGCCATTTCCAGTGGGGGAGAGGGAACATGCCCCATGTGCTCCACATGTAACTGCCATCCACGCAGAATGGCCTTGTGGAGGCTGCTACTGCAAACTCTAGCTACTTAGTGGCGGTTCCACCACAAAACCGCGGTAGACAAAAGCGCGCTCGACGAAAGCGCGTACGTGATGTCATCACAGCGCGACGAAAACATCACGCTGTGAGCGGTAAATTTAAAATTAAAGCGAAAACCTTACCCTAACCCCCCCAAACCTAACCCTAAACCTAACGCTAAACCTAACGCTAACCCTTAACCTAACGCTAAACCTAACCCTAACGCTTAACGTAACCCTAAACCTAACCCTAACCCTTAACCTAACCCTAACCCTTACCTTTATGTGAATCGGCTTGCTTTAATTTTATTTTAATTTCAATTTAATTTTTTTTTTCGTCGCGCTGCTGATGACGTCAGGTACGCGCTTTCGTCGAGCGCGCTTTAGTGGACTGCGGTTTTGACGGGTCACGCTTAGTGGCTGCCATAAAAGGAATAGCAGGGCTGGCAAGAGTGTGCCAGAGACAGAACTTCCAGCTCTCTCTGGATCAGCTGATCCGCAGGCCAGGGTTAAGGGGCCTCCTGCACCTCAAAAATAAGACCTCCCTGAAAATAAGGCCAAGCGCTTATTTTTGGCAGGGGTGTGTGTGGTGTCAAAAGAAAATAAGACTTATTTTTTGGGACACATGGTAAACTGTGACTTATTCGATAAAGCAAGCAATCCACAGCTCAATAGGATGTGACTCAGTAAATTAAGTAACGGTGCTTTTGGTACTTGCGTTGTCTGTATGGTTTTAGCACACCGTCCTGGAAATTCAATCAAGGCTGGCTTAGCCCCCCTCCCCCCAAAAAGTAGTTTATTGCAAGGTGCAAACTCACAGGGTTGAAGAAAAAATAAAATCTTGTTTGAGTTGAATTCCAACACTTCAAAGACAATCCATATAATTTTCCTGCCCTTGTCATTAAAACTATTAGGTTCCAATTTTTAAACTTTTAAGCATTCTACTTTAGCTTTGCTGCTAATTTAAACATTTATCCATTAAAGATTACCTTTTTAGAGGCCTGTTAGAAAAGCCAGAGCAACATTTTATAATAAGCAATTCACTGGTGATTAAGTTAGAAAGTATCTTGTACACTAATTTATGGCAAAATTATTAATTAAATTGAGGAAGTATAAAGCTCTCCCATTTGTTATCCTTTGAAATGAAGCAAGAACGTAGACCATTTCCAGAACAGGTCTAATTATTTGGTTCCCACTGCAAGCTATGTAACAATAAATGGAAACTAAAGCAAACCAAAGGACTCAAAACTAAAATGCCCATATGTCTTTATTATGCCGTGCCCAACTTATGTAGGGCCAACCTATCCTTTCACTGTAATTGTGCCAAGCATTTGTCTAAGCCCAGCGTCTTTATCACCTGCATTTTATACATAAGAGCACATGATTCCTACATTCAAAGGTAATGTATGAAAACCTGACACAAGCGATTAAACCAGTAAGGCAGAAGCAGCAACGCTGTGCAATTGAAGAGCTTCAAGGCTTCAATTTGCTGTTACTAAGGCCAAGGAAAAATCCCATGGGTGGTTAGAGCTAAAACATTTTATTGGAGATGAAAATCACTGACATTTCAACGGTGGTTTTGCAAGAACAGGTTTGTAATCAAATGCAATTTGCTTTCATCTCGGTTACAGCCAACATGATATAAATAACCAATTGAAAACTCTTCTTCTTCAGACATTATATCGCAAAAGAGGACTTTTGATGCTGCAGGCTACAATTGCTCCATCCAGGCTCTCAAATTACACTGCAACTATTTAGAAACTCCCCTGGAAGCTGCTTGCTCCAAGGAAAACACTTTGGTGGGCTAATTATTCAGCCACAATTTAATAAACTAGCATTAGAATGAAAAGGAGCTGCTAAGAAATCTACCAAGTGAAACTAGTTTGCCTTATCCAGTGGTGGGTTTCAAAAATTTTTGGAACCTCTTCTGTAGGTGTGGCCTGCTTTCCGGGTCAACTGGTGGAACCTCTTCTAACCGGTTCGGTAGACTTGACGAACCGGTTCTACCAAATAGGTGCGAACTGGTAGGAACCCACCTCTGGCCTTATCCCATATTACAGCTCTGTTCATTCTATTTTTAGCCTCATTCTTCTAAAGTACTCTGAAAAACGTGCAAGAATGGCTTAGAACAACTTGAAGATGTGTGAACTTCAATTTGAAGATGTGTGGACTTAGCAACTTCAATGTGTGAAACACACACCTTCAAGTTGCAAAGGTTGAGAAACACTCAATTCTTCTCCAACCCAAATATTTTGGACTGGGTCATATAACTCCCAGCCTGCATGGCGATCAGTTGTGTGGGCCGAGACTAATGAAAATTGAATATGAATTTGAGGAAAGTAACCTTGGAAGCCACAGAACTCATTCTAAAGCTGAATGCGTCCACCATGATTTTCCTGCTCAATGACTAAATCAGTGTTTCTCAACCTTGTCAACTTGAAGGTGTCTGGACTTCAACTCCTAGAATTCCCCAGCCAGCATTCGCTGGCTGGGGAATTCTGGGAGTTGAAGTCCAGACACCTTCAAGTTGACAAGGTTGAGAAACACTGGACTAAATTGTCAAGAGCCATTTTGCTCAGGAATGAAAAGGATCTGGCTGCAAAGATTGTCAACAAGTTCCTGAGGAAAATACTAAAAACCTACATGTTGAACCTGACCCGACTCCATAGTTGCCTGTTCCTGCTTTTGCTCTCAGCTTTGCCAAACTGGGACGGGAGGTGGGTGGTGAATTCCTAAGAATGGAAGGAGGCTTTGGAATGCAAGTGAACCATTTGTTGCTGGAGAGATGTCATCTGGCAAGGTCAAGTGATGAAGAATGTTTTGAGGGAAGCAGACAGCTTTTCCCAAAGCAAAAGAATTGAACTCAGTTGGTGAATTCTGAACTGTGGGTGGCCCGGAGGGGAAAAGAAGAGTTATCTAGATGTGGGTTTTCATGGGAAAATCCCAGAACTGACTTTGCTTCTGCTGTGCCTAGATGGATTTGTCAATAAAGCTACACTCTTGGTTAATCTCAAGTGGTGGTGTCAAATTTTATTTCTTTGAGGATCGCATCAGGGTTGTGTTTGACGTCGGGGCGCTGGGTGGGCGTGGCTAGGGTGCCTGGGGTGGGCGTGGCCCCATTTTCAGCTGGGACATCCTGCAACCCCCTGCCAGCGAAAATGGAGTTGAAAGGGGCTGCACATGGCTCTTCTGAGTTCCATTTTCACTGGCAGAGACACCGCGGGATGCTCCTTCACTGTTTCCAAGGCGGTCTAAGCACCCCATGGGCTGAATCTGGCCTGTGGGCCTTGCATTTGACCCTCCTGATTTAAAGAGCCAGAATTTCTTTTGTTGAATATGCCCAATGAGACGATTAACACTACCTAATGCATTATAACTTGCAGAATCTGAAATACATTTATAGGAAGTCTGTAACTCCAGTGGGACCAGCCTCTGCCCCATCTCATTCCGCTCTTGAGGAATTCTTACCACATTGTACAATAATAAATATTCTGAGTGTCCACACATACATCAGCATAATGGGAGAATCTCCACGATAAGAACCGTTCTTCCATGGGCTGAAATGTCTCTTTTTTCTCCAGATTTCTATCATCACCTGATGGACGACAGATAAATTTAATAATAATATAAAAAGAGAGAGAGAGAGAAAGCTAGAAAGTCTACAAGGTATTCCCAGGTTGGGTAGAAACTATAATTGCTTTAGCTCCCCATGCCATCACTGATACTGGATAGTAATCTCCGGTCTATGTTAATCTTTCACTGTTTTCTCCCCATTCCTCTGCCTGTCCCTGTTGAGCTGGAAGATGGATGTGAGGATATAAATCGGTTCTGTAATTCTGAATCACTCAAGCTTCCTGGGATTGAAATCCATGGAAAATATTGTCTGTTATTTTCCCATCGGACCATCTTCACATCCGCAGGATCTGCTTAACAGAGACATAGGGTTCCTGGGAAACCTTCAAAGCTGTTTGGTAATCTACCAAAGGGACTTCCCGGCAGGCTGGAGCAATTAGTTGACCCTTTCGAACGAGAGTGCATAGCTCGGCTATCATTGTTTCCAGCTTCTCTTTGCCTGTGCATGGAGAAAGAAGGCAGAAAACAATCACCGATTGTTCTTTCTTTCTGAACTGCTGAGTTTAGATTCAAGAGAGCAAATAATAATCATTGGTACAATAAATTCTGTTCGACTTCTCCTCTGCCTGCCCTCTGGAATCAGAGGTGGCATTCAGCTGGTTCGGACTAGTTCGGCCGAACAGGTAGCGGAAATCATGGGTGATTTCCAAAACAAGTGCACGCTGGAAGCCAGACTCCACTTCCTTTAGCATTTGGAGAAGGCAGAAGCACAAAGAAGAATCCATCTTAATCTGTGGCACATGGTCATCCACAGTACACCCACACCCACACCCACACCCACACACAGAGCATTGCTGGTGAGATTTAAATTGCTTGTATTTATTAATTGTTATGTTCAGCAGTAACTTAATACTGTATTTGGTTCTCATTGTGCGTATCCCTATTTTCCCCAGTTTCACCATATCCTGTTCTTTCAATAAGCATTCAGAGCTAAGCACATGGTCTGTAGAATTTTTAAATTTTAAATAAAATTTTGGGATTTTATTGGAGGATAGGTGGGTTTAGCTGTATGTTGAGCTGCACACAGGCGATTTATTTTATTTATTTATTTTTAATTTTTGTTTGTTTTTCTTTTCTTGTTCTGTGTAAGCCGCCCGGAGTCCTCCGGGATTGGGTTAAATTAAATTAAATTAAACATGTAGTGGGGGACAGAACACTTCTATAACCCTTTTCACTAAGTTAAGGAACCACAGTTCCTTCTTTTCCCGTTGCCTTATTTTTCTAGTACATGTAGCTCTTTCAATTTTCATGTATTTTCATGTATTTATTTTCATCGGCTGCAGGTTATTTAGTAGGCATTTTAATCCACTAAATCAGAGAGATGAAAAATTAAGAGCTGAAGGCAGATTTCATCAGTTTCTAATATAAAAATGACACACGTGCCACTTACTGTGGGCATTGTCCCTCTTCCACTGGGTCATCCAAAAGCCACGAACGTTGACATTCTTAAAGATCAGTGCACTCTGCAGAGGAAATTAACATTCACAAATTCCAAAATACAATCTTGGGATTGGGGGAGAATTCAGCATCACAATGCGGGGATATCAGAATGGTTTTTCTCTTAGCGATCCTGCGCTAACAACTGGAAAACCTAATGCACAGATAGAAATAGCATCCAGGTTGTCCTTGATTTATAACAGTTCGTTTAGTGAACGTTCCAAGTTACGCCACTGACAAAAAAGTGATTTATGACCATTTTTCACACTTACGACCATTGCAGCATTCCCCATGGTCATGTGATCAAAATTCAGATGCTTGGCAACTGACTCCTATCGATGACAGTTGCAGTGTCCTGGGGGGGTCCTGTGATCACTTTTTGTGGCCTTCTGACAGGCAAAGTCAATGGGGAAGCCAGATTCATTTAACAACAGTGACACTATCTTAATAACTGCAGTGATTCGCTTAACAACGGTGACAACAAAGGTCGTGAAATGGGGCAATATTCACTTAACAACTGTCTCACTCAGCAAGAGAAATGTTGAGCTGAATTGTGGTCATAAGGTGAGGACAGCTACCTGTGTTATCTCGGGAAAGGGAACATGTGCAGGATAAATAGACTGGCCAAGGGCTACTCACCACTGGGACAGTCACAGGCTGTTTTGACATCCCACCGTAGGTAACCACGGTCCCACTATGCCTAATGGAAGAATTGGGTTAGGTTTAGGGCAATGAAGGTTAAGGTGAAGGCAATTAAGACGGCAAATTACCTTAACTCAGACCCTATTTTTTTACTGTCCAGCTTCCTCAGCCTCTGGACACCTGGTTAATTTTTGCAACCTTTGATTGGAAACCATGTGTCAAGGTTCCGAGTAACACCCCCAAGGAAAGAAGACTCCGAGGCTTGAAGTTCCTCAAAGTTCCATTTTATTAGAGATGCCATATTGGCACATCTGGGAAAACCCGAATCTGAAAGCTTCCGGGTTTTCCCCACCCAAACGAAAGTCTGAGTCCCTGCCCAGCACCCACATGTCCATCACATGTCCAACTGGAGATGCCTTCTAGTCCCACCAATCCAAGTGCAGGGCAAGATGTCCTTGACTCTCTGAGAAAGGAATGTTATTTAGACTATAGATCTCTCCCATACTCCATATAATTCCCCCTCCCATTTTCCCACAGCAGTAAATATGGCAGGCCAGAAGGCCCAATGCAAAAGATGGCTTCCAGGTCTGACATCATGCAGTTCAGAGATTCAGAGCAAGAAGCAGCATGCTTCCCCTTTTCTGGAGGGTTCACTGAAGTTTAGATGTTGTAAAATCAAATGAGAAAATTACAGCCTCTGTTACAAAAATCTCACAAAAATCTTCAATGTAGCTGTCCTTCAGAGAAATTTTTTCCTCATGGTTCTAATTCAAAATTTCTTTAAATATATTAAGGTTGGTTTCATGTCGGATATCCCCAGGTTTTCAAGGCATTTTCAAGTGAGTCCTTTAAACTGTAAAATCCAGATAAACTCTGATCTATAAAACCCCTCCAGTTCTGGAAACTGGCTTAGAATACCTTCTCCTCTCTAATAACGATGTTTTATTTGCTAAACATAATAGCAATAGCACTTAGACTTATATACAGCTTCATAATGCTTTACAGCCCACTCTAACCTGTTTACAGTCAGCCTCTTGCCCCCAACAATCTGGGTCCTCATTTTACCCATCTCGGAAGGATGGGAGGATGAGTCAACCTTGAGCCTGGTGGGATTCGATCTGCCAAACCTCTGGCAGCCAGCAGTCAGCAAAAGTAGCCTGCACGTACTGCATTCTAACCAGGAGTGGGTTCCAACAGGCCCTACTGCTGGTTTGCTCGTGTTTAAATAAAAATTGTTCTCCGCATGTGCAGAAGCTAAAAACAAGATGGCGGTGCTGTAGGCACCGCCTGGAGAACTGGTCCGGGGGCGTGGCAAACGAGGGTTGCTACCGGTTCCAGCGACCCAGGCCGCCAAACCAGTACCGGTTCAGCCAAACTGGTCCGAACTGGTAGGAACCCACCACTGGTTCTAACCACTGTGCCACCATGGCTCTAATAGGAATAGCATTAGCACTTAGACTTATATACCACTTCACAGTGCTTTACAGCCCTCTCTAAGCAGTTTACAGTGTCAGCATATTAGCAATAGCAATAGCAGTTAGACTTATATACCGCTTCATAGGGCTTTCAGCCCTCTCTAAGCGGTTTACAGAGTCAGCATATCGCCGCCACAGTCTGGGTCCTCATTTCACCCACCTCGGAAGTATGGAAGGCTGAGTCAACCTTGAGCCGGTGAGATTAGAACCACTGAACTGCAGATAACAGTCAGCTGAAGTGGCCTGCAGTACTGCACCCTAACCACTGCACCACCTCGGCTCTCTCTATATTGCCCCCAACCATCTGGGTCCTCATTTTACAGACCTCAGAATGATGGAAGGCTGAGTCAGCCTTGAGCCTGGTGTGATTCGAATTGCCAAATCGCAGGCAGCCAGCAGTTAACAGAATTGCCTGCAATACTGCATTCTCACCACTGGGCCACCACAGCCCTTAATACACAGTGAATTCATCTTACTACAGTGAAATGATGATACCAGGATCTATCCTGACTATTCCAGAGCTGTGGATCTGGGTTTTACTGAAATTATAAAGTTTCAGTATTTTTTTAGACACAGCGCAAAATCCTTCAACCCTGACTGACAGTTGGCAGCTTGCTAGCTGGGCAAGTAGGTTTGTCATGAGGATTTTTAAGCACCTCTTAATTTCTTTCTTAAATGCCACACGAGCCAAGCGTTTTGGACAGTATTCAATACAATTGCACACTTGTCAACTTCAAGACAAGAATTCAGACAGTATAAATCTGCCCCATTAAACAGCAAATCCTTGCACTAATCCATACTAGCAAAATTCAAGGGCCTGTCTATGTCATGCTTCAAAAAGTACTCGTTCTTAGACAACTCACAACCCAAATGAAAATTAAAGACACACTGCCCATTAAGCATTTAAATCGAGTGTAACAATTACCACAGATATAATTCGAGCAAACAAAAGCTAAATTTACCTCAAGTGACGCATCAGCTCAGTAGCACTTTTCCCTCCAACACCGTTCAGAGCTAATGAGGGCATAGGAATTTCCTGGAGAACAAAATGGTAAAACCAAATAAAAACAAAAACAAACAGTAAAAACAAGTGGCTTCTTGCTTCAAGTCCTCCAAATTATTCCTAGAAATAAAGGTTTGATTTTGCTAAGAGGTTCTTAGACTTCTGTCATCTTTTCAACATAGAATGGGAAAACAGACATCTGATTGTAACGTGGTTTTGTTCAGAAACAGAACTAAGGATTATACAGGTACTTACTCCTCAGCTTACAACAGTTCATTTAGTGACTGTTCAAAATTACATCACTGAAAACAGTGACTTATAACTGTTTTTCACACTTACAACCATGATAGCATCCCGTGGTCACAATTCAGTCACATATATATATATGTATGTGTGTGTGTGTGTGTGTGTGTGTTTGTGTGTGTGTGTTGCAATTGTGCTGATAAATAAATAAAGGGAGACTAGTATAGATCTATTTCAAGCTATTTAGCTCTCATCAGCTAGCCATACCCTTACTGGGATTTGAACCTGTGTTGTATTACATATTAGGCAGTTGTGTTAGCCACATTTAGTTATTTATCAGCATAATTGCAACACAAATGTAACAAAAAGGCAACAGTAAAAATAATGCTTTTCTGTCTGGATGGTCTCTTGAGATGAGCCGATAGACAGAGAAAGGAAAACAGTATGCTTCCTCCCATATTTGGGCATACCAGGGGTTGTGACACCAAATTAATTATTTTTATATATATATATATATATATATATATATATATATATATATATATATATATATATATATATAATCTCATTCGTCATCTTCAGGCTTTCGTTGAAACGTCGCCAAGACACCTCCAATTTTACATGGGAGAAAACCCGAATAACCAAAGACCTACATACTAACACCCGCGAAAACCTCAGAAAACATATATATATGTTTTTATTTGTGCTGATAAATAAATAAAGGAAGACTAGTATAGATCTATTTCAAGCTATTTAGCTCTCATCAGCTAGCCATATCCTTACTGGGATTCGAACCTGTGCTCTATTGCCTCCCAGGCAGGGAGTTAACCATTTGAGCTACAGAGAACGACTCCTTTTATCAGGCAGCCAGGGTGGGAGGTATATACTTAAAGTCACAACCCCTGGTATGCCCAAGTGTTTATTTATCAGCACAAATAAAAACACAAATATAACAAAGGCAACAGTAAAAATATTGGGTTTCTGTCTGGATGGACTCTTGTGACGAGCCTAATGACAGAGAGTGGAAGTGTGACCTTCCTCCCACACTTGGGCATACCAGGGGTTGTGAATTTAAGTGTGTATATATATATATATATATATATATATATATATATATATATATATATGCATGCTTGGCAATTGACTCTTATTTATGATGACTGCGGTGTCCCTGGGTCATATGATCCCCTTTTGTGACCTTCTTACACGCAAAGTCAACAGGGAAGGCAGATTCACTTAACTGTGTTACTAACAGCTGCACTTAACAACCGTGGCAAGAAAGGTCATAAAATGGGACAAAATGAATAACTATCTTGCTTAGCAACATAAACTTTGGGCTCCATTGTGGTCATAAGTTGAGGACTAACTGTATGCGAAATGCCAAAACATGTGTGACTTGGCTTAATATCTGGCAAGGCAAACCAGCAGTAGACCAAAAAAATGCATGAGGAGTTTTGTTGATTTTTGCCCATTAAGCATTTTATTAGGGTGATATCACGGTGTGCCACCTGTAGGTATTGAGCATTTTTATCTGGATTCTGGAAATTATTTCTCTGCAGGGTGGCATAAAGTAGGAACAGGCTGAACCAAAGAAGGAAGACAGAGGAGAATAAATTATGTCCTTGCCTCTAATCCCAATCAGTTCATCTCATTAAAGAGGACTCTGGTATGTAACATGCCCTGAAATTTTATGGCATGGGGTAACATCCATAACCATATCTATTGCCTGCCCCTTTTCTATTTCCTCTGAAATTAAATCTATAATTCAAAATGGTAAAACTGGACAGAAAGAACGTTTATAAAAATAACCAGTGAGTAAACAGCCCCCATATGAGTTCTTTTCTATTGTTTCCCCTAAAACCCCCATGTGGAGGTTTCACTTCAACCTTTTGCAGTGATAAAAATCCAGAGATTATAGAGATTTCTCAGGGTAGTAGATTAAAAAAAAAAACACGGCTAAACTGGCTTTTAACAAGAAGAAGCATTTCCCTGCGTTTTCTGATACAAACTTGGCAGCTCTTAACGACAAAGCGTCAAGAGTTGTGAGGAATTAAATCCATAAATTATTCATGGGAAAGAAGGCTGAATTGCATATTTCTGAAAGTGTATTCAGTAGCCATTCAAAAGGGTCTCTTTCTCACTTGCCCATGTTAGCTTGTTATGCTTCCTTGAGGTTCTACAGACTGCCTGGTTAGGTATAGGCAGCCCTTGACTTACGACCACAATTCAGCCCAAAATTTTCATGACTAAGTGAGGAGTGAGTTGTGCCTGATGTTACAACCTTTATTGCCAAGGTGGCGCAGGGGTTAAATGCAGCACTGCAGGCTACTTCAGCTGACTGCAGTTCTGCAGTTCGGCTGTTCAAATCTCACCGGCTCAGGGTTGACTCAGCCTTCCATCCTTCTGAGGTGGGTAAAATGAGGACCCGGATTGTTGTTGGGGGTGATATGCTGACTCTGTAAACCGCTTAGAGAGGGCTGAAAGCCCTATGAAGCGGTATATAAGTCTAACTGCTATTGCTATTGCCAGAGTTGTTAAGAAAATCACTGCAGTTAAGTGAGCCATGCGGTCATTAAGTAAGTCTGGTTTTCAAAATAGGAATAGGAGTAGGGTGGAGTAGAGTGGAGTAGAATAGAATCAAACAGAATCTCGAAGGGACCTTGGAGGTCTTCTAGTCCAGCCCCCTGCTTAAGCAGGAGAACTTATACCATTTCAGACAAGTGACTGTCTAGTCTCTTCTTAAAAACATCCAGTGATGGAGTTACACCCACAATTTCTGAAGGCAACTTCTATTCCACTGATTAATTGTCCTGACTGTTAAGTTTTCTCCTTAATCCCAGGTTGCTTGTCAGAAGCCAGCTGGGAGGGTTACAAATCACATGACCCCTGGACAGTGCAAATGTCGTAAATACACGGCAGTTGCCAAATAGCCTGAATTTTGATTACGTGGCCATGGGGATGCTGCAATGGTCGTAAGTACGAAAAATGGGCATATGTCGGGTTTTTTCAGTGCCGTTGTAACTTGGAATGGTCACTAAATGAACTGTTGTAAGTCGAGGACTACCGATAGATGCAAAACAGTGGACCAAACCAAACTAAGATGGCTTTGAGGGGTTCTTGTGCTCTCTGAGCTTGTTCGTTTTCTTGCAGACGTTTCAAGCTCAGGTTTTTCTCAAGCCTCGAGGAAGGCAAAAATGGCCTCCCCCCCCCAAGCTCCGGAGGCCCTCGGGCAGGCCCACTTTCTGCCCTCCTCGAGCCTCTGCATCAGGGGTGAAATTCAGCAGGTTCTAGCGAACCAGTAGCGAAAATTTTGAGTAGTTCGGAGAACGGGCAAATGCCACCTCTGGCTGGCCCCGCCCCCATCTATTCTCTGTCTCCTGAGTCCCAGCTGATCAGGAGGGAATGGAGATTTTGCAGTATCCTTCCCTTGCCACGCCCACCAAGCCACGCTCACCGAACCGGTAGTGGAAATTTTTGAATTTCACCACTGCTCCGCATGTGCCCTGCACTTAGCTGCATCCAAAACGGGCCGCGTGGAGATTCCTAGGAGGGGAAGGATGGGCAAGACCAGCCAGGAGTGGGATTTAGGAGTTCTTCGAGCTGCACAGAATCTTAGCTAGAGGTTCTCCCGAACCCCTGCGAACCCCCAGCAGCCCTGGGTCATATATACCTTAAACAACTCTTTCATTTCTGGTTTTCTTAGCGTCTCCTCTGTGATCACAAAGTCTGCTCCAAGGGACTTAAGCCTGTCTACAAGATCCTGGAGATTTGGTCTGTGGAGGAACAACAACAACAACAACAACAAATAGAATCAGATGAAGTTGATGATTTGATGGGCCATAAAGTGGAACCCAAACATTAAGTTGATATAAGAATGCACATTAACAATATTCTCACTCTGGCATAAGCCAAGTCAATTTTCAGCAGTCCAAAAATACCTTTCTTTTGTCTTTTTGCACTTAGATAGTAAAGAAGCTAGCTTAGAATAAGCTGCTGATGTACAAGTAACAACATTTGCCAACTGGTGAAGTGGTTCAGGAGACCACTTATCCTTCGGCGACGTATCAGCCGGATCACTTCTCTATGCATGTTCTACAAGAGGAGGCTTCTTCTGTGAAGACAACTGCTGATAAGACAGAGCCCCCATTCAGAAACAAAGAACGCTTGCCGTTAAGAGCAAATCTATCAATTGCTATGAATAAAAAATAGCATCAAGTAAAGTCTGAAGCTTTTAGGTAAAGCTCTCCAGAATTGCTGTTCAATTCCAGGAAAGGGGGGGGGGGGGAATCGCAGTTGCCTTAAGGAACTGCAGAGAGGCACTACATTTATGCCCTCATATACTCCAAAGCATCTTTTTCAGATCAAATCCAAAGCATATTCTCATATTAAAGTCCTGGATTCAAATTTTAAAAATACATTGTCTGAGCTGTAAATTGGAAACCTTTTGTATGATGTGCCTAGTGAAACCCAATGCTCATCATCATCAAAGCTGGAAGGGACCATGGACGTCCTCCAGTCCTACCCCCTGTTAAAGCAGGAGATTCTATACTATTCCAGACAAATTACTGTCCAGTGTCTTCTTAAAAGCCTCTAGTGATGGAGCATCCATAACGTTTGAAGGCAAGCTGTTCCACTGGTTAATTCCTTTTACGCTGTAAAATTTACGCTAAAATTTATCTGTAGTTCTAGATAGTTTGTCTCCTTGATTGCTTTCCCTCCATTGTTTCTTGCCTTGCCTTCTGGTGCTTTGGAATATAAGTTGGCCCTCTCTCCTTTGTGTCAGGCCCTCAAATATTGGAAGTCTGCTATAGCAATAGCCCTTAAGACATATACTGCTTCATAGTGCTTTCCAGCCCTCTCTAAGCAGTTTACAGAGTCAGCGTATTGCCCCCAACAATCTGGGTCCTCATTTAACCCACCTTGGAAGGATGGAAGGCTGCTGAGTCAACCTTCAGCCTGGTGAGATTCGATCTGCCAAACTGCTGGCAGCCGGTGTTCAGCGGAAGTAGCCTGCAGTACTGCACTCTAACCACTGCACCACTGCGGCTCATGTCTCTCCCAGTCCTTTTTTTCACTAGACTGGACATACCCAATTCCTGCAATTATTCTTCATAGGTTTTAGCCTCCAGTCCAGTGGTGGGTTGCAGGTGGTATGCCCTGGTACGGGTGTACCGGATCCTGCCTGGAGCACCGGGTACCCGTCCGCCCACCCGGCCAAGCTCCTTACATGTGCTTTAAGCCTTTGGAGCTTCCGCACATGCACATGGTGCATATGACACCTGCTCAATGCTCCTCCAAGCAGCTAGAGCATCGAGAGGCTTGCGGAAGCATCACAGGTGAGTACGACGCATGCGCGCGCCATGTGCCTGCATGTGGGTGATGCCGGGGCCATTCCAACTGCACCGGTTGGAACGGAATCCAGAACCCACCAAGATCCAGTCCTTAATCATATTAATTGCTCTTCTCTGCACTCTTTCCAGAGCCTCAACATCTTTTTTTATTTCATGGTGACCAAAACTGGATGCAGTATTCCAAGCATGGTCTTACCATAGTTTACAAACTGACAATCTTAAAAAAAACAAACTATGAGCATCATATAATGCCATCTAGGATTCATATAATCTGAATAAAAGGCGTCTAAGAGAATGCCCTATTTGTGCAGGTTTAGCGTAAACCAAAAGGATCTGACTGGGCAAACGACAATAGGGGGGGAAAAAGAGAGGGAAAAACAGTTTTGTAAGGCACACTCACCTATCTCTTATTACATTTATTGTTTTGATGCCCTTGGCTGCTGCAATCTGGATTACAGCCTGTCCCACTCCACTATTGGCTGCATTTTGGATGACAGATTCCCCTACAGACAAACAGACATGTCATCCCGGGCTTCAAAAAAATATTTCTTTCCTGCTCCCTTCAAGTGGAAGACACTCTCATCATTATTGTGTGTTGGAGAAAATAGCACAGCCAGTGGAAACTCAGGTCACCTGACACCTTTTATTCCCAATTTAAAAATAGGTCTTGGAAAAAGACGAGGAAATTTCAGTTTTTAAAAGGAAATAAATAAGTATAAACCTCAGCCCTTAATTTCCCTTTGCCTAACTAATCATAACCAGGGGTGGGATTGAGAAATGTTAGCAACCGGTTCTCAGCCCAGTTGCTGGGTGGGCTTGGCCAAGGTGGGCATGGCCTACTCAACCTCCTGGACCATGGCGGGGTGTGTATGTTTGTTTTCACCCTCCCCAGGCTCCTGAGGCTTTCCTTGAGCTGCTGGGAGGGTGAAAACAGCCTCCCTCAAGGCTCCCGAGGACGAAAAAGGGCCCGTTTGCGGACTTCTAGGATGCCCATTTTTCGCCCTCCCAGAGCCTCCGCTTGGGGCCTGCATTTACCTGTCATGATTAATGGGCTGCGTAGAGACTCGGGGGGGGGGGGGGGAAGGGGCCTGCCAGTCCTTGCAACTACCAATTTGGCGAACCAGATGTAAAATTAACATCCTGTTCGCCTGAACCAGTCCGAACAGGCTGAATCCCACCCCTCCTCATAACTACATGAACATTCTATGTCAGTAAAGGTGAAGTAATTCTAGTCACTTGCAGTAAATATTTTTGGAAGAAGAAAATGTGCAAATGAAAGAGTGCCTGCATCCATTTTGATTATGTAGATTATTTTCATTTAAGATTCAAATTGGGATAATTACTGAGACAGCCTTGGTTACTATTGTCCATGATCTTTGATGGCCCCAAGATGGTGGTAGTGTATCGGTTTTAGCTGTCCTTTATGGTTTGGTTTACCAGCTGTCGATGCCATTGACCACAACACAGGTAGTCCTCAATTTACAACCACAATTGGGCTCACAACTTACATTGTTTAAGTGAAAAATTTGTTAAGTGAGTTTTGCCCTATATTACAACTTTTCTTGCCACATTGGTTAAGTGAACCCCTGCGACTGTTAGATTACTAACATGGTTCTTAAGTGAATCTGGCTTCCCCATTGACGCTGCTTGTCAGACGGTCACAAAAGGGGATTGCATGAGTCCGGGACACTGCAAGTGTCATAAATGTGAGTCAGTTGTCAAGCATCTGGAATGTAAATCACGTGACCATGGAGATGCTTCATGGGTGTGAAAAATGGTCCTAAGTCACTTTTTTCAGTGATGTTGTAACTTCAAATGGTCACTAAATGAACTGTTGTAAGACGAGGACTAGTTGTATCCTTCTAGCTGTGACAATACAATACAATACAATGGCAGAGTTGGAAGGGACCTTGGAGGTCTTCTAGTCTAACCCCCTGCCTAGGCAGGAAACCCTACGCCACTTCAGACAAATGGCTATCCAACATCTTCTTAAAAACTTCCAGTGTTGGAGCATTCACAACTTCTGGAGGGAAGCTGTTCCACTGATTAGTTGTTCTAACTGTCAGGAAATTTTTCCTCAGTTCTAAGTTGCTTCTCTCCTTGATTAGTTTCCACCCATTGCTTCTTGTTCTATCCTCAGGTGCCCTGGAGAATAGTTTGACTCTCTCTTCTTTGTGGCAACCCCTGAGCTATTGGAAGACTGCTATCATGTCTCCCCTGGTCCTTCTTTCTATTAAACTAGACATACCCAGTTCCTGCCAATGACCCCATTGGCTTTTACAAAATTTGGCTTTTTCTTCAGGTGTGGGGCTAAAGATGACTGGGGGGTTGATAATCATATCTGATCATCTATTAACATTTACTGGATTTTAATTGGGATTGTTTGTCGAGTTTGTGTCTGTTTTCCTGTACACTATCCAAAGTTGCATTTTTTAAGTTGAACAGTCATATAAATTCTACAAACATAATACATGCATACATAAAAGGTAAAGGTAAAGGTACCCCTCGCACATAAGCGCTAGTCTTTCCTGACTCTAGGGGGCGGTGCTCATCTCCGTTTCAAAGCCGAAGAGCCAGCGCTGTCCGAAGACGTCTCCGTGGTCATGTGGCCGGCATGACTAAATGCCGACGGAGCCCGGAAAGTTGTTACCTTCCCACTAAAGGTGGTTCCTATTTTTCTACTTGCATTTTTACATGCTTTTGAACTACTAGGTTGGCAGAAGCGGGGACAAGTAACGGGAGCTCACTCTGTTAAGCGGTGTTAGGGATCCGAACCACCAACCTTTCTGATCAACAAGCTCAGCATCTTAGCCACTGAGCCACCACATCCCTATTCATGCATACATACATACATACATATATACATACATGCATACATTTATGCATACCTGGTTCTAAAGTCTCAAAATCAGACAACATCCGATAAGCTGTGCAGGGGTTAACACCCAATGTGGCAGCACAAGTCAACGGAATATCCGGTGGGATTTTCAACAGAGTTTTCTCATCGAATACCGCTTCTGTCCGCCAAGTTCCTTTTGTAAAGGATTAAAAAAAAAAAGATGACATGATTCAAGCTATGGAACAGCTAATCGCAATCTGGAAGTTCTCAGCTCTCAGAAGGGGCCTAAAGTGTTGTCAAGAAACACTTGACAGATAAAATTGTTGAAAAGATTGGGTTTGCACAACGTACGTTAAGTTATAAACTGAGGTTTCCAAACAGCCACCATGTTTCACACATTGAGCTATGCTACAAAGTGGTTTCCACAGCTCTGACTTGGCCTCTTTGTGACTGCTCTTTGTTGTCAAACATTTAAAGCTCAGCAGAGGGACTGGACAAAAGGGAAACAAGAGTTTAGCTTCAATTCCTCTCTGCGGCCCCCATCCCAAATTCACCAAGTCCTCCATCAGCTGGAATCACCCAGTCTCCGGGTTTCAAAGTCGTCACAGAATTTCCTGTGTCCATCACTTGCCCAACTCCTTCGTTCCCTCCAACTGCTGGTAAGTCAGCAACGATGCCATAGGATCCTGCAGGAAAAACAAATTTTGGTATATGAAGGCATTAAAACTTGATTTGGCACGTACATTATTTTCTTATTCGGTAGCAAATTCCAAATAGCATAGAACAGTGATGGCAAACCTTTTCGGCACTGAGTGCCCAAACTGAAACACACGTGTGCACCCTGGTGCCCTGGAAACTCGAAGACCAGCTGGCCAGTATATATGCGCGCCCCCGCCACCCGGTCTTCCGGTTTCCAGCGTGTACATGTGCATCAGCCAGCTGGTCTTCCCGCGTGCCGGAATGCTGGAAACCCAAAGACCAGGGCAGCTGGTCTTCAGGTTTTCAAGGCTCTGGCATTACTTGAGAGACCGCCTCCTGCCAATTACCTCCTCGCGACCGATTAGATCACACAGATTAGGCCTCCTCCGAGTTCCATCTGCCAGCCAGTGCCGACTGGCAACTACGCGGAGGAGAGCCTTTTCAGTAGTAGCTCCGACCCTTTGGAACGACCTCCCCATGGAGATTCGTACCCTCACCACCCTCCAGACCTTCCGCACAGCCCTTAAGATCTGGCTATCCCGCCAGGCCTGGGGTTAAAGATTGGGATCCGTCCCCACCCGAATGATGAATGAATGTTGCTTCTATTTTTAATTGTGTATTGTCTGTATATGTCATTACGTGCATCCCCTCCCTATAGGTTGTAAGCCGCCCTGAGTCCCCTCAGGGAAAAGGGCGGCCTATAAATAAAAGCAATCAATCAATCAATCAATGAAGATCAGCTGGCTGGCGCGCATGCATGCACCGGAAACCAGAAGGGCAACTGGTGATGGAGCGCATGCCAGAGGGCTCTGCATGCCACCCATTACGGGTATATAACATATACGGCCATAAAGATTTCCAAGGTAGATTTCAATAATGTAATAATATTGAATTTCTTCACTTATCGCTTTAAGCCAGGGGTTTGCCACTTCTCTGAGCACTGGCCGCACGGAAGCTGCGTTCTTAAAACGGGAAGGATTTCAATCTTGGAAGAGAATTTGGAGGATTCTTAAAGGAGCAAATGTTCTATAAAACCTTAGTTAATTAATTCCATTAAGCTAAGCTTTAGGTAATTTTGCTTCTTAAAACACAATTGAAATGGATGCATATCATAACATTAAGCCATAAACTATAGTTTTAAAAAAATATAATGGCTTACAGATGAAAACTCTAAACCAAGCAAATCGTATTATAGCTCAATGTAATAATATGTGAATCCGGGCATGGAGTGGCTGAAATTTTTCCCTAGGGTTACTAATTTTCTTAGCCAATTAGGTCTGGTCATTGGTTAGAAAAGATCCTGTAGGATTGAGAGACAGCTGTATCCCCACAAGCAAGAAATAATCCTCTTGTTTCTTCTTTAATCTTTGGTGTAATAGCTATTTCCAAGCTTCTGCAGATAATACTGCTTATTATGGATGGCATGTGTATTATTATAATATAGCTTTGCTATTTAGGTTGCCATCATTTAGAGACCCTCTGCATGTGGCAATTTCCAAATATAGAAACTTTATTAATGGCTCTTGGGAATGTTTCCAGAGATTGCACAGTAATATAGCCTAAGTTGAATGGATGAAGATAGCAGCAGCTGTAGGCAAGCTAACTCTGTCAATCCTGTGCACTATGTCACTGGGAATACTATTAAATGTGGACAATCTAGAAGGCTTAATTTTCCCTTGAAAGCACCACATAAAGGAAGAATATGAGAGGCAAAAATTAAACAATGTGGGTTATGCCAAGGTTACCTTGAATCATATTGATGTCTGCTGGATTGATGGGAGCTGCAACCATTTTCACATGGACTCCAGAATCCCCGAGTTTGTCTAAAGCTACGTTTTTTAGGCTGCAAGGGAAAGCGGACAGAATATATTTATCATTGTGTGTGTGTGTGTGTGTGTGTGTGTGTGTGTGTGTGTGTGTGAGAGAGAGAGAGAGAGAGAGAGAGAGAGAGGGAGGGAGGGAGGGAGGGAGGGAGGGAGGGAGAGAGGGAGGGAGAGAGAGAGAGAGAGAGATAGATAGATAGATATGCTCCCTCCCATATTTGGGCATACCAGGGGTTGTGACAAAATACATACATACATACATACACACACACATACATACATACATACATACATACATATTAATAACATATAAAATCCATTTTCAGTTAAACAGTGTGTTGTCTGAATACAAATATTTTTAGGAAATAATAATCAAAGTGGTTACAACAATGTTCATTACATTGGTATTAGTTCTATAATAATGGTAATAATAATAATAACCTATTTTAATAAACATCCCTTGTATCATTAGTCCTTTTCTTATATTTCCATGTTTCTAACTTCTGTTTTTATTAGTTAACCATTGATAAAATAAGTCTTATGTTAAAAAGTATTCAGTTTCTTTCTTTTCTTTAATTGTAAGTGTTTCTTCTTCTTCCATTTCTGTACATTCTAGTATTTTTTAAATCTCATTTTCATCTCTAGGGATCTCTTCACTTTTCTATTGTTGTGCAAATACAATTCTAGGTGCACTTAATACATGTAAAATCAAATATGTATTCGCCTTGTTTTCTGGTTAAATGCCCAACAAAAATATTTCTGGTTTTAAATCTATTTGTTGCTTTATCATTTTTTCCAATGATATGTATTTTTGCCCAAGTTTTTTTTTTTGCTTTTGGGCATGTCCACCTCATATGAAAATGTGAACCAGAATATTTCACACATATGCAGTAGAGCTAGGCTGGGGCAATGGTTGGCGCACTTGCATAGAGGGCTCTGAGTGCCACCTGTGGCAAGCGTGCCATAAGTTCGCCACCACTGTTCTGAAAGATCATTTAATGACTACAACAGGGAGTGCAGGGATTGCAGTTATTGAGCAAAGCAGTCATATGGGCATCTTGCTCAATGATCTCTTCACTCAAAGATCAAGATTCAAATCTAAATTGTATTCATAAATTGAGGATTACTTGTACAGATTTACAATTAGTCTAAGATGAATTCACTTGATTTTGACAGATAATACTTGCTGGCCCTTTTTCTAATGATGCCCTTCCAGTTTGTTTCCTTTAAAATCTAATTCCTGGTTATTCTTTCACCCCAGTTTAGTACAATGTCCATTTATTAAGTGCTAGCAAAATACTACAGAAAATATTTAATGTTAATTTTGTTTTGTGATAAGGAAATGAAGACTCCAATCTGTAGTAGCAATGTCAACATCACATCTCAGCAGAAATATCGGTTTGAACATAGAGGACTGGGGGAATACTGTTTCAGTATATTTATTTTTCTTAGGTGCTATAATTAATTTATTCCATTGAGTGCTAAATTAATTCTATTAAGTGCTACAAGTATTTTGAAAATTTTAAAAATTGTTGTGTGTTAGTTCAGTTGCTTTTATCTTCCTGATTTATTTCAAAAGGAATATCTCCAAAGCCAGCTGATTCTATTACAAAATAAAAATAATTCTCAATAAGCCTGGAAATTCCCAGGTTGCATAAAATACCCACTTGTGGATTTGAATCACTCAATAGAAAATCCTCAGCCAGAACCAACATACAGAAAGCGATGGATAGAAAGAACACATCCCAGGTCTTTAGACTTAGCATGATTAAACACAATAGGTTGGTAAAATCAATTCAAATCAGATCGGAAGAGTCTCTAAACCGCTATCAGATTATAAACCAATCTAGTTTTAGAATACTATTGTAGGAAGTTAGCACCCACCCCTTTCCTAGAAAAATGAAATATTTTAGTAAATATTAAAAAGGCAGATTATTATATTTCCCTGGATGAGAAATGTAGAAACATATTTTTAGGCAGGAAACAGACTCACTCTTAATAGCCTCCACCCTCCTCAATGGCCCACAGCAGATGTCCGCACTTAAGAGATAAGGAGATAGCTGGGTCTATTCATAGGCAAATGCCCTCACCCAAGATCCAACAAAGGTAGAATTAAGTCCTCTACCCATCTCACCACATGGCACGTGGGAACATTATATCACCCAGCAAGGCTCAACCAAGCCTAGGACTCAGGACAGCCTACAGGGTTGCCCCTGCATGGCTCCATGGGAGTCTGACAACCAATCAGAATAAAAGCTCAAATTCAAAAGCCCAGAGAGGGTATAAAACTCAGGGACTCTCAGCCTCTCTTCCCTTCCATCCCGCTTTACCCAACATCTTCAAGGCATGTGATTCTGTCCACCATTAAAACCATCTGGCAACCGAGGTGACGCAGTGGTTAGGGTGCAGAACTGCAGGCCACTTCAGCTGACTGTTATCTGCAGTTCAGCGGTTCTAATCTCACCGGCTCAAGGTTAACTCAGCCTTCCATCCTTCCGAGGTGGGTGAAATGAGGACCCAGACTGTGGGGGCGATATGCTGACTCTGTAAACTGCTTAGAGAGGGCTGAAAGCCCTATGAAGCAGTATATGTCTAACTGCTATTGCTATTGCTATCTTTCCAAACAGCCACCAAGTTTCCAGTGTCTTTTTTCCCCACTTGGAACTGAAGCTAGAAGGACATTTCTTCCAACACTATATTTTTCCCTTCCATCACACCAGTTTTTAGGCATATGGCATATCCCAGGTAATAAGTCTTATTATTTCTCAGACTTGAACATAGAAAGCATTGCTTAATTTCTTCATAAAGAAAAAAAAGTCGCATACTTCTGGAATTAAAATGGGACTGGATGTTTCAACAGAACGGTCCTGATAACTCAAAAATGTTCAGTTTGTAGAAGTTAGCACCCACTCCTCTTCTAGGAAAATAAGATATTTTAGGAAATATTAAAAGGACAGAATATTTCCCCTAAAAGGGAGACAGAAACTCACCCCCCCCCCACCTTTGTCAATGGGCCATTAAGGCCTGAGAGTCTATTCTACATAATAGGGATTAGGCGGCCTATAAATCGTATAAATAAATAACAAAGATCTACATCCTTCAGACATAGGCATAATAGGAATCCCAAAGCACTTTCATTATATCATCACCCAACAAGAGTCAACCAAGCCTGGGGCTCAGGACAGCCTACAGAGTTGCCCTTTCATGGCCCCATGGGAGTCTGACAACCAATCAGAATACAAGCTCAAATTCAAAAACCCAGAGAGGGCATAAAATCCAGGCGCTCTCAGCATCTCTCTCCCCTTTTTTTCTTCACCCAACATCTTCAAGGCATTTGATCTTGTCCACCATCAATAAACCTTCTTTCCAAGCAACCTCCATAAATCCAGTGTCTGCCCCCACCACCACTTGGAACTGAACCTAGATGGAAAAATCTTCCAACAGATTTTAGGTAGTTTTGAACTAATTGATCACAAACACTGCTGTTCAGCTTCAACTACTAATGCCACAGGAATGTTTATATAAGCTTTTTCAGTACAGCAACCCAAGGCCTTTTTTAAATTCTAAGTAACATCTGTGCAGCACTCAATGAGGTTTTATGGCTTATTTCAGTCTGGAATTACTGCTCATCTGTTTGAACTTAATTAGAATAGAGTTATCCATCACCCACATGGCTGTGGTGTTACTCTCTTCCTGAGCCACAGCCTTGCTCTATCATTAAAATGAGTACTATATATTTCCTGGCTTTTCAATTCTATCCTCCCCCAAGAGCACAAATAATTTCCCCTTCAATTACAAGTGGTTTACAGATTCAACTGGGATGGTGCTGGTCTAATTTAAAATATATTTCAAATATTTTTCGGATCCTTTTAAAAAAATATAATGAGTCTAATAAAAAAACAAAAGATGCAAGAACATTAAATAATAGGCTCACCAATACTCAGCCCCTCCTTAATTCAGGGCAGTCCATAAAATACAATAAATTTGGGTGACTATATAAATTGAATAAACAAGCAAACGAACAATACAAGAAATGCATCTCAGCTAGAAGAAATTAAAAATGAATGGATCTTTAAAGCCTTAAGGGAAAAATAAAGCCAATTTTTCCTTGGGGTGCAGCTTCACAATGACGTGACTAAAAAGATTAATTTTCATCATTTACCAAATACTTAATATTATACCCACAAGTCAACTAATATGTCTCTGTTACCGATTTTAAACCCAGGGAACTTTATTTACTTTCAGTTAAAAAAAAACAAGGTTAATACAGGTATGTATAAGGTAAAGGTTCCCCCCCACATGTGTGTTAATCATTTCTGGCTGTAGGGGACGGTGCTCTTCTCTGTTTCTAAGCTGAAGAGCCAGCGCTGTCCGAAGATGTTTCCATGGTCATGTGGCTGGCATGACTAAACGCCAAAGACGCATAGAGGGCTGTTAACTTCCCACCAAAGGTGGTCCCTATTTTTCTACTTGCTTTCGAACTGCTAGGTTGGCAGAAGCTGGGACAAGTAACGGGAGCTCACCCCATTAGGCAGTGCTAGGGATTCAATCCGCTGAACTGCCGACCTTCTGATCGACAAGTTCAGTGTCTTAGCCACTGAGCCACCATGTCCCTTTTACAGGTAGGTATAAGATAGGGCAAAAAGAAAGCATTCACACATGCTAGTTTTTTAGAAATAAGTTGATTTTGGGATGGGGATAGCAAGTTTAATTTGCTAGTAGGGTAACATTCAATTGTACTAACTTTGATTTGAAATCTAAAGAGATACAAATACAGGAAACCTCTTTTAACAAAATCTTATACCGTGGGGAAGGAAATGGTTAGAATGTCGTATTGTAGGCTGACTCTGCTTACTGCCAGGATTTCAGTTCCAACCGGCTCAAGGTTGACTCAGCCTTCCATCCTTCTGTTGGAAGGAAAATCCATCTGGTTCAGTTCCAAGGTGGGAGAAAGACCTTGGAAATAACATGGAGGCTGATTGGAAAGAAAGACTCTGTTTATTGATGAACAGAACCACAGCGTCCAGTTCTGGGGCAGCTGACCAAATGGTTGAATGAGTGGATGGAGTTTTATAGGTTACTGAGACTTTGAAGTTTTGAACTGTTCTGGGGATTGTGCAATGGAGGGCCTTGTGTCTTTTGCTAAATGATGGTGGGTTCATCCTATGTCCTAAAAGGTCATGTCTTCTCCTTTCTTAATCCCATCACCCTGGAGCTGAAGATGTTTTGTTTGGGAATAGATTGTCCCAGGATTTCTTAATGGGCCCAAAATCTCCCCTCTCTAAAGATTTCTGCTGGAAGCTGTTTTAGTAGGCAGGAAATTGGGGCTGGAACATGTTTCTCCATTTCTCCCTTTGGGAAAATATAATATTCTGCTTCTTTTAATATCCCCCCAAATATTTCATTCTTCAAGGGTTGCGGGGTGAACTTGTTGGGGATGAGATTGATGAGGATCGAGATTGTTGGGGATAATATGCTGACTCTCTAAAAACCACTTAGAAAGTGCTGTAAAGCACTATAAAGCAATATATAAGTGCTATTGCTGATGTGTGACCTGCTGTTAAACTAATAGAGCACATGCTGAACTTTTAAAACTTTAAACAAGTTTTAGAAGTGTTCATTTCTCTCTCTCTGTGTTTCTCTTTCTCATCATCATCTAAGCATCACATCCTAAGTATTCCATTGTTAATTGTGGACAGGATTCATGTATTCATGTATTTTACTAATGATAACCTGCTTTGCTATGAATTGTAGTTTGTTGTGATAAGGCAATTTTGGCCTACTGAAACCAAAGCATTTCACAACTTAATCCAAGGCTGCTACAAATGGAAATTTCAACCCAGTAATGTCGATTAAATCTTGCTAGTAGATTTAATCCTGCAGCTTAATTCTAGGGTGTTTGTCCGCTAACTTTTTCCAGTCCGGAACAGGTATGTGGCTAATTGCAATGCTCTTAAGAGATGCTGGATGAATAGGTTTTGTGGCTAATGAAGAATTAAATACAATAAAACCAGCACAGAGAAAAATTCCACATGAGATGCATCTCATTATGTGGCACAGACCATCTTTTTTCAATCAATAATTTATAGCTCCCTTGAAAAACTGATGTTGTAATGGAAATGCTGACAGACCATTAATTACCATATAGCCTGCAAAGTATGACAGAAACCTAATTGTCCAGATTTGCTCAAATATATTATACCACTCAGCTGAATAATGGCAACGATCATGTACATTGTGTAAGAAACCTGTCGCTTAATCTACGAGCTGCTGGCCAGGGAATTTTACGGCCAATATCATATTTGATTTCCTTTCTGGACACAAATTAAATACCTCAGCAGCACTTGCAAAAGAAAGAGTGATGGAATAAGCGTATAGGATCACTGTAAGCACAACTCGCTTGAATCAAAAAAGAATAAGCCCTCCTGAGGCAGCATTTTCCAAATTTTTTATGACAGCTAAGTGAGATGTACTGTCCAGTCTCCACTTTCTTACCTTAGACTTTATTTACAGCATTTCATTTTGCTAGTTCTCTCTCTCTCTCTTGGGACTGGAAGCTAAAACATACGAAGAACGACTGCAGGAATTGGGTTTGCCTAATCTAATGAAAAGAAGGACTAGGGGTGACACAAGAGCAGTGTTCCAATATTTGAGAGGCTGCTACAAAGAAGACCGGGGGGTGGGGGTGGGGGTGTGTTGTCAAGCTATTCTCCAAAGAACCTGAAGGCAGGACAAGAAGCAATGGGTGGAAACTAATCAAGGACAGAACCAACCTAGAACTAAGGAGAAATTTCCTTTCTAAGACCCCTTCCAACTCTGTCATTCTGTTTTATTAATTTCTAGTTAGTCTAGTTCAGGGGTAGTCAACCTTTTTATACCTACCACCCACTTTTGTATTTCTGGTAGTATTAAAATTTTCTAACCGCCCACCAGTTCCACAGTAATGGTGATTTATAAAATAGGGAAGTAACTTTACTTTATAAAATTTATAAAGCAGAGTTACAGCAAACCCCTACCGCCCACCATGAAAGCGGGAATGCCCACTGGTGGGCGGTAGGGACCAGGTTGACTACCACTGGTCTAGTTGATATCAAATATTCTGTAGATTGCTCAACAAGCACAACTTTAAGATGCTTAGTATGCCCTGGAGCCGTTAGACTGTCCTTAGACTGCTTTACTACTGGTAGTAAATATTATATTTTAGTAAATATGTGGATATCTCTACATCTAACATAGAAACTCTATTCACACACCAAGCCATTTTTTACTTAATTGATTCAGCCATAATTTGCCTGAGTTCATACACATCACCCAATCCTAAATCATGCTTTGAAAACCACATTTCATGGGTCTCAATTGCAGCAGGCATTCCCTCAAAATTATAGGAACAACAATAATATCTACACTGAAAGGAAATACAACACAGGACAGCTTAGCAAATTGCAAAGAAATCCATGAGACTGCCCTATTGTCCTGTCATGACCCACATTTCTTGAAAATAGTGTCCTTAGTACAGTGCAGTGTCCTTAGTACATTTACAGCCTACTTTCACTACTCGTCTGGCTGATGCTGACTATGGGGAAAAGGTTAGCAATAAAAATAATATAGATTATTTGTATTGCTAACCTTTCCCCCATAGTCTCTATTATAGTTTGATGTAATGGTGAAGGTGCTGGCCTAGATATCAGGACACTTGTGAATTTAAGACTTCCCTTAGGTATGAAAGCCAGCTGGGGTGGACTTTGGGCCAGTCCCCCTCTCTTAGCTCAGTCCACCTCACTAGGTTGTTGTTATGAAGAAAATAGGAGGAAGGAACAGATATTAGGTATGTTTATTGCCTTAAGATAGGACAAAATAATAATGCACAAATGCAATCAAGGTCAGAATTGAAAAAACCATCAAATCATTCAAAGTGCAGATTGTGCAAAGAACTAAAAGAAACACTACTATGTATGAATTAAATATAAATATGATTCATAATTATAAATATGCCAATATAATGAAAAGTATAAATATGCCAATATAAAGAGAAATTTAGTTAAAACTACTCTTACATTACCACTATTGTTTCCAGTACTTTTATGTGTGTGTATCTTTTTACAATGCACCATATTCAAAATATTTAGGAACACAAACACACACATACACACACACAAACAGTAGCTCATATACTCAGGTCCTGCCAAAAAAAAAAAAGCTCTCCCAAATTGTCAATAAACAACATAACACAGCTGTCAAACTGATTCACTGGAATATCTGCAAAAAATATCATGTGCCAATAGTAAAAAAAATGGTGGGAACATAATGGTTGAAATAACTTTGCTTGGGGGGAAAAATAGGAAGTGTGGATAATTGACGCAATATCGGAGGATGTTGAAACAGAAGACCAAGAATTGGAGAAGTTCACGAAGGATCAAGATCTAGATGATGGCGTAAGACCAGCCACAGTGGTCCCAGGGGTTTTCAGCACATTGGGTAACATGCCCCACCCCACCCCCCAAAAAATCCTGGAAAATCTGTGCATGGCAATATCCCCATCGGTCAATTGCAAAAAGGCTACCCTGGCTGGATCCGTAAATATACCACATTGATACGTTAAGTTAAAACATCCTAGGTTCTTGGGAAGCCCATGAGACATGCGGCAGCTGCGATTTCACACTGCTGTGCATAGAATAATAAAAAGCCATAATAATGTAACTTGGGATTGATGCTTGTCTAGAACAGGGGTCTCCATCCTTGGCAACTTTAAGACTTGTGGACTTCAATTCCCAGAATTCCTCAGCCAGCTTTGCTGGCTGAGGAATTCTGGGAGTTGAAGTCCACAAGTCTTAAAGCTGCCAAGGTTGGTCTATAGAACACAGCCCCACTTCGGGACAAAAAGAACGCCAAGCTTTCTCCGCTTACTGTAAGACCTGAGCCGGCTCTCCATGCTTCTCATAGACCAGTCCTCGAGGCCCCGTTTGCGTCGCTGCCGCGGCTGACCGAGCACGGGAGCTGTAACCAAAAAGGAGCCGCAGGACTCGAACCCGAGATCCTCCGACTACCGCCATGCCTAAATGGCAACAATCGTTAGTCCGCGGCGCCGCGGTGATGACGACACGCCAACTTTACTAGGGCCGTTGAAATGTACGTCATCACGGCGCTAAATTAACGCCCTGACTCCGCCCCGATCCCGCTCTTCCGCGTTGTGGCCCCGCCCCCTCGATGGTAGTAGTGATGGAGAAGGTTTGATGGAGGGGAGATGCTATGTTGCGCGCGCGTGTGTTATGTGTAGACCTGTGTGTGTCTATGTATATGTGTGTACATATTATATCTGCATATATGTGTATATATGTGTGTACATGTATGTATGTACCTATATATGTACATATGTACATATGTATGTATATGTATATGTGTGCATGCTTGTACGCCCTCATCAAATTGTCTGGGTGATTTACAATAACAGAAAAGGAATCAGTAAAATTAATGCAGCCATAAATCACCAGTGCCTGGTGTGGGTATCCCTGCGCAGAAGGAAAACAGCCTCTTTGTATACCGCAGCAAGATGTTATTAAATAAAATGGAACAAAGTTTTATGCTGGGCTTGCAGTAGCAACCTATCATAATAACTGACAAAGCCTCAAACGGAAATGCAAGGGTAATTGCAAAGACAAGAATATAGACAGCAGCCTGCGTGTTTCAGCCGAGAAAGAAAACGGACGGTCCCTTGCTGCAGCGATATTTTAATTAAATTAAACCAAGTTCCGGGGGTGACTTCCAACAGCCAAACAATAAAACGCAGCCATAAACACAAGAACATATCAGTAGCCACAGAGAATGAAAACTGCATCCCAGGACACCAATATTATTACAAGTTACTTAACACCGTGGTGCACCTTTAAAAAATAAACCTTTTAGCCTGAGCTTGTTAAAAGTATCCTTCCCCCGAGTGGTTGCTTGGTGTGGTTACCACACTTGGAGTAACAAATAGGCAATTTTTATTTCTAATTCCAAATTGTCAAAAAAGCAATTTTATAAAGGGTTCTGGACTGTCAGTTGGGACAACTGTCCAAAATCAAAGGAAAACCGAGACTGATTTTGGTGTGGTGGGAGAAGTCAACAAAAGACAAATTGAGTTCAAACATGGGCTGTCCATAAAAAGAAACCCAGAATCAATTTCCTGAATGGTAAATTATTTTGTTTGCCACAGACTGCGTTGCAATATTGGATATTGGGAGGTCACCATTCTATACTTATTACTCTATTAATTAGGGGACTGGAGGCTAAAACATGAAGAACGGTTGCAGGAACTGGGTGTGTCTAGTTTAATGAAAAGAAGGACTGGGGGAGACATGATAGCAGTCTTCCAATATCAGGGATTGCCACAAGAAGAGGGAGTCAAGCTAATCTCCAAAGCACCTGAGGGTAGGACAGGAAGCAATGGGTGGAAACTAATCAAGGAGAGAAGCAACTCAGAACTAAGGAGAAATTTCCTGATTAACAATTAATCAGTGGACCAAACTGCGTCCAGAAGTGGTGAATGCTCCAACACTGGACATTTTTAAGAAGATGTTGGATGACCATTTGTCTGAAGTGGTGTAGGGTTTCCCGCCTATGCATGGGGTTGGACTAGAAGACCTCCAAGGCCTCTTCCAACTCTTTCTATTCTATTCTATTCTCTACATTTCTCTAATACCTTATGCAAAGGGGGGCAGGATCTACTTTTGCCATGCTGTATATCGTTTTATAAACAACTATCCCTGTTGTTCTTATTTTGTTCTGACCTAAATAGTTCCAACAGGCTCCAATTATCTTACTTTGGACAAAGTCCCAGCTCTAAAAAAGTCTCTAATATTGGGGGAAATGGAAGGAAAGAGAAGAGGGCTACTAGCAGAAAGATCGAGAGACTCCATTTCAGAGGCCATGGGAGCATTGTTGGAAAACCTAAAGGATCAGGTTAGGGATAGATGATCATGGAGAAAAACTATCCAGCAGGTTTAGTTGTTGAAATTGACCTGATGGCACACAGTCAATGAGACAAAACAAAACACAAATACAGGTAGACGTACAACAGTTAATTTAGTGACCATTTGAAGATTACAATGGCACTGAAAAAATGACTTATGACTGTTTCCCACACCTACAACTCTTGCAGCATCCCCATGGTCACATGATCAAAATCCAGACATTTGGCAACTGACTAGTACTTAGGACGGTTGCAGTCTCCTAGGGTCATGTGATTATCTTTTGAGACCTTCTGGCAAGCAAAGTCAACGGTAAAGCCAGATTCACTTAACAACCGTGTTATTAATTTAACGCCTGCTGTGATTCACTTAGCCACTGTGGCAAGAAAGGTAATAAAATGGAGCAACACTCATATGTTCACTTAAGAACAGAAATGTTGGGCTCATTATTGTGGTCATCAGCCCAGGACTACCTGTACATTTTCAATCCATCAGTTTTCAAACATAGGCTAGTTCTGCTCCTTGGGTTTATTTTTTTTGGCGGGGGGGATTTTTTCCCCTTGCAATTTTTCCAACATTCCTGGCAACTAGAGCAGTATTTCCACCCCCCCTCCAACGAGATGGGTCAAAATGTAGATTTAAACAAGGCCGGGGAAATTATGCAAAGCAGGGCTACTTGAATTATTTCCAGCCTTTTTACTAGCAGTGTTCATAAGAGGGTTTGACAGTTTCGTGTGAGAAATAACTCTTGCAGTCGTGTGTGTTTCTGTTTCTCCATTAAATTGTGTCTGGATAGGTCTGTGTTTACTGGAAAGCCCGCTTTTCTCAGGGCTACCTTTGCTACTATGAGTTTCCCATCCTATTCCCCATAGCTAGACTTGGTGGCATTCCATTGGGTGAGCCTCAGAGGTGGGCTTCAAAAATTTCAGCAATGGGTTCTCTGCCTGGTTGCTGGGTGGGCATGGCCATGGTGGGCATGGCCTAGTCGGCCTCTTGCACCATGGCAAGGAGAACATTTTCTCCTTCCCTAGGCGCCGGAGGCCTTCCTCGAGCCTCCGGGAGAGTGAAAACCGCCTCCCCTGGGCTCCCAGCCTTCTGGAATTTCCAGGAGGCCAATTTTCCCCCCTTCCCGAGCCGCCACCTGGGCCTGCACTTACCTTGCATCCAAAACGGGCCATGTGGAGACTCCTGGGAGGGCAGGGTGGAGTTGGAGGGGCCAGCCAGGAGTGGGATTTGGAGGTTCTCCGAACCAGCCCTAACTTTAGTCACGGGTTCTCCTGAACCTGGGCGTAGCAATCCAAAGCAGGACTGGATTTGCATTTCCAATTAGCGTTCCCCGGAATGGTTGAAACCAGGAGTCCTTGGTGCTCTCTGAGCTTGGTTATTTTCTTGCAGACGATTCATTATCCAAATTAGTTCTAGTGATGTTACTTGGTTTCGATAATGAAACCTCTGCAACAATCAACCAAGCTCAGAGAGTGCTAAGAACCCTTCATTCCAACCCTGAGCTACAAATATTCCTCTTTATTGTTGAAACCGACCAACAACAGATACAATAATTGTTTTTTTTTAACTTCCTCTTAGTGCTAATTGTTCTATAAAAGAGTGTTTCTCAACCTTGGCAGCAAGCTGGCTGGGGAATTCTGGGAGTTGAAGTCCATCCATCTTAAAATAGCCAAGGCTGAGAAACACTGTTCTATAGTTTTTGTTTGAAGAAAGCTATCCAATATACAATAATCAGGGTGAAAGAGAGATTGGGTTTTTCTGTTTCCTGATCATGCTATGTGAACACCCTTCCAGACCTTGTAAAATGGATCATTTATCTATTTATTTCCATTTGTAGCTGCTTGGCTAGAAATACCCTGGGAGAGATTACAAATGCCTCCTATTTCATGGTATTCCATTTTTGGACTTTTCCTTATCAAGGGAAATCAACTGCTGACTTGCCTCAAAAATAGCAATACATTTCAAGGTCCCAATCTGAGTTACTTGCGCTGAAGCCCAAGCATTTCCGTGCCTGTCGCCCGGAATAAATATATAAATAAATAAGATGGATGAGCTCCAGATGTTCGGAAGAAGCCGAGTTATTGCTGTGGTTAAAATCTTGCACTTAGTAATTTCCTGACTTATCTGTAAAAAATGAAACATTAATGACCTCTTTTGCTTTAATGTAAGTTCATAAACACATCATTTTCATAATGCCTCTAACTCTGCTGCATGCAAATGTGCTACTTTCTTTGGACCAAATGAAGCCCATTAGCAGAATACTCAGCACCAAGACGCTTTTAAAAAAAATGACATTCTGTTGAAATCTTGCTTTGCTCTCTTGCATATAATAGGCAGAAAATGGTGCAAAAGAATGCTGTATTTATGCAAAATGGTCTCCTAGCATGCAAGCTTCATAGATCAGCAGCTGGGTTCACATTTAAGGCTACAGCGTAGGCTACTTAGTTACTTCACTAAGCTTTACCGAATAATCTAGAATTAGTTAGGCTTGGACAACTGTGTTGATATGCCTAGCTTGGTTTATCCATATGCAAAGTCCAAACTGAAGAAGCCTGTAATGGTTGGTTCCCAGACAGATCGTGAACCAGTAAAAGACGCACGGTGGATCAGCAACTTAATCAGCGGTGGGCTTCACATTTTGTTACCACTGCCAGCCACTGCACGTGCGCCCACTTGCTTCACGGGCGCACCAGCCACTTCCGCACATGCGCCTGGCCTTCCATACATGTTCTTTGCCCGTGTGTGTGCTTTCCGCTGCTTTCTGCTACTCGGTTGGATGAACTGGTCCGAACCGGCTGAATACCACCTCTGGACTTAATGATGATGGACATGTGGTCCAGAAGTTTGAGTTCTGGCACACTGCATGGCCGGGTGAGATCCCGTCACTTGCCTCAGCTTCCCACCTAGTAGTTCGAAAGTATGTTCTGTGCGAGTAGATAAGTTGGTATCACTTTGGTAGGGAGACGAGCTGGTACTTTGTGTAGGCAGTCAGATTCCTGCCATCTGAATCTGAATTAACACCCATTTGCGAGATGGCTCCTGTGGAAGGAGGGGGTCTTGGATGCTGCTGCAGGAAGAGCCCCTTATCTGGTGCAAAGCTAGCTTGTTCTTCTTTGGTGCACTGTGGGAAATGCGTAAGCATGTACCACAACAGAGCTAGTAACTTGGCAGCCAAACTACTAGTCTCCATTAGCATTGTAGTCTCCTGGCTAATGTAACAATGCTAACAGTAATAATAATAATAATCTAGGAGACCAAGCATCCAGCCTGCAAGCTCCTTTGTTATCAGTGAAGGCACATCACTTTGCTATTTAAAAAAAAAAGGCAGACAGGAAATGAAAAACACGCTCCTTCAGTATCCTGTGGGATGTACAAGTGGAGCTGAGAATTGTTCAGCTGTAGTGTTTTTTGTAATCCTGATCTCCCCCCCCCCACAATAAATCTTCTTAAAGAGACCATGTGAGAATCATGCTTAGGGGGATTTTTTTTTTGGGGGGGGGGGTCGGCAGATGCCAAGAGCTTGCCAAAACCTTATGGCTTAGCCTTAGCACAATATGGGAACCGATCCAACAGGGCTACTGTGTTAACATTCATTGCTTTGATGCCATTGCTTTTTAATAGGGAAAAAGAACCCCAAAGGGCAATCAAATCGTTACTTCCTGCTATATTCTTTTTACAGGCATATGGGAAGTGAGCTTGTGAATTTGAGAAAGTTTTTGGCAGGGTAACTTTGATACAACAGAATAACAGAGTTGGAAGGGACCTTGGAGGCCTTCTGACCCCGTGACCCGACAAAAGCGCGAACGTCATAAGCGTGCCGACAACACCGCGGCGCTAAAACCGCGATGTCAAAAGCGTGCCGACAACAGCGCGCCGACAACAGCACGCCGACAGAAGCACAATTTAATTTAAGGTAAGATTTACATTTAGGTTTAGGGTTAGGTTTAGGGTTAGGTTTAGGGTTAGGTTTAGGGTTAGGTTTAGGGTTAGGTTTAGGGTTAGGTTTAGGGTTACGTTACAGCGCGCTTCTGTCGGCGCGCTTTTGTCGGCGCGCTTTAGGGCTAATTAGTCGCTCATTCGTCGCACGGTTTTGTCACCGCGCTTTAGACATCGCGGTTTAGTCAGGTGCGCTTTTGTTGTGTGTGCATTTGTGATAGAACCTTCTAGTCCAACCCCCTTGTCAGCCTCTGCTTTGCTTGCTTGCTATCGGCTCCCATAGAAACGGGGAGGGTGGGGGCATGGTATTGGAGATGGGAAAAATATGGCACTGGAGGAGATGTGGAAAAGGGAGTTTTGTTGTCACCATCTTCTGCGCATGCTGGTGGCCAGTGTTTGAGTCTGGTCAAGGCCAACCGTCTCACAAACCAACCTGATGATGCCTTTTGAAGATGCAACCCACATGACACCTTAGGGAGCTGCAGATTGAATTTGAATTTATTGCACTTATATGCCGCCCTTTTCCCCGGAGGGGACTCAGGGCGGCTCACACTCCAAGTCAGGGAAGGGGAAGATTGGACACTTGGGGGGGGGGGGTCGTTGGAGGGAGGGGGCTGGGTATCTTTTGATATGTACTTGTTCGCACCTTTTTGGCTCAGATCTTGCTTTTCTTTTGCTGCTATCTTTTCATAACCAGCAAAAGTATCTTAAATTCCACGAACAATGGAGTTGAGAGTTTTCTTTCTTGGTTATTGATGGAATAACCTGACACCCCTATTTAAGGATGAGACCCTATACCATTCCAGACAAATGGTTGTCCAATCTCTTCTTAAAAGCCTCCAGTGATGGAGCACCCAGAACTTTTGAAGGCAAGCCGTTCCACTGGTTAATTGTTCTCACGGTCAGGAAATGTCTCCTTAGTTCCAGGTTGCTTCTTTCCTTGATTAGTTTCCTTCCATTGTTTCTTGTCTTCCCTTCTGGTGCTTTGGAGAACAGATTGATCCATTCTTCTTTGTGGCAGCCCGTTTCTCACATCAAGATACCCATCTTCTGCAATCCCTCCAACAATGAGGTATTTCTATTCCCAATCAACTGGAAAATGATATGTCTCCTCCACTTGAGAAATTCTTCAGTGACATTGCAAGTGACCATTTGCTAATGGTCCTTTTCCTTCAACCATTATATAGCTAAGGTGGGCATTCTTACCAGCTAGAAATTCACGCTTCACATTCAAGCTGTTTGCAAGACACATTCAGCCACAAATCAACCAATTACATTGTTTTCATTTATTCATTCAATTTCTATTGCCACACATCTCAACCATGGGATTCTGGGCATTTATAACTCTAAAACTGTTAAAAACATGAAAAACATTTAAAGAATTTTGCTCTGGGATGAATTTTGCTCCAAGCCCAGCCCACACTTGTTGTAAGTTCAGTTAGTTGTGACAACCTAGAAAACAGGGTCAATTCCACAAACTATAATTGATTTAAACATGGCTCACCACATTGTCTGAATGCAAATTCATTTTTCAGGAGTCAAAATGTCATCCCTTCAAGGACTATAATAACTGGACAATATTTCCCAGCATGGTGTTTTCCAAACTAGGGACAATGGGGTGTGCAATCTAACACACCTATAGATGGAATCCTTGGGGCTCTCTGAGGTTGTTTGTTTGCTTGCAGATGTTTTCTTACCAACTGTCATTACCGCTGAATTTCTACAGTTCAATCTTGAGGTACACATTCTCTTCTAAGAGTAATATCTATAGGTTACGCGGATGGCAAAAATCTAGACTAGAAAAGGATGATGGAGATTCAAATTACATTAAGCATGTTGCAGCTGCTTTGAACCAACCTTACTCATCTCAAAAAACTAACTAGGACTAAAGGTGGTTAGTACTTGGGAAATGTTAGTAATTCCATAGGCTATAGACAAGCCTTGGGGATGGGGGAGAAACAGAGAGTGACAATGATAAATCATTTCCTAACTATTGTTGGAATGTGGGACGTTATCATCCAGCCCTCTCCCAGAAAAATGAAATATCCTAGGAAGTATTGAAAAGGCAGAATATTTCTCTGGATGTGAAAAGAAAGAAACATGTTTTAAAAGACAGAATAGCTTCCTGTAGCTTCCTGGCCACCCCCTTTGTCAATGGGCCATTAAGAACGCCAAGCTAGTCCCTTTACATAATAAAGACTCCTCCACTGCAGCCCCAGGGGGGATGGGATTAAAGCACGATAATATTGGCTCTTTACTCAACTGACCACATGGCATCTGAGAACTCAACCAAACCTGGATTCAAAACACAGCCTAGAGAGTTGCCCCTGCATGGTCCCATGGGAGTCTGACAACCAATCAGAATTTCTTACACAGGAACAAGAAACAGAAAGGTGGGACTGAACAGATTATAAAAAGCCTAGCAAGCCCCTCCCTCAGCCCTTCTCTTCTTCTCCACCAACATTGAAGCATGTGATCACCTTTTCTGTTCAGGACTCAAGCCATGTGGTCCTGTTCAACAATAAACCATCTTTCCAAGCAGCTTCCATGTCTCCAGTGTCTTTTTCCTCACTTGGAGCTGAACCCAGAAGGACATTTCTTTCATCAGGAAGAAATGTCATTCTGGGTTCGGCTCCAAGTGGGGAAAAAGACACTGGAAACATGGAGGCTGCTTGGAAAGATGGTTTAATGGTGGACAGGATCACATGGCAGGGCCAACTCTCTAGGCTGTGTTTTGAGTCCAAGTTTGGTTGAGCATTGCTTCTTCCCAGGTGCCCTGTGGGGAGATGGGCTAATACCATCAAGCCTTAATCCCATAAAATTTCAAGCTTGGTGGCATAAGGTATTTTATTGCGAGTTAAGTACTCTTCTTGTGGACCCACTCTATTGTATTAATGTCAGATATACAGTGTGGATTCCAGGCAGGTGAGCAGTATTCAAGGATTGGTCCAGCAAAGGTTTTGTATCTCCTAGTTAGCAGTATAGTGTTACCAGAGAAAAAAACTTCATGTGCCTTTGGGGAAAGTAACTGAAAAATGAAATGAAAAAATGAAATAAATGTTGTAATCCTGACTCCATGGCATGAGGTATGTAACTAAGAAGTTGGAACAAGTTCACAGGTTATAAACAAAATATGTTTGAAGCAAAGGGGAATGAGTGAGTGGGAGGGAAAACAATCCTTGTTAACCTTAAGCATTTGCACATGAAATAACCAGTGGCAGAGGAAATAAAAGTAGAAAGATATGAAGCCCATGAACGGATCTCAAGATAATCTCCAGTGGGGAAAAAATACATAAAATTGGTCTGTTATCTAAGACATACAGCTCCTAAGCTTGCATAGAAAATAAACATCAGAGAAAACAGATATCAGAGACTATAAACCTTAATAGCGTATCACATTGGGAATGAAAGTAACCTTACACCTTCTTTCCAGTTCAAACTTGTTACCTATCCCTTAGAGATAAAGGAGTTATTGCCACAAACTTTTCTGCTTGCTTCTCTGAAATTTTCCAGATTTCAGGAGATTCTGATCTTTAATCAGAGGCTCAGAAACAATTGCTTTTTCCCCAGGCTCTGGTATGCTGCTGCTTTAATTTTTCAAAGATACAAGTTTTTCCTCTAAAGAAACAGTGGGATTGATGACTCTCCTTTTGCTACATGCTAAAATAAACATTCTTCTTCAGGAGAATCCTGCTTATGTGTATTGGAAAATTTCACCATGGGATGACAATGACATGTACCATAGCTGTCAGTCTGGAGTATTGTAAAACCAAATTGCCTTAACAGTCATAATGGGGGAGAGAAGGAAAGACACAGAGACTCAGCTAAGATGTTGTCCATGTTTACATGCAGGGGTGAGATTCAGCCAATTTGGACCGGTTCAGGCTAGCCGGATGTTAATTTTAATCTGGTTCGCCAAACCAGTAGTTGAAAGGACTGGCTGACCCCTCCCACCTTGCCCCTCGCCTCCCAGGAGTCTCCACACGGCCCATTTGGGATGCCACATAAGTGCAGGGCCCGCGCAGAGGCTCTGGGAGGGTGAAAAACGGGCCTACCAGAACAGTGGTGGGCTTCAAAAATTGTTCGAACCTACTCTGTGGGTGTGGCTTGCCGCCCATGTGACCGGATATGAAGATGCCGACGACACTTGTCACAACCACCTTAAATTACCTCACACACAGCACTGGCCTGCATAAGAATATGATGTAAACTTGTTTTTTAAAAGGCATCTTTGGTTTGCGTTAAAACAACTTCAACACTCTCAATGTTCTGATTGCACCACAAATGCAGTAGTCATCCTTACCTTTCACAGAGGCCCTGAGTTTTATAAATATGAGCATGATAGTGTAGAATAATCATATCCAAGGACCAGTGGTGGGTTTCAACAAAATTTGAAACCTCTTCTGTAGGTGTGGCCTGCTTTCCGGGTCCACTGGTGGAACCTCTTTTAACTGGTTCGGAAGATTTGACGAACCGGTTCTACCGAATAGGTGCAAACTGGTAGGAACCCACCTCTGTACCAGGAGTACCGGAAGTCCGGAAATGGGTCCGTTTCTGGCCTCCGGACAGCCTCTGGAACCTGGGGGAGGCAGTTCTCACCCTCCTGAAGGCTTGAGGAAAGTCTCCAGAGCCTGGGGAGGGCAAAAAAGGGGCCTAGCAGAAGTACCGGAAGTCCAGAAATGGATCCATTTCTGGCTTCTGGAGGTCCTCTGGAGCCTGGGGGAGGCCATTTTCATCCTCCCAGAGACTCGAGAAAAGCCTCCCCACCGCCATGGTGCAGGAAACCGACTAGGCCACGCCCCCATGGCCACACCCACCCAGCAACTGGGAAGAGAACCGGTTGCTAAAATTTTTCAATCCCACCCTTTTACATGACCTACTGAACCATAAATAACACTTTATGCTAGCATTATTGTGTGATCCCAGGCAATGCACTTAATTTCTGACTCAACCTGTACCTTTAATTTAATGAACTATGATTATGTTAAATGAGGCAAGTGTGTCATGCCGACATTCACTATGCAAATCCATGGTTCCCTTTACCATTGTTGAAAGAACTACAGGTAGCTAGGTTCATATATAAACTCATAGAATATGGTTTACAAAATCAGCTTCATACACGTTAAGGCAAAATCAAACGTACTGTACTGTGGTTTCTCGCAGTGGATGAATATCAAGAGCTGCACACAATGTACTAAGCTTAGGTTTGCCTGAATGTGTTTTGTGAATAGAGTTCTTGTCTTTAATCAGCCATAGCATGTGCCTCACTATATAGCTTACTCTTTCTGGTTTATTTCATTACTTATTCCTTTATTTATTGATTAGAGTTTTAACCCACCTTTATTACTTTGTAAATAACAGCGAACATACATAATACTCCTTCCTCCTCCTGTTTTCCCCACAACAACCATGCGAGGTGGACTGGCTTGAGAGGGAGTGACTGGGCCAAAGTCACTCAGCCAGCCATCCAGCTTTCATGTCTAAGGCGGGACTTGAACTCACAGTCTCCTGGTGATTGGCCTAAAGTCACCCATCCAGTTTTCATGCCTATTGCTTAAGGCAGGACTAGAATTCACAGTCTCCCTGTGATTGGCCTAAAGTGACCCATCCAGCTTTCATGCCTACTGTCTAATGCAAGACTAGAACTCACAATCTCCTGGTGATTGGCCTAAAGTCACCCATCCAGTGTTCATACCTATTGCTTAAGGCAGGACTAGAACTCACAATCTCCTGGTGATTGGCCTAAAGTGACCCATCCAGTGTTCATACCTATTGCTTAAGGCAGGACTAGAATTCACAGTCTCCCTGTGATGGGCCTAAAGTGACTCATCCAGCTTTCATGCCTACTGCCTAAAGCGGGATTAGAATTCATAGTCTCCTGGTTTCTGGCCTGGTGCCTTAATCACTAGGCCAGACTGGCTCACTGATATCAATATTATTATGCTGGAATAACATTGAGGAAAGAGGCAGCTGAAATTTGGGGCCAGGTAAATTCATTGTTAGCTTCCAAGGTAACCTGTTTCATAAGAGTTGATATGAAGGAAGAGGAGACAACCAGAACTGAGTTACAAGCTTCTGGATGGATGATGGCTGGATTGATGGATGGGTATTGCTTGGCAGTGTTATGCTTGGCATATTTTACTAGCTTTTGCACATTTTAATGTATTTTTAAAATGTTTGGCTACTTTTATGTAGATTTTAAATTATTTGTTACCAGTGGCAATCCAAACAATACATTGAGATACTGTTTAGCAATAGCACTCCGCATTTAGACTTATATACCGCTTCATAGTGCTTTTACAGCCCTCTCTAAACAGTTTACAGCAGTGGTCCCCAACCTTTTTATCGCCGCGGACCAGTCAGCCTTTGATAATTTTACCGTGGCCCGCTGAGCGCGCGCAGGGGTGGGGGGGCGTTGTTCGCGACGACACATTGATTGTTTATATATCAGATTGTTTTGATTAAACAACTTTTATTTTATTGTATTTAAACATGCCTTACAAAATAAAATACAATTACATAAATATAAAGTGCTTTAATATGCCACCCCCCACCCGGACAGACTTATGTTCCTCAAAGACCATCCTGAACCCTCAACCCGGACCAACCTTTCTGCCCACCCTCCCCCTCCCCACCACATTCGGCGGGCAAAGAACAGAGCGCGCGCGCGCGAATGCCATGGAGAGAGAGAAAATATATATATATATATATATATATATATATATATATATATATATATATATATATATATATATATATATATATATATATATAACTGTTTGGGAGTAAAAGCGGGGAGGCGCACCCGGCCAGGGGGGGGAGAGGAGGAGGAAGGAGGGTGGGAAGGAAGCTGGCAAGCGAAGAACAGAAAGTAATTAGCAAGGATTAAAACGACCTGCAGGAAAAAGGAGAGGGGAAAAAAAAAACCCAGATCTGATGGCTAGTGCAGCCTCCACCGGAGGGGCTGCAGAAACACACACCGCCAGTCCTGTCCTTCCTTTCCAACCAGTCTCTCTCCGCGCGTGCATACACACACACACCACACAAACACACACCCGCCGGCAGATATGCACGCACACACACTTTTTTTTTTTTTGCAATTGGCAGAACTACGGTTTTCTTTCTTTAAAAAAAAATAATTAAATGGAGGTGGGGGGTGTGTGGAGAGAAAGGGAGAGAAGCGGACACATAAAACCGAGCCTCACTCGCGAACCACAGCATGCATCTGGGTGACAAAATTGCAGGGAGAAAGCAGGAAAAGCCGAGGAGAGAGCAAAAAAAGAAAAGAGCCAGACCAAGCGCGGCAGGGCGGGAAGGAAGGCGATGATGATTGGGGGAGGTTTGAAAAAGCAGATCCAAGCGCAAAAGTTACTGAGTCATTTCAGCGGCGGCCGGAACAGTTTTCTTGACTCCCTCCCTCTCTCCCCCTCTCTCTCCTCTCTCACTCTCTCACTCTCTCTTTCCCTGGCGATGGATCGGTGCGGGAGGGGGGGAGAGAGAAGGGAGGAGACGGCGAGGGAGGGAGGGAGAGAGAGCCAAGGGTGAGACCAAAGGTGGGGGGAGAGAAATGCATTTAAGAGGAGCGGATTTAAAAGAGCGATCATGGCCCCCGGCCGCTGCGCGGCCCGGTGCCAGGTACTCCACGGCCCGGCACCGGTCCGCGGACCGGGGGTTGGGGACCACTGGTTTACAGAATCAGCCTGCAGTACTGCACTCTAACCACTGCGCCAGCTCAGCTCTATGTTTGATTGTTTTTACATTGTTTTAACTGTTTGTAAGACACCCCCTCCCGAATTACACAGATGAGATGGTTGGCTACATCAATGAAAAAATAAATAAACTAACACAGATAGGCAGAATATCAATGTAATCAATAAACAAGAATTTACAAGGCCCAAACTGACCTATGTAGCAAGGGAAATATTCTGGCGCGATAGTTTTTGCCAAGCGATTTGTTCCTCTGCAGTCTGCAAGTGTCATAGTGTTTAGAAGCTATATAAATACCAAACTGGATCAAGAAAACCACCTGTTTGGTTTGTTAAACAGACCCAAGTAAATACGTCTTCCGTGAGCTTAAATATGAGCTTCCTACAGGTTAATTAACAATTTGAATTGCAATTCCAATTCCCTCTGGTTCTGTTCAGCATTCACCAGGAACACAATACTTTCCATGCTTGGGGTGGGCTTAGTGGATTTTTCTCCCAACCAACTGCCAAGTGCGATTGGCAGACCTAAAGCTTGGCTTCCTCTGGTCACTAGAGATAAGTCCTTACCCACTGGGTCCCTCAACATTGCTGACGACTTTAGTTGAGAAAAGATTCCCATATCTGAAAACATAAAGAGACTGCAGGGCATTGTGTGAGGATTTTTAACTACAAGAATATTGCACTGTTTTTTTTTTTTTTTTTTTTACATTTTTAAATCCTTATTATGGGGCCATCTCAAAGTAAAGAATGTTTACTTATTAAATTTATATGCTGCCTATCTCACCATCCAGAGTAAGGTTCAAAGAGAAATAACATTGCAGCCAAAAAGGATCATGATTTTTGGATTTCTAACAACTACTACTATTTAAGTCTTATCTACTCTCTTACCTTAGACTATTTAGATCAGAGATGTCCAACCTTGGCAATTTTAAGACTTGTGCACTTCAAGTTTTAAAGTTCCCATGGCTGGCTGGGGAATTCTGGGAGCTGAAGTCCACAAGTCTTAAAGTTGCTAAGGTTGGATACTTCTGATCTAGATATTTATCCCACTAATGACTGAGTTTGGTCTGAGGGAAAGATCGGTAATATGGAAAGTGGTTGAGAAAGTCTAAGGAGGTATTTGAGGAGTCTCAAACCATTTTCAAATAAAATAACAGGGACTTTGGATTCTTCTAGTCCCATGATGATGAACCTATGGCACGCATGCCAGAGGTGGCACACAGAGTCCTTTTTGTGGGCACGTGCACTGTGGCCAGTTGGTCTTTGACGGTGCCGGAAAACAGCCTGAAAACAGCTCAAAACCAGGCCATTTCTGGGCTGTTTTCCAGACCATTTCCAGGCTGTTTTTCAGGCTGTTTTCAGGCCGTTTTTGGGGCCGAAAAACAGCCTGAAAATGCCCCCCCAAAACAACCCCAAAACAGGCATGCACATGTGTAGCTTCTTGTGTAGAACAAGAAGCAATGGGTGGAAACTAATCAAGGGGAGAAGCAACTTAGAACTGAGGAGAAATTTCCTGACAGTGAGAACAATTAATCAGTGGAACAACTTGCCTCCAGAAGTTGTGAATGCCCCAACACTGGAAGTCTTTAAGAACATGTTGGACAGCCATTTGTCTGAAACAGTATAGGGTTTCCTGCCTAGGCAGGGGGTTGGACTAGAAGACCTCCAAGGTCCCTTCCAACTCTGCTATTGTATTATTGTATGCTGACCAGCTGGTCTCCAGGTTTCCGATGTGCACAAAGACCAGGCAGGTCGGCATGCATGCGCATGGCAGAAACTCGAAGACCAACTGTTTGGCATGCACATGCACATGCACACCAACCAGCTGGTCTTCGAGTTTTCAGCATTCCGGTGCGTGCACATGCACATACTTGCACACATGTTCCAGTTTCGGCACTCGGTGCTGAAAAGCTTCGCCATTAATGTTCTAATCCAACCCCTTGCTCAGGCAGGAAACGCTATATCATTTCAGACAAATGGTTTTCCAGTGTTGGAGCCTCCACAACTTCTTGAGGCAAGCCGTTCCACTGGTTAATTGTTCTCCCTGTCAGGGAATTTTTCCTTAGTTCTAGGTTGGTTCTCTCCTTGATTAGTTTCCACCCATTGCTTCTTCTCCTGCCCTCTGGTGTTTTGAAGAATAGGTTGATCCAGTGCAGTTAATCTTTGACTGATGGACCACAGTTGGGAGCAGAATTTCCATTGATAAGCAAGGCGATTGTTAAATGAGTCACAGCTGATTTCACAATCTTTTTTGCCACAGAGGTTAAATTGGCGTTGTTAAGTGAATCATATGGTTGTTAAGCAAATCCTACTTCCCTGTTGTCTTTGCTGGCTGTGAAGATCGCCAGTGGCGGTTGCATGATCCCAGGAAGCTGTGATTACAAGCATTGTAAATACATGCGGGTTGCAAGCACCTAAATTTTTGATAGTGTGAGTTGGGGATACTGTGACTATCCATAGTGCAAGGAACAGTTGTAGGCCACTTTTTTCAGTGCCTTTGTAATGTTGGAAGAAATATCCTTCTGGGTTCAGTTCCAAGTGGGGGAAAAGACCCTGGAAACATGGAGGCTGCTTGGAAAGATGGCTTAATGGTGGACAAGTTCACATGCCTTTGAGCTCCTGAGTGAAAAAGGGAAGAGATAGCAATAGCAGTTAGACTTATATACCGCTTCATAGGGCTTTCAGCCCTCTCTAAGCGGTTTACAGAGTCAGCATATCACCCCCACAGTCTGGGTCCTCATTTTACCCACCTTGGAAGGATGGAAGGCTGAGTCAACCCTGAGCCGGTGAGATTTGAACCGCCGAACTGCAGATAACAGTCAGCTGAAGTGGCTGCAGTACAGCACTCTAACCACTGCGCCACCTCGGCTCAGATGCTGAGAGTCCCTGGGTTTTATGCCCTCTCTGGGCTTTGAACTTCCTGGGGCACAGGAAGAGTATCCTGATTGGTTGCTGTAAGAGGTCATAGCTAGCTCTGTAGGTTGTCTGTGTGCTAAGTTTGATTGAAACTTAGTGGGTGGTGCAAGGAAGGGCAATGAAATGGCTCTGATCTTTGTTATGTAGAATAGCCTGGCTCAGGCCTTAATGGGCCATTGACAAAGGTGTGGGGGTATTAAGTGTGTGTTTCCTGCCTAAAAACATGTTTCTCTATTTCTCATCCACCTTAATATAATATTCTGCCTTTTTAATATTTCCTAGGATGGTTCATTTTTCTAGTAGAGAGGTGGGTGCTAACTTCCTTCAGGAACTTTGAATGGTTGCTAAATGAATGGTTGTAACTCCTAAGACTATCTGCACCAGTGGAGGGATTCAGCCATTTCGCACCTATTCGGGAGAACCGGTTATTAGCTTTCTAAGCAGTTGGGAGAACCGGTTGTTGGAAGAAATCTCCTTTTGTGTTTTTCCCACTTTGCAGGGCTAATCCTGTAGGGAAGGCAGGAAGGAAACATTCTGGTGTTGTTTCTAGCCTGATCTTTATTGCCCTGCTTATAGAAACTGCCTCTCCGGTTAACCTTTATCACATTGTCACAGCTAAGGCGAAGCGCCCATCATCGTGAGTGACGTTGAGTTGGCCACGCCCACATGGTCACATGACCACTGAGCCCCACCTACTCAGCTGGTCATTAGGGCAGAGAACCGCTTGCTAAATTATTTGAATCCCACCACTGATCTGCACCAAAGTTCTCTGGATGTTTTTGTTGTAAAAATATTCTGATTAAAAAAACAAAGGGAAACCACAAGCAATAAACCTTACTTTAAGATCAGAGGTTCATTTCATGAGCAGTTTGGAACATGAATAGCCAACATAGCAATGCAATTCCACAACAAAACTTACATTATTAAACCCTGGAGCAATGGAGTCAAATGACAGAGAGCAGGTCCTACAAGGACTGCTATTGGGCAAAGGACACCATTCTCATCTCAAGCCACATTTCTTGTACCTTTTTTTTTTACTGACCTACACATTCCATAGTTTCACTTCCTTGTCCTTTCCTGCTTTCTTATTGACTGTCACTTTCTGTAAACACCTGTCTACATTTGAAGCTCTCAGCTATTTGTTACTTTTAGTTCCTCATTTCCCACCATCTCGTTCTTCCTGGTCTAAATATATCCGTACAATTACCTACTTTGCAGAAAATGCAGCACGCAAGTCAGCATGTTAGAAATATGCCTGGTACATTTTGCAATTATGTTAGTTTAAAACTTTGGTTCAGTGAGGCCTGCAAGCCCACTCCTAGGCCTATTGCCTGCAATTTTCCAATGGATATAAGTCTCTCCTCACACTTTATACAAGGAAACCTTCTCATTGACCTAGATTTTCTGGACTGGAACTTGGCATTTGTTCCTGACTTTATGTCCTTGTCTGGGTTCCCAGCATTGAACGGTGCTAATAATTGAAATCTTCAACAAATGCAGTATTGAAGAGTGGAATGAATATTCATATAGTGCATCATTCTAGACAGTCTTCCTGCCTGTTATTTTCCTTGTGCAATGCCTTTGTAAGCAAAAGGTATGAAAATAATACCAGGTATTGAGCAGATTCAGTCTGTACTTTTTATGTTTAAAACAAAAATCATGGACTGCCTATTGCTTCAAGTCAGCTCTAATGACTTCCTCCCTTCCTTTTAATTTCCCCCCATTGTAAATAATTCTTATGGTTGGGAATTTTTTTTAAAGGCTGTTTAGGAGTTAATTATAGACATTGTGTTTATGAGCAACTTCAGGGTAGTTTAAAAGTCTTACGGCTTGATTCAACCACATTTGTTTAGAAGAATGTCCATTGCTTTTCCAGAAGGATTTACTTGGTTTTATAGAAAAATGTAGCATTGGTTGAAAACTGCACCTGACTGTGATGCTGTCCTCCAGATGTGTTGAGCATCACCTTTCAGAATTCCTGGCCAGGATGAGGAGTTGAAGTCCAACATATCTGGAGAGCATCAGATTCCTCCAAGGTCTTTGAGAAAGCAGGATTTTATCGATACAAGAAAAAGTAATTAAATCGCAATCCCTTAGTTATGGTGTGATAAAGAAAAGTACTGTATGGTGTAGTATTATAAGTAAGCAGTGCTGTTGAACTCAGCAGTAACTCTGTTGGTTTGGTATAAGCCACAAAGCTTATAATTCTCAAGTGCATAACAAGTCTGAACGTGATTGTAAACATGATTACATGTACGTTTTCCACATAAATGTAAGTTTCATAACCAAAGGACCCAATTCAAGGATGTCCTATTATGGCTGGTTCTATTCTTCTACTCTAGACTCAACAGAATTACTTCCAGGAATCTACAAATAAAGTTAGTACAATAGAATAGTTGGCTTCAGGCCCAAGACTGAATGTTCAGGGCACATGTGCCAGCATGTTAGATGTCCTGTTTATAAGAAAGCATCGTCTGGATCACAGTCATAATTAAGAAGAACAGAACTGCAACTTTACCCATAAAGGTACGGTGGTGCAGTGGTTAGAGTGCAGTTCTGTAGTCTACTTTACTGGTGGGTTTCCATTTTTTTTACTACCAGTTCGCTCGTGCGCATGCCTCCCACCGTCACTACTACTGGTTCGCCTGATCTAGGCCAAACCGGGAGCAATCCACCTCTGGTCTACTTCTGCTAACTGCCAGCTGCCTGCAATTTGGCAGTTCAAATCTCACCAGGCTGAAGGTTGACTCAGCCTTCTATCCTTCCAAGGTAGGTAAAATGAGGACCCAGATTGTTGGGGGCAATACGCTGTAAACCGCTTAGAGAGGGCTGTAGAGCACTGTAAAGCAGTATATAAGTCTAATGGCAATAGCAATAAAGCATATGCACCAAAGACAAATTCCTTGTGGGTCCAGTCACACTTGGCCAATAAAGGTTTTCTGAGTCTACGAAATACCATGCCAAATATGTCCTGCAACATACATAGGACAAACGAACAGGAGAATAAATGCACGCATCGCAGAACATAAGAACACAGTAAGAAAAAAAGAAAAAACTTCCTCCCTTTTCCAGCACCTTAAAGCTACAGGACATGAAATTAATTTTGAAGAAACCAGGTTAATCTCCAAAAACTGAATACTTCAACAAGAGAATAATTATGGAAGCTATCGAAATAGAGAAACACCCCTACAACATGAACAAACGTAACAATACCTCCCGCCTAGCAGACATCTGGAAACCAGCCCTAGTCAACAAACGAGTCCCACCCACCACCCAGGCTGTTACAACACGAAACAACAACGGACAAACAACCAGCACCAATCAGCACCAATCTACCAATCATGATACAACCACACGACCAATCATTCCACTTATTGAAACTAAGCCAGCACTCCACCCCCCCCAGGATTTATAGAAAGACGGCAGCTCCGATCATGCTTTAAGCCCAAACCCAGCCTGAAGATGGCGAGTGAGACCTCACCAAAACATTGCCAAGACAATCTCAATCTTACATGGGAAAAGACCCGAATACAACAAGACCAGCATATATATAGGCTGCTTCAATTTGGCAAGATTCTGTCTAATGGTTTAGAACAACACAGTATTGGAATTGCTTGGAAGAATCACCATGTATCTTTTTTAGCATTTGGGGCCTGGCATGTCCCTGTGTCAGAAATCTTCCTTGGCAGATGTTGCCTGTCATAATAGCTGTAATTTATTGCCTCTACGGACTAGCAAGGACTTGAGGGAAAAAATGACCTTGTCCAGAGCCTTGCCACTAAACTCAATAGCATTCTATCAATTTAAGATGCTTGTAGTTAAATTATTGATTTTGCATTAGTGCTTTAACTGAATTGCAGTAATAGAACCAAAAAGCATTTAAACGATGTTTGAAAGTCTGGGCTTCGAATTATGCCAAGTATCTTTCATGTTGTGCTTTCTTTTATTGCTTTTCCCGTGGCTTGTCAATCAGTGCGCTTATAAAGTTGGCTTGAAAATCATTTGATATAAGCCAGCATTTGAAAAAGCAAAACAGGTTTGTCATGTTTGTTCTCCTGGGGATGTTATTGGCAAGAAACAAAACAGTCAGATATATTAAATGTTACATTAAGTGAGCAACATGCCGAATGCATCTACATTATATATGAGATACAGTTTGGGTTAGAACATAGATACGTATATGTAGATACTGGAGAAAATTGAGTCAGTTATCACGTCATGCAGAGCTATTTATGTGATTGAGAAAGCCAAATCTGGCTGGGGCTCCAGAGAAATATATTCCAACACACATACACACACAAACCCAAATCCCAATGCGTCTCTATAGGGGAGGTGGTTGGGCATTGGCCATGTTGCTAATTGCTCCGTTCTAAGTTTCTATGGAGAGTCTCAATCATCCAGGTCATGGTTGTCCCAAAGGTGCTTTTTAAAGATAACTGGATTCCAGAACTGAAGAAGCTTCTTGGATGAGAAGCGAAACGTCTTCAAGAAAACTAAGAAAGCCCAGTTGTCTTTTGAAAAAGCACCTTGGAGGCTCCCTTCTAAGCATTCTGCCTTCCTGGTCACATGGCCAGCATGGAGCATCTGCAGCCCATCCTAAGCTTCCTTGTGCACACACGCACACAGATGCAGCACAAAGGAAAAACAGAAATACCACCTTTCTGTCTCACACGGAAGAACACAGGCAACATATTACATCATTAGCGAGAAGAAAATATAGGTGTTTCCCAGTGGTGGGATTCAATTTTTTTTTTACTACCAGTTCTGTGGGCATGGCTTGGTGGGCGTGGTGTGGCTTGATGGACGTGATTTGATGAGCATGGCTTGATGGAGGTGGCAGGGGAAGGATACTGCAAAATCCCCATTCCCTCCCCAACCCACTAGCTCTGTTCCAGCTCTGTTCTCCTGTGCAACAAAAGAAGACCCAGCTGATCAGGACTCTGGAGGCAGCAAATAGATTGGGGTGGGGCCAGCCAGAGGTAGTATTTGCCGGTTCTCTGAACTACTCAATATTTCTTCTACCTGTTTGCCAGAACTGGTCAGAACCGGCTGAATACCACTTATACTGTAGGTGTTTCCTATAACTTCTGCTAGCAAAGGAGGAGGAAAGAATCCCAGATGTCTTGTTAGGAAACTTTCCCTTTATGTAGCGGATGGAGTCTAGCTGAGGCCATAATAACTCTGTTTTTATGATACACCGACCTTTTCCCACAAAGAACTAACATGGTCACCACTTGTGGCCACCACCTGTGACCACGTTGTTTGATCTGTTAAGTTTTCAGTCAACCCTTTCAGTCTATCTGCAGTGGTGCCTCTCAACTCTGAAGCGAACCTGGCTGGGGCCATTTTGGAGGCTTCAGGGTTGCCACAATGTGAAGAAGGGATAGGGAGAGGGGGGACATAGTTAGAATAAACTAAATAAAGAGCTCTTCTTTGGGAACCAAGGCCGTCCCAACAGGTGGCAGTTGAAGGAGGAGCAGAAGTGATCGAGGGAGCCTGCCACCTGTTTTGATTGGACAATGAGACCTGTGACACCTGGGGAGGGAAACGTTTGCTCTCTTAATTACATGGCAACCACAGGAAGCTTTAGAATTGGTTTTCACTAGCTGTGCTGATATGATGTGTCCACTAAACATGTTCTCTGAGGAACTTTCCTGCCTTGGAATTCTGATTTCTTTGGATGCGTTACTTGGAACGCTGACATTAAACTTCTTCTATAAGGGGCTACTTATTGCCTTTTGCTGTAAGCAAAGTGAATATTCACTGGCTTTAAACGGTGATAATTCAACCTTGCTATATTTTGGTAATAATTTGCTTATTGCAGTCCTGGATTTCTGCCCACTACCCTTGGGCTTAATGATACCTCTCTGTATTATGTATTTTTTAACTTTTGCTGACAAAAAACCCCCCCAAATTACTTTTTTTTGCTGAATTAGATATTTAACAAAGTGCCTGTTTCTAGCTTTCTCTTCATCTTGATGTCTATATCAGGATCATCACATGCGGAACATCGGTCTGTTTGCCTGGTTTCTTTTAATCTACTGTCAGTCTCCTTGGCGACCTTCTCCGCCCCACAAAAATGGTGTTAAGGATCTAATTACCTTAGCAAAATGAGATTCGCTGGCATATCAGTCAAAATGGATGAATTTGAAAATCAGACCTGGCAGATGATTTATGATTATTTTGTTAATGTTTCTCTTTTAACAAGCGCAATTTCTCATGTTAAAGAGCTTTTCATCTCTTTAAGATAGCATCCCTTTGTTAAAAGAAAAAAAAAATTAGGAGTACGTAATTTCTGACTGCGCCCCGGCAGCAGACGGTTCTGCTTTTCCTTAGTTTTGAGAAGATTGACAGGGCAAAACCTTCTAAATCTGGACAAGTTCTCATGACTTCATTAGTCTTGATTTTCCCCTCCCCTCCCCTCCCCCAAAGAAGAGCAGGCCTGGAGAAGGAATGGGTCCCTTTGTTCCTTTCCACCTTGCCTACGGAACAACCATTATTGTTAATTATGAAGCAATGATTTATTACATTCATGGATGGATTCAGGTATTCCTGCCTGCTTGCCTCCTGAAAGCCAAAATGTCACCAATATAGCAATAGCAGTTAGACTTATATACTGCTTCATAGGGCTTTCAGCCCTCTCTAAGCGGTTTACAGAGTCAGCATATTGCCCCCAACAACAATCCGGGTCCTCATTTTACCCACCTCAGAAGGATGGAAGGCTGAGTCAACCCTGAGCCGATGAGATTTGAACAGCCGAACTGCAGAACTGCAGTCAGCTGAAGTAGCCTGCAGTGCTGCATTTAAACCACTGCGCCACCTCGGCAAATATGACTTTGAATTAATATAATGATTCTGTGGGTGAGGTATCTGTTAAGGGATTTACTTATTTATTTTGCTGGGAAGAAAGGCAGGTAGGGATGCGCAATATATTCTGGATCTATTCATTGACATACAAGGGTGGCTCAGTGGCTAAGATGCTGAGCTTGTCGATCAGAAAGGTTGGCAGTTCGATGGTTCGAATTCCTGGCATCGCGTAACGGAGTGAGCTCCCATTACTTGTCCCAGCTTCTGCCAACCTAGCAGTTCGAAAGCATGTAAAAGTGCAAGTAGAAAAAATAGGAACCAACTTTGGTGGGAAGGTAACAGCATTCCGTGCTCCTTCAGCATTTAGTCATGCTGGCCACATGACCACGGAGACGTCTTCAGACAGCGCTGGCTCTTTGGCTTTGAAACAGAGATGAGCACCACCCCCTAGAGTCGGGAACAACTAGCACATATGTGCAAGGGGAACCTTTACCTTTTATTCATTGACAGTGTAGGCAGCTGATCATCATCTTAGCCTTGGTAGCAATGTTCCCAGCATCAAAACTTTGTGATGCACTAATCAAGGAAGAGACTAAAGAAATACTAAAACCGTACTTCATTAATGTGGGTAGTCCTCGACTTATGACGACAATTGTGCCCAAAATTGTTGTTGCTAAGAGAGAGTAAAGTAAATTTTGTTAAGTAAATTTTGCCCCATTTTACAATGTTTCTTGCCACAGTTGTTAAGTGAATCACTGCAGTTGTTAAGTTAGTAACATGTTTGTTAAGTGAACCTGGCTTCTCCATTGACTTGGTTTGTCCGAAGGTCACAAAAGGGGATCACATGATGGGGCCAGCCAGCAAATTTAACAACTCGTTTGCCCGAACCAGCTGAATCCCACCACTGCCCCCACCTAGGGGTGAAATTCAGCAGGTTCTAGCAGGAGAACCGGCAGCAGAAACTTTGAGTTGTTTTTGAGAACCAGCAAATACCACCTCTGGCTGGCCCCAGACTGGGGAGGGAATGGAGATTTTGCAGTATCCTTCCTCTGGAGTGGGGAGGGAATGGGGATTTTGCAGTATCCTTCCCCTGGAGTGGGGAGGGAATGGGGATTTTGCAGTATCCTTCCCCTGGAGTGGGGAGGGAATGGGGATTTTGCAGTATCTTTCCCCTGGAGTGGGGAGGGAATGGAGATTTTGCAGTATCCTTCCCCTGGAGTGGGGAGGGAATGGGGATTTTGCAGTATCCTTCCCCTGGAGTGGGGAGGGAATAGAGATTTTGCAGTATCCTCCCCCTGGAGTGGGGAGGGAATGGGGATTTTGCAGTATCCTTCCCCTGGAGTGGGGAGGGAATGGGGATTTTGCAGTATCCTTCCCCTGGAGTGGGGAGGGAATGGAGATTTTGCAGTATCCTTCCTCTGGAGTGGGGAGGGAATGGAGATTTTGCAGTATCCTTCCTCTGGAGTGGGGAGGGAATGGGGATTTTGCAGTATCCTTCCCCTGGAGTGGGGAGGGAATGGGGATTTTGCAGTATCCTTCCCCTGGAGTGGGGAGGGAATGGGGATTTTGCAGTATCCTTCCCCTGGAGTGGGGAGGGAATGGAGATTTTGCAGTATCCTTCCCCTGGAGTGGGGAGGGAATGGAGATTTTGCAGTATCCTTCCCCTGGAGTGGGGAGGGAATGGGGATTTTGCAGTATCCTTCCCCTGGAGTGGGGAGGGAATAGAGATTTTGCAGTATCCTCCCCCTGGAGTGGGGAGGGAATGGGGATTTTGCAGTATCCTTCCCCTGGAGTGGGGAGGGAATGGAGATTTTGCAGTATCCTTCCCCTGGAGTGGGGAGGGAATGGAGATTTTGCAGTATCCTTCCCCTGGAGTGGGGAGGGAATGGAGATTTTGCAGTATCCTTCCCCTGGAGTGGGGAGGGAATGGGGATTTTGCAGTATCCTTCCCCTGGAGTGGGGAGGGAATAGAGATTTTGCAGTATCCTCCCCCTGGAGTGGGGAGGGAATGGGGATTTTGCAGTATCCTCCCCCTGGAGTGGGGAGGGAATGGGGATTTTGCAGTATCCCTCCCCTGCCACGCCCACCGAACCAGTCCTTAAAAAATTTGAATTTTCTCATTGCCCCACCCCACATCTATATAGATATTGTATATGGGTTTCTCTGTCTCTGCTTTTAGATTAACATAGCTGTCTTCTGAGAAGCTTAATGCTGACAAAGCTCTGAATCCGGAAGGCATGCTGCTTTCTGGAATGGCAAAAATAAAAAAGAAGTACTGTAGTTAACACAGGGGGTGATAAATATATCGTGCCATTTGAATGAGATGCTCTGAGCATCAATCACTGAACAGATGCAGCCGGGGGGCCGGGGGAGAGCGTCCATTTTATGCTTTTCATTCATGCTGGTTTTTAAAAAGATGCCAGAGGAAGTATGAGAGTGGAATTCTTCAAGAGGGATCTGCTGTCCTAAATTGCTGCAGCCTGGGCATTATATTTTTGCAGTCCTTTCAGTACCTAGATAGTGTCCATTGATACAATTTTCAGCTCTGTTTTTTTTTTAAACAAATCCTGAGGTCCTTGTCAAGGTATCTTGAGGCATCATTTATTCTTACCCTACCCTACATTCTCTTCTCTTCTCTTCCCTTCTCTTCTCTTCTCTTCCCTTCCCTTCCCTTCCCTTCCCTACCCTACCCTACCCTACCCGACCCGACCAGACCAGACCAGACCAGACCAGACCAGACCAGACCAGACCAGAGTTGGAAGGCATCTTGGAGGTCTTCTAGTTCAACCCTCTGCCTAGGCAGGAAAACTTATACCACTTCAGACAAATGGCTATCCAACATCTTCTTAAAAACTTCCAGTGTTGGAGAATTCACAACTTCTGGAGGCAAGTTGTTCCACTGATTAATTGTTCTAACTGTCAGGAAATTTCTCCTCAGTTCTAAGTTGCTTCTCTCCTTGATTAGTTTCCACCCATTGCTTCTTGTCCTGCCTTCAGGTGCGTTGGAGAATAGCTTGACTCCCTCTTCTTTGTGGCAACCCCTGAAATATTGGAAAACTGCTATCATGTCACCAACCGTTCTTCATATGTTTTAGTCTCCAGTCCCCTAATCATCTTTGTTGCTCTTCTCTGCACTCTTTCTAGAATCTCCACATCTTTTTTTCATCTTCATGCAGGCTCGAGGAAACCTCCGTAGCCTGGGGAGGGCAAAAAGGCCCCTGGTGTGGTGCGGGAGGCCACACACACACAGCACCTGGACTGAGAGCCTCTTGCTAAAATTTTTGAAACCCACCCCAGCATGCAAGCCCCTCTGCACTCAGTTTGGCTGGTAGGCTGCTGCAGGAGACATCCGATCTGTCTCCCTCCCACACCTTCCGGCCAGCCCACAGAGAACTACAATTCTGATCCAACCCTCGAAGTAATCCAGTTTGACACCTCTGTTTTTCATGCCATTCCTTAGTCATGAGTTCATGGTTGGTTAAAAAAAGGAAATCTGCAACTCTACAGAAGGGCCTGATCAGCTGTCTGACTTCTTAAGTTTATAATGCTGTCTCTAAGGCTCTTAAACCACCCTCATGAATAATGCGGAGCAACATTTCTATTCAGAAAATAAAGCCAGGCCTTAAGATCAATTGATTTTCTTGTTATTAGGCATGCATGAATTGTCTAATAATAATAATAATATTATTTTAAAAAATTATGTACTTAAAGATGTACTTTCCCTAATCCATGGCTTATCCCCAATCCTTCTTTAATGCTTTTTTAAGGTGTTGGACAATTCTGTAATTTATTTGGTCTCTGAGCTTATTTAGTTAAAGTCTTTCAATTCACAGGGTGCTCCTAGAATCAACCAGAACATGTTTCTCTCTCTCTCTCTCTCTCTCTCTCTCTCTCTCTCTCTCTCTCTCTCTCTCTCTCCCTCCCTCCCTCCCTCCCTCCCTCCCCCCCTCTCCCACCCATCTCTCAGAGATTATGCTTTGGCACTCGAGGAGCAAGGAAAACTGTGCTCTATTTTTCTTTTTTTTAACCTAGAGGGGCAAAAACAAGTTAATAGAACCTCCACATTTTGGTGCAGCCTATCCCCAGTGGTGGGCTGCTGGGGGTTCGCATGGGTTCAGCCGATCCTCTAGCTGGGATTCTGCTAGAATCCTCAAATGCCACCTTCGACTCATATTTGTGACGGTCTCAGTGTCCTGGGGTCATGTGGTCCCCTTTTGTGAACTTCTGACAAGCAAAGTAAATGGGGAAGCCAGATTCACATTAACAACTGCAGTGATTCACTTAACAACCATGGAAAGGAAGGTGGAGCAAAACTCAGTTAACAAATATCTCACTTAGCAACAGAAAATTTGGGTTCAATTGTTTGTTGTGAGGACGACCTGCACTTTGCATCAGCCCAGTGATGGGATTTAATTTTTTTACTACCTGTTCTGTGGGCGTGGCTTGGTGGGCGTGGCATGGCTTGGTGGGCGTGGCATGGCTTGATGGGCACAGCAGGAGAAGGATATTGCAGAATCCCCATTTCTTCCCGATCAGCTGGGACTCGGGAGGCAGAGAATAGATGGGGGCGGGATCAGTCACAAGCGGTATTTACCAGTTCTCCAAACTACTCAAAATTTCTGCTATCGGTTCTCCAGAACTGGTCAGAACCTGCTGAATACCAGCTCTGCAATAGCCTCTCCTGAAGCTCAACTTGTTCCTTCGGGGATTACCTTTTGGAGCTTTTAAATTGAGCTTTTCTGAGTGGCGTTTGTGATTGAAGTGTGATTGGCTTTTTAAATTTATTTTCTGTTTGGGTTGTTTGCGCCACATAATTTTACTGTGGACATTTTCATTTTTCTTACTGTATGGCTCTTTCTGCTAAACTGCTTGGAGCCTGGAATGATTAGGCAGTATGCAGGCCTAATACATTAATATGTAAAGAAATCCAAGTTTCTATTTAGTTTCAGAAAATAGTTGCAAAAAATAGTTCTTGTTCCCTTTCACTAGTGTTTTATTTTTGCTTGCTATGACTAAGGCGTCCCGCTCTTTCAGGTGCAATTTTGCCATTTATTGTGGAATAAAAGGTGCTTCTTCCAGTTTAATTTTCCTTATTCCAGTTTGTGCTTTTAAAACGATAAAATTAGAACCCACCTGCTACTCTTTCTGAAGTCCTCTACCAGCACCCAACCTTGTGTGATACTTCTAAAGGTTTTGTAGTGTGTGTGTTTGCTTGGGGGTGAGGTTCAGATGGATGAAGACGAATGGTCTGCCACTGTGATAGAGAAGATAGCACTCTTGCTGAGCGCTAATGAAAAACCTGGTAGTTACCTAAGATGGCTGCTGAATGGGTGATTGGCAGCTCTGCCAGGTAAATAGCTATCTACATATCCTGGATGACCCTGTTAATTCCTGTTGAGGTCAAAGCACTCTCAGAGCATAACAAATTTGTCTCAGCAGAACACCAGCAGTGATTCTGGATGGCATACAACAGTGAGAATGATTATGGACAATGTACTCCTCTCCTCTCCCCTCCTCCTTCCCTCTTTCCCTCCCTCCCTCCCTCCCTCCCTCCCTCCCTCCCTCCCTCCCTCCCTCCCTGGCATTGACTCCTCGTGGCATAAAATACTGAATGAAGAAATAATATATGAAAACAATCATGATTTAATATATATAAAAAGAGCAGAAGGCATGAGATGGGAAGAATGTTAACCACGCTAACATTCTTGTTAGTATGAGAATTGTCAGTCGTGGGAACCTTATTCAAGAGTGTGCAGAAGAGTCCTTTTTCATCAAGGTATGGTTGATAGGGAAGACATGCTATATTGTATCTGAAGATGGTCCTCAAGGCCAGGGATGGAATAAAGTTCAAGATCTGGAGAAGAGGGAGGAGGTCATCTACTTCTAGATCAACCTCTTCACAGTGCAGTTTGTACACTACCAGCCCAGCTTAGATAGCTGACCAACGTCTGTGCACAAATGCCTGGGGCATTATTTCATTCTTCCTAAAGCAGAGAATCCAGATAGCGCTCAAATTACAATCATTTATTTAGCAACTGGTCAAAGTTAAAAAGGCACTGAAAAAAAATTGGGCATGACTCATTTAACAACTGTCTTGCTTAGTGAAAGAAATTCTGGTCCCAATTCTAAGACCTAAGTTGAGAATTACCTGTATTTCCAGGTACTTCAACTGTTATGATGGTTCAAGAAGACCAGTATAGTGATAGGTCATTCAGGGCAGGGGGAGATGAGGACTCTAATGTAGTCCAGTCCAGTCCAACCCAACTCAACCCAATTTGAATCAAATTTAATTTTTAGTGAAGATTTGGGGGCTGAAACAAATCTTACGTAGTAGTACTTGGCGTTTGATTAAACATATTTTGAGAGCACCTTATAGTGAAGAGTCTAAGCAGCCTAATTTCCTTCAAAGGGACCTCTGGAGTGTCCCATCACCCCTTGTCAGGAGCTCTTGAGCTTTGGATTCTTAGGGGTCTCCTTCAGCCTCCGAATGAACCTTTACCCTTGATTGGATCATTGGATCCAGCAGGAAGGAATCAAAAAGACTCTTCTCTCTAAGCAATTTGCTTGAGGAAGATCCAGCCCTCAACTTCCTGAAAGAAATTGCTGATGTTCCCTTCCATCAGATGCAATCACTTTCCTCTATAAATGACACCTTTAAGGTCAATAGAAGGTAATTTTTTTCCCTCCCGGCTGAAAAATGAAATCATCATTGCTTACTGATCTTAAGTGATTTTTATCTGGCTCAACTGGAAATAATCAAATGACACAAGGCAGCATACAAATTGCTTCTGCTTAAGATGACGTGCCTAGAAAGGGCCTTCATTTCTGACTAAAAAAAATATCTCTGCAGACTCTTTTCCACTGAGTTACCTTGTGATCTCCATCTGCCCAGCAAATTTCGCTAGGATAGCTTTCAAGGAAATCCTCCTTACCTTTTTCATTGCATCTTTTTTTTTTGAAAATGAGTGGATTCGGTTGACTTTAATACTAATTTACAGGTTTTGCTGCTCCAAAGGTGGGAAAAAATGGCAAGCCTGGGCCTTCTCTGGCTTTTTAGAAGTTGCTGGATTATATCTCTCATTCTTCTTGATCCATGATAGTGCTGAATAAGCTGAGGAAAGCTACATTTAAACAACCTCTGAAGGGCACAACTCACTAAGCCTTAATTTAGTGTTTCTCAAACTTACCAAATTTAAGTGGCATGGACTTCAGCTCCCAGAATTCTCCAGCAAGCATGGCTGACTAGGAAATTCTGAGAGTTGAAGTCCATCCTTCTTAAAGTTCCCAAGCTTGAAAAACACTACAATAATCAGAGCAATAATCAGAGGTAGTATTTAGTCGGTTCAGACTGATTCACCTGAACTGGTAGTGGAAATTGTGTGCTGGATTGCCCACCCAACCCAGCTCTATGCCGTCCTAATTAGGCAAGTTTTCAAGGTGTGCGCATGTGTGCAAGCAGCACGCACGATCAAAGTGCATGCACGGAAGGCTGAGCGCATGCATGGATGGGGCACGTGCGAGAGAAGCTAGCGCGCGTGTACTCACATTTGTGAACTGGTAGGGAAAGTAAGTGAATGCCACCCCTGACAGTAACTATATACAATATAGTTTGACTTTGATGATTGCCATAGGTTGTTCTTGAAATATTAGGCTACTCCTTGAAAATATTTTTGGCCAATTTTGCTTTCTTGATCAATGAACTGCACGTTGGGCAATATGGGGTTGCAATTTTATTCTTGGCACATTGACCAAGATCAGAAAGCATTAAGGACCCCATAGTTCAATCCTGAACTACAAATATTTTCTTCTATTGGTGGACATTTCATTACCAAACTAGGTAACATCATCAGTACATTGAACCAAGCTCAGAGAGCACCAAGGACCCCACAGTTCAAACCTGAGCTACAACTATTCTCTTCTATCGGTGACACACTTGCCTGAAAATATGCACTCCTCTACATCCTGCACAGAGGTGGGTTCCTACCAGTTCGCACCTATTCGGTAGAACCGGTTCATCAAATCTACCGAACCGGTTAGAAGAGGTTCCATCAGTGGACCCGGAAAGCAGGCCACACCTACAGAAGAGGTTCCAAAATTTTTTGAAACCCACCACTGGTCCTTGGATATGATTATTCTACACTATCATACTCATATTTATAAAACTGAGTGCCTCTGTGAAAGGTAAGGATGACTACTGCGTTTGTGGTGCAATCAGAACATTGCGTATGTTGGAGTTGTTTTAACGTAAAACCAAAGATGCCTTTTAAAAAACAAGTTTACATCATATTCTTATGCATGCCAGTGCTGTGTGTGAGGTAATTTAAGATGGTTCTGACAAATGTCGTCGGCATCTTCATATCTGGTCACATGGGTGGCAAGCCACTCCCACAAAGGTGGCCACACCCACAGAGTAGGTTCGAATAATTTTTGAAATCCACCACTGACCCTGCACATATGTACCATTTTTGTTTTAATTTGTCAAACAAACTTGCGTTCTTGTGTTTTCTACATCAGGGGGTCTCTAATCTTGACAACTTTAAGCCTGGTGGACTTCAACACCCAGAATTTCCCAGCCAGCTCAGAATTCTGGGAGTTGAAGTCTGCCAGGCTTAAAGTTGCCAAGGTTGGAGACCCCTGTTCTATATGATTGAGAGAGTGAAGAGAAGGAGTAGGCAATGATCTGGACATCTGGGAAAAGTAAACAAATGGTTGCTAAGCTCCATCTTGTTCAGGGGTGGGTTCCTGCCAGTTCTAACCTCTTCTGTAGAAGAGGTTTCACAAATCTACCATGCCGTTTAGAACCAGTTCCAGCTCCCTCCCCCCACCCATCTGCACCATGCTTGCCCCGCCCACCGCTTACTGATTGGCTGGCTCACCAATCGCCCCACCCGCCTCAAAGAGTCCTATCTAAACCTTAAAGTCTTAAAGCTGTCAATTTTGAACATCCCTGTTTTTTTTTTCTAAAGGGTGAGTGGTGCAAGGGTCTTGTAACTTGACAGCTTTAAGACTTGCTCACTTCAATGCCAGAGTTCCTGAGTCAACATTTTGGTTGTTAAGCAAGAGCGTTGTTAAGTGAGTTTCACCACATTTTACAAGTTGGCCACACCAATAGTCACATGGCTGCCAAACCACTCTCACTCAGTCACATGGCTGGCAAGCCACTCCCACAAAGCAGGCCATACCTACAGAAGAGGTTCTAAAAATTTTTGAAACCCACTACTGATCTTGTTGCTTTGAAAGAAAAGGTTATTTTTGTCCAGTTAAAATGGAAAAGGAAAGGGATTTGAAGAAAAAGAGGCCGAGTCCAATTAGAGACAAGGATCTCAATGGTCCTGTAATGGAGTATAAGCCTATGCAGAAGAAAAGATTAAAAAAAAAACATGTTGCAAAAGTAATAAAGATAACAATGATGCACCTAAAATTGCTTACATTCATATAAAGTAATGGACCTGCTTTGCAGAGTAATTTTCGCACCACTTTGTATAGATCTTATTTGGACAAAGTTACAATGAAGCTTGGCTTTATTAAAATAAAGATGGGCAAACCAGAGTGAAAATGCATTCTTACCCAAAATTGAAAAGACGTCTGGGGAAATCATGTCCCTCCCCTGAGTGATATTGTTCAGCCAGCACATCAGGTTTGTTCTTAAGAAAATATAGAAGTGGTTGAGAGAGCTTTCAAGATGAGGGTTTCTTAAGTACAGGGGCCACTGAGTCAGCTTAAAAGCCGTGCAAGAATCCCAAAGGTGCTTTTTTTTTAGCAGGCAACTGGAGTTTCTTGTTTTTTCTTTTAAAGACATTTTGCTTTTCATCCAAGAAGCTTCTTCAGCTCTGATTGGATGGTGGGGAATATGCAATGATTTATATTCCTTGCACATCCTTTTTGAGAGTCGTTGAAGCACTTGGAAGTTTATCTGTAGCTTCAGGGTCACCTGAGCAGTGCTTAATAGTAGTGCTTAGGACTCACGATGGCACAGTGGTTAGAGTGCAGTACTGCAGGATACTTCTGCTGACTGCAATTTGGCAGTTCAGATCTCACCAGGCTCAAGGTTGACTTAGCCTTCTATCCTTCCGAGGTGAGTAAAATAAGGACCCAGATTGTTGGGGGCAAAATGCTGACTCTGTAAACCGCTTAGGGAGGGCTGTAAAGCACTGTAAAGCGGTATATAAGTCTGATACTGCTATTGCTATTAATGGTTCGTGTAGTCTGCAATTTTTCTGGAAGGCTGAGTCAACCTTGAGCCTGGTGAGATTTGAACTGACAAATTGCAGTCAGCCAGCAGTCAGCAGAAGTAGCTTGCAGTACTGCATTCTAACCACTACACCAACATGGCTAACATATTTTTGGACTATAAGATGCACCAGTGTATAAGATGCACCAAGATTTTGAAGAGGTAAGTAAGAAAAAAGGTTTTTGCCTTTCCCCGCCCTGTTGAAGGCAGAGTGCTGCTGGGAATTGAGGGAAGGCAAAAAGGCCTCTGTTTTTGTGAAAAACGGCCCATTTTTCTTTCAAAAACGGTGGCATTTTTGCCTTGCTCCAGCCTTGTTGAAGCCTGCAAAGGGCTGCTGGGGGCTGAGGAAAGGCAAAAAAGCCTCATTTTTTTGCGAAAAATGACCCATTTTCTGCCCATTTTTCACAAAAACGGGCATTTTTGCCTTGCCCCAGCTCTGCTGAAGCCTATAGAGGGCTGCTGGGGGCTGAGGAAAGGCAAAAAATCCTCCGTTTTCACAAAAATGGGATTTGGGGGTGGGACCTTGGGAGGCCAAAAATGGCTGTATTCTGTGTATAAGACGCACCAGCATTTCCACACTCTTTTAGGGAGGAAAAAGGTACGTCTTATACACCAAAAAGTATGGTAAGTTGAGGGACTACTTGTAATTTCAGAAAGTGTCTCAGACTGGATCTTCCCTGATGTTCACAAAGATAGTTTCCTTAATTTTTTTTTAAAAATAAGGAAACATTCACTGTAAAATTTCCAGCCATGTGGGTCAGTGGTGGGTTTCCATTTTTTTTACTACTGGTCTGCTTGTGCACACAATACTTCTGCGCATGCGCAGAAGCATCTGGGTGGGTAGGCGGAGCCTCCTGCCGCCGCCACTACCGGTTCGCCCAATCTGGGCTGAACCGGGAGCAATCCATCTCTGACGTGGGTTGTTCAGAGAAAAAGCAAACCACCTTTGCAGTCCAAAAGACAAAGAAAATCAGTAAAATAGAAAGGGGAAATTAACTTCGAGTCCAGAGGATAACAAGTTCTTTATTTTTAAAATTTACAAGACAGAACTGGTCGCTATTTGCTTGGTGGTAGCGGTGCCGGTGTTGAGCAAGCTGCCTTTTTAACTGCCCAGTTTTCGCGGGGGAAATGAACCATTCTCCAAATTACAGCCAGGCTGATGGAAGATTGAAGCTGACCAGCCCGATCCTGGGCAGTTTCTTTTTTAACTGAAATCACATCGCTGTCATCTAGGCCAAGTCAGCTATTAAGACACAATTGCTGTCCTTTTCAGGCTGACGGTAATCACACGGTTGTCTTTAAGAAACATTTCTCCTTGGAATGGAGGTGACAATTCCACAGCATTTGCAAGCACCAAACCCCGTATTTTCTTCCCCTTCCTCCAAATAACTGTGGTTGGCAAGTGATTACTTCATTTTTAGGCTGAGTATTTTTGTTTCATGACCAGGATTGAGAGCCTGGTAGGGGCTATCTTTCTATATGTGGAGAACAGAGAGAAATTGGATTCTTCTTGCTGAATCGTAGGTTAGACTGAAAAAAAAAATCTACAAGCCTCAAAATGGCCTGCCTGGCTTTGATTCAGGGTGAAGTACAGAAAAATCAGTCACTGCTGCATACAGATCATTTATTGATTGATTTATATCCTGCTTTGGCTTGGGTTATTTTTATAAATAACACAAGGCAGCAAATGTATCCAACGCTCCTTCCCCTTACTATTTTACCTCACAACAACCGCCCTGTGAGGTGATTTGGGCTGAGAGAAGAGTGGCTGGCCCAAGGTTACTCAGCCAGTTCATGGCTGAGGCAGAACTAGAACTCATGGCCTCCTGGTTTCTAGCCTGGTGACTTAACCAATGACTTAATCATGGCTTAGTAGGTTATGTGAACGCAGCCCATTGTTGTGGTTAAGTCAACCACGGTATGTTACGCGGAGACTTCAAGTCTTTCTTGACTCAGTCGCTTTTAATGTACTGTATTTTTCTGACTATAAGACACACCGGAGTATAAGACGCACCAATATTTTGAAGAGGTAAACAAGAAAAAAAAAGATTTTGCCCTCCCTGGCCTCCAAAACCCTCTGTGCATCCCGTTTTTTGCAAAACCGGGGTGCGCAGAGGGTTTGGGAGGCCTGCAGAGTGCTCCTGGGGGCTGGAGAGAGCAAAAATGGCACTCCTGGGGGGTTTGGGAGGCCAAAAAGCAGGCCTATTTATTTGCCTGTTTCTCACAATAATGGGGCGCACAGAGGTTTGGGAGGCCTGCAGAGTGCTCCTGGTGGCTGGAGAGGGCAAAAAGGCCCCTGTTTTTGTAAAAAACTGCCCCTTGTTTTTGCCTTGCAATCCCCCCCCCATCACATTTTTGCCCTCCCCAGTCCCTAGGGGCACTCTTCAGGCCTCCCAAACCCTCTGCGTGCCCTGTTTTTGTGAAAAACAAGCCTGTTTTGGGCAAAATTGGGACACGTGGGATGGGGTTTCCAGAGGCCCAAAATAGCTGTATTTGGTGTATAACCAACATTTCCACCCTCTTTTAGGCGGCAGGGGGGGCGGGGGGAGTGTGTCTTATAAAAGTACGGTATTTTTTAAATCTTCTTTTAATAAACACGTGTAGTAAAATTAGTTCAGGTTTTGTACTGATGGTTTTGTAAATGCTTTGTATTGAAGGTTTTGTAAAGGTTTTCTATTGATGGTTTTGTAAAGGAAATGCTCATGCTTGTGTTACACTCATAGACGAAGTTCCAGTCAGGAAGCATCTGAGGAAAAGGCACCATATAATGAATTGGCCAATCAGATCTTATAATCTTTTAGAGGTTGTTCATTTACAAATCCCAGAATCCCTCATGTTTGGTCTTGCGATCTGCGACTGCTAGAAATGGTAGTTTAGCTATATCTAAGATATCACTTAGGTATCGCTTAGCATTTAACTACATCTAAGATAAGGAATGTGGTGGCTAAGACGCTGAGCTTGTCGATCAGAAAGGTCGGCAGTTCGGCGGTTCAAATCTCTAGCACTGTGTAATGGAGTGAGCTCCCATTACTTCTCCCAGCTTCTACCAACCTAGCAGTTCAAACGCATGTAAAAATGCAAGTAGAAAAATAGGAACAGCGTTCCGTGCGCCTTCAGTGTTTAGCCATGCTGGCCACATGACCACGGAGACTACGGTGATGTGGGAAGGGAACGTTTACCTTTACCTTAAGATATCACCGAGACTGTACTAGTAGTCCTTGAGATACAACCATTCATTTAGTATACGTTTGAAGTTACAATGACATAAAAAGTGACTTAGGACTATTTTTCACACTTCAAAGCATAAATTGTTTGTGGTCACGCGATCAAAATTTGAGTAATTCACAACTGGCTCATACTAATGACTGTTGCAGTGTCCCGGCGTTAGGTCATCAATTTTTTGTGACCTTCTGACAAGCAAACTCAAGGGGGAAGTCAGATTCACTTAACAACCGTGTTACTAAATTTACAACTGCAGTGATTCGCTTAACAGCTGCGGTTGGTAAGAAAGGTAATAAAATGGGGCAAAAGTCAACTTTCTCACTTAGCGGCAGAAAGTTTCAGTTGAGGTTGTAAGTTGAGGGCTACCTGTAGATGATTTCTTGACTTCTTTTCGTGAGGTGAGCCTTGCTGAACCTTTCTGTGCCAATGGTATCAAAACTGGGATGTTCCAAGGGGCAATTTCTGGGAAACATTCACCCCAAAACTAGTGTGAGGTAGCCCTTGTGGCTGCAGAGAAGGACCACTTGTAATCTGCATGCATAATTCATTTGGGCCTTCTTCTTCAAAAAAACAACAACAACTACACAGAAGCTCAAGAGGCCTTCGGCTTCCAATCCTATACCACTGCATTTCAGGTTAATTAAAATGTTCATCTAAACAGGCCCACTGAGGGAGAAAAAACACAATTAGAAAAACCCCGGTACTTCATTAAATTGCATCTCAGCAGGACTAGCAAGAGCAATGTGACATCTAACTACTACTTTGCCACTCTTTTATAAGCAGGTCAGGCACAAAATAACACATTCCTTCTTTGGCCCCACTTGGATTTATAAGCTTCTTGGCAAAAATTTGACTCAAGGCCCAAGCAATACTTCTGACAAGCTGAGGATTTGTCGAGAATTGCTTTGCTAGGCTTCTGTTGTGACCCGCCAGCGGCCAGGAGAGCTGGCAGCAGGACTGAACAGTGAGGAGATTGGGGAGGAGCATGGGCCAGTCGTGGAGGCTGGGGAAGGCTCGGACTAGGTCTCTGCGTCGGAGGCAAAGACAGGGCTGAGGCGATCTGGAGTGATCAGATGCCTACGGAGCTAGACAGCAGAGAGGCAGAGGAACAGCTGGAGCCTGTTCCCAGTGTGCGCATGCGCAGAGCTGCCAGAAGAAAAGAACAACTCAGAAATCAGGGTAGACTTGGGAGTAAAGTCACAGATGGAAAGTGATTGGCCCCTCCCATAGGAAATAAAAGAGGAGCGAAAGGGGAGTGGGCTTTTGCAGGAAACAATTCGTTCATCCGGTCATTAGATTCGTTTCAGGAGTGTGAAGATCCATCTGTGAATCTCAGAGACTCCGTGCCCAGTCTTTCCTTGCACAGCACCTCATTTGGAAAATATTCACATGGCAGCTTTCCAAGATAGATGAGGTCTGTAGTCATAAATGTTCCTTTGAAAGACTATTTGCCCGGCCTTGCTGAATGTGAATGAGAGGAATTCACATTTGTTTAATAAAAAGGGTTTTGTCGGGACCAGGACTTAGCCTCGTGGTTTTTGCCATCCAGTCTTATCTTATGTTTCCTTCCCAATGTAGTATAAAAGTCATGTACTTGCTATAATGAATTAAGGTTTCAATTGCAGCCTTTGTTGGCTTGTGTCACTTCCCTGAATGATTGATTATGTACTAAGTCAGTGTCCACTCTTAGCAACCACATAGATTTTTAAAAATCCATTTTCTCAATTCCTCCATGTCTCTACCCTGACCCTTCAAGTTTTCCAGTGGGGTACACATTTTAATTGGGCTCACCCAGCCTTGTTGATGGCTGTTCTCTTCTCTTCTTTGCTTTCATGTTTTGCCAGCATTAGAGGTTTTTCCCCCCCAGAGAGGTAGATCTTCCCATAATGTGTCTGAAATTGAATATTTAGGTTGGTTGTTGGGTGACTAGAACTTGAGATGATGAATAGAATAGAACAGAATAGAGCAGAGCAGAGCAGAACAGAAGAGAACAGAATATAATTCTTTATTGGCCAAATGTGATTGGACACACAAGGAATTTGTCTCCAATGCATAAGCTCTCAGTGTACACACAAACAACAGTGATGAGTCATAGATCATAAATCATAAGATAATCATAAATCATAAGATACAAACAACAATTGAGAAATCATAATATATCAATAGGAGAAATTAGTAGGAAAGATGAGAGGTGAGAAAGATGAGAATATGACAAGGATAATAGCAATACAACCTACTACATGGGTAAATATCTTTAGGCATAAGGCAGTGGGGGGGTGTTAATTGTTTAGTAGAGTGATGGCATGAGGGAAGAAACTATCCTTGGGTTTAGTTGTTTTGGCCTGCAATGCCCTAGAGTGGTGTGTTGAGGGAAGAAGTTGAAACAGTTTATGTCCAGGATGTGAAGGCTCTGTAGATATTTTCTCAGCCCCCTTTCTGGTTTGTGCTGCACAAACCTTTCTGCACAAACATGCACTGCACAAATCTTTCTGGTTTGTGCAGTATACAGGTCCTCAGTGGAAGGCGGGCTGGTTGCAATTGTTTTTTCTGCAGTCCTAACAGAGGTGGGTTCCTACCAGTTCGCACCTATTCGGTAGAACCAGTTCGTCAAATCTACCGAACCGGTTAGAAGAGGTTCCACCAGTGGACCCGGAAAGCAGGCCACACCTACAGAAGAGGTTCCAAACTTTTTTGAAACCCACCACTGGTCCTTGGATATGATTATTCTACACTATCATGCTCATATTTATAAAACTCAGGGCCTCTGTGAAAGGTAAGGATGACTATTGCGTTTGTGGTGCAATCAGAACATTGCGTGTGTTGAAGTTGTTTTAACGCAAACCAAAGATGCCTTTTAAAAAACAAGTTTACATCATATTCTTATGCATGCCAGTGCTGTGTGTGAGGTAATTTAAGGTGGTTCTGACAAGTGTCGTCGGCATCTTCATATCCGGTCACATGGGTGGCAAGCCACTCCCACAAAGGAGGCCACACCCACAGAGTAGGTTCGAACAATTTTTGAAACCCACCACTGAGTCCTAACTATCCGTTGAAATCTGTACCTGTCCTGTTTGGTTGCTGTACCAAACCAGACACTTATAGATGTACAAGCTGATTTATTCAATGACCCATTTGTTTGTGTTCTCTATTAAGGCCTAAATCAGGGCCTTAATAGAGAACACAACCTACCACCCACTTTTGTATCTCTGTTAGTAGTAAACTTTTCTAACTGCCCACCGGTTCCACAGTAATGGTGATTTATAAAGTAGGGAAGTAACTTTACTTTATAAAATTTATAAAGCAGAGTTACAGCAAACCCCTACCGCCCACCATGAAAGCTGGAACGCCCACTAGTGGGCGGTAGGGACCAGGTTGACTACCACTGGCCTAAATTATGGAACAACTTGCTGCTGTGGTTGAATTTGAACCCTCCCTCTTATGAAGAATAGCAGGGAGCTGAAAACACTTATTATTGACGGGGTTCTTTGTGCTTTTTAAGCTTGGTTGTTTTCTTGAAGACATTTATTAACCAAACTAGGAAACATCATCAGTACAAGAAACATCATCAGTATAAGAGCCGAGGTGGCGCAGTGGTTAGGGTGCAGTACTGCAGGCCACTTCAGCTGACTGTTATCTGCAGTTCAGCCATTCAAATCTCACCGGCTCAAGGTTGACTCAGCCTTCCATCCTTCCGAGGTGGGTGAAATGAGGACCCAGACTGTGGGGGCGATATGCTGACTCTGTAAACCACTTAGAGAGGGCTGAAAGCCCTATGAAGCGGTATATAAGTCTAAGTCTAACTGCTAAAACAGCCAAGCTCAGAGAGCACCCAGGACTCCGCATTTCAATCCTGAGTTATAAATATTCTGCTTTATTGGTATATTTATTATTACTCAGAAATATTTAGGTCTTTAAAGAACATTTTAAAAACTTTTAACACAAATATTAATATTTGTGTATAAATTTTGTTTTAAAAAGTGGCGTGGTGGTTCAGTGGCTAAGATGCTGAGCTTGTTGATCAGAAAGGTCAGCAGTTTGGCAGTTTGAATCCCTAGCACTGTGTAATGCAGTGAGCTCCCGTTACTTGTCCCAGCTTCTGCCAACCTAGCCGTTTGAAAGCATGTAAAATGCAAATAGAAAAATAGGGACCACCTTTGGTAGAAAGGTAAGAGCATTCCATGTGCCTTCAGCATTTAGTCATCCCAGCCACATGACCAAGCAGACGTCTTCGGACAGCACTGGCTCTTTGGCTTTGAAACGGAGATATGCACTGCCCCCTAGAGTCAGGAATGACTAGCACATATGTGCAAGGGGAATCTTTACCTTTTTACCTTATAAAAACTTTCAGGTCACCAAGAGGTATGAATGGGTATTGGCAGATGAACTATTTTAAATTAAATGTGGGGAAAATGTCTCTCTTCATCCCAAATGTAACACTTATTTTTTCTTTCCAACAGTGAGCTGCTTAAGAGTTTATATGTTGGAAACAGAACCTTGGAGAGCTCCAGGAGAGATTCTTTGGTGAGTTTCTCTTCTGTTAAGAGCAGCTGTTTTTGAACGGCTCACCCAATTACCCCCTTTTCTGGTCTCCAATAATGTCATCACTTCCAGAAAAAAACCCACTGTTGTTTGACATGAACGCCTTAGCAGTCGCAGTCCCACACTGGATCCTCAAAGTAAGGCAAATGATTAGGGACAAGTAAAAAGAACGAGGGAGATAAAATGTCAGCACTTCAAATGGAGCTAAGTCTCTCAAAATGGAAAGAGATCTCAGCTGAAACCTATCTACCTTTGCTGAGATCAATAGAACTAGAAACTCATCCTGATCTATGTTTAGTTCATCCATCTATCCAACCCTCACTTCAGATCCCTTAGCCCAGGGTGTCAAACTCAAGGCCCTGGGGCCGGATTCGACCTGCGGGTTGCTTAGATCTGGTCTGTGGGGCTACCCTGGAAACAGTGAGGGACAAGCCGCAGTGCCTCTGCCAGTGAAAATGGGCTCCCATGCTCCATTTCTGGCTGCGACAGCCTCCTGCAACCCTCTGCCGGTAAAAATTGAGTTTTTGCACGTGGCCCTCCCGAGCTCCATTTTCACTGGCAGAGGGTTGCAGGAGAGTGTTGCAGTTGGAAACGGAGCTCAGGGCCCATTTTCACTGGCAGAGCGCTCAGGCTGCCATGGGTGCCCCCAACATGAGTGGCATACAGCTGGCCACACCCACCCTGGCCCCTGAGCTCAAACACAACCCTGATGTGGCCCTCAATGAAATCAAGTTTGATACCCCTGCCCTAGCCTATTATTGTCCTCTCTCCTTATTGCGGGGCATGAGATCCTATTCTATCCTATTCTTGGACTCCATCTTATTTAAGACTCCCTACATGGTACACGAGGATCCAGGATCACTGGGTAGGGAAAAATGCTTTTTCTGGTCTTCTTAAGTGCAATGGCCCTTGAATTCAGCTCTGGATAAGATATTTAAATGATCTGCGGTTAGGTACATCTGATGATCCCGAACAAAATGGAATTGGTCATGTACTGGTGATCAGAATAAATAAAATAGGTGTGTTAACTAACATTGGGAAGCACCCAGCCTGGCAAGGAGGTGGAATCAAGAGTAGAGCTAGTCTAGAATCAATGCACAACTATTAAAAGGCCAGAATTGGCTCTTCCTGAATTCCTTATCTAATTGTTTCCAAGAGAGAATGGCCAGACTGGGGAGATTTCTAAATTATGGGTAGTCCCTGAATTGCCACAGTTCATTGAGTGACCGTTTGAAGTTACAGGAGCACTTTAAAAAACGACATGATTATTTTTCACACTTATGACCCTTATAGCATCACTATTGTCGTGTGATCAAAATTCAAATGCTTGGCAACTGGCATGTATTTGTGGTGGCTTCAGTGTGTCCCAGGGTCATGTGCGAACCTTCTGATGAAAAAAGTCAGTGGGGAAGTGAGATTTGCTTAACAACCATGTTACCAATTTAACACGTGCAGTGATTCAATTAACAATTGGGGCAAAAAAGGTCATAAAATGGGGAAAAAAACCTTCACGTAACCACTGTCTTGCTTTTTGAGCTCAGTTATGATTGTAGTCAAGAACTATTTGGATAGGCAGAATATAAAGAAGTAGTTTATTTATTTATTTAGTTTGTCAAACATGTTGAGATAACAGGTATAAGTATACACATGGACACAGGAAATGGGTACGAATAAATGGGGACAGTAGGACAGGGATGGTAGGCATGCTGGTGCGCTTATGCACGCCCTCTTTTACGGACCTCTTAGGAATGGGGTGAGGTCCACGCTAGACAGTTTAAGGTTAAAGTTATGGAGGTTTGAGGATGTAACAACAGAGTCAGGTAGTGTATTCCAGGCATTGACCACTCTGTTGCTGAAGTCGTATTTTCTGCAATCGAGTTTGGAGTGGTTTATTTTGAGTTTGTATCTATTGTTTGCCCCATGTATTATTGCAGTTGAAGCTGAAGAAGTAACTGACAGGTAGGACATTGTGTACTAGGTTTAGGTCAGACCGTAGGCGGCGCAGTTCTAGGCTATCCAAACCCAAAATTTCAAGCCTGGTGGCAAAAGCGATTCTATTGTGAGCAGAGGAGTGGAGGACGCTTCTCATGAAATACCTCTGGATCCGCTCAATCGTATTAATGTCTGATATACAGTGTCGATTCCAGGCAGATGAGCTGTATTCGAGAAGTGATCTGGCAAAGGTTTTGTATGCCCTAGTTTGCAGTACAATGTTACCGGAGAAGAAGCTTCACAAGTTAGCTTGAACTCTGCATATGTGGGTCTGATTGTTCACATTTGGCATTAATGTGACCAAATAGAAAAAAAAGGAGAAAATTTGTGGCCCTACCTTCTTCATGAAAAATTGCTTTTAAAAAGTGCATCTCCCAGACATTGAAAACCTGTTTGTTTTTTACCTCTGGGTTGACCACAAAGTACTAAAAGTTTCTGAACTTTCAAATCGCCCAGGCTGGCATAATGGAATCTCTTCTGCGAAAATTCTTTGATTCCACTATCTTGGCTTCTGGTTCTCAAGACAAGGAGCTCCATCTAATGAATTACTCACTGGGGGTGTTGTTGTTGTTGTTGTCTTGCTTCTTTCCTTCTCTTCTCCATTTCCCAACGGCAGGTGACTCCTTCATTCTGTAGCTGCTTCTTTGCAGAACAAGATTGGTTTTTGCTTTGCCTCTCGATTGCCAGTTTTTAAATGGCAATCTATTTAATTAATTCATTCTAAATTCTAAGTAGGTGTTTTTTTTTTAAATTGCGATTAAGTTGGGGAGAGAACGAAGAGATCTTCGGTACCACATGAAAGCACAAAGCCTTCTCTCTAATTTCACAGATGGCAAACAAGAGCACACTATATAACCTCCCCTGGTCCCTTGTCGATTGGACCTCTGCTGGCTTCAAAGTCAAGGCTGAAACCAGAAGCAAAAGTCATGCTATCTCCAGAGAGGCTGCAAGCAGAGCACGAGGATGTGAGCTATGGTTCTCTTTTGCTCTCAGGTGGCAAGGACTGGCTAACCCAACTTTCTCAACCTTGGCAACTTTAAGATGAATGGACTTCAACTCCCAGAATTCCCCAGCCAGCCTCAGGTTGGAAAACCCTGAGCTTAATCCATCAACAATTCAGCTATGCTGGCTGGGGAATTCTAGGAGTTGAAGTCCACTTGTCTTAAAGTTGCTAAGGTTGGAAACGCTGCTGTAGGCAATCCACTATTCAAAATACACAGGTTGTCAGAACAGGATTTAGGATAAGGGGGGGGGGAGGAATAGAGGCACAACAACCTGCACTATGTATTATTTTTACAAATAACTCAAGGCAGAGAACATACACAACACTCCTTCCTTCTTCTATTTTCCCAACAACAACAACAACAACTCTGTGAGGTGTGTTGGACTGAGAAGGAATGACTGGCCCTGTCACCCAGTTGGCTTTCATGGCTAAGGTGGGACTTGAACTCACAAGTCTCCTGAGGATTGGCCCAAAATTACTCAGATGACTCCATGCTTAAAACGGGATTAGAACTCACAATCTCCTAGTGATTAGCCAAAAGTTACCTAATTGACTTCATGCCTAAGGCAGCATTAGAACTCATAGTCTCCTGGTGATTGGCCCAAAATCACCCAGCTGACTCCATGCGTAAGACAGGACTAGAACTCAAAGTCTCCTGGTGAGCAGCCTAAAGTCACTGGCTTTTGTGCCTGAGATGGGACTTAAACTCATAGCCTCCTACTTTCTAGCCTGGCTGAATGTTTTCCAAGTCTGAAATTATTTTTGTTCGGTGTTTGAGGCTGGATTCTGTTCTGACCAAGGCTTCCCCAAAAAGCACGAGGCAGAATCCTAGTTCTGACGAAACCCCTTTTATTAAACAAAAGTGAATTCCTCTCATTCACATTCAGCAAGGCCTGGTAAACAGTCTTTCAAAGGAATATTTATGACTATAGACCTCATCTATCTTGGAAAGCTGCCATGTGAATATTTTCCAAATGAGGTGCTGTGCAAGGAAAGACTGGGCACAGAGTCTCTGAGATTCACGGACAGATCTTCACACTCCTGAAATGAATCTAACGACCAACCGAATGAATTGTTTCCTGCAAAATCCCACTCCCCTTTCGTTCCACTTTTGTTTCCTATGGGAGGGGCCAATCACCTTCCACCTGTGACTTTACTCCTAAGTCTACGCTGATTTCTGAGTTGTTCTTTTCTTCTGGCAGCTCTGCGCATGCGCACACTGGGAACAGGCTCCAGCTGTTCCTCTGCCTCTCTGCTGTCTAGCTCTGTAGGCACCTGATCACTCCAGATGGCCTTGGCCCCGTCTTTGCCTCCGATGCAGAGACCTAGTCCGAGCCTTCCCCAGCCTCCACGACTGGCCCTTGCTCCTCCCCAAAACTCCTCACTGTCCGACTCTGCTGCCACAACACTCTCCCTGCAACACACTTGTTATGTCAAGGCAATAATTTGACTTTATTTCAGAGCTGGGTGCCTGTCCCACTTTACAGCCTGTTTTGCTCACTGCAAAGTTCATTTGCCCCACTTGCTACTTTATCCATTTGGAATGGCTTGCTTTTTAGAAAGTAAAATTATATGTATCCGCATAAAAACCTTCCCCAAATGCACACATTCATTTTCATTTTATGAGGGATTTGCACTACAAAATTCAGCAGAATGCAGAGCTCAAAGGACAACTGTAGCATGGAATATGTATGCAGAATGAAGGGCTCTAGAACTAAACTTTGATTTATTCTTATCAAAATGAGAATAAGTGATTTTTAGGTTTTTTTTTTCTGTGATGACTGTTTAGTGAGGGAAACAAATCAATCTATTTTTCCCTAGATTATTTGCCAATGGACTAACTCATTAGTCCATTATCTTCCAGACTGAACTATATTTCTCTTTAAACAAGTCTCCATTAAAAATCATCCCTAAAATCTCTCTTTAAAAAAAGATCTTCCCTCAAAATGCATAATTTAACAAGCATTACTTACAAACACCCACACACGTGCACTCACAGATGCTAAAGCTACACTGGAATACTTGGGGAGCTGGCAAAAATTATGTTTTATTCTGCATGCTTATCTAGAAAGTTTAAATCATCCAATATGTACCAAATAGCCAGATGTTAATGACTGGCTCTCCCCACCCCCCTCTGCAAAATAAGATGGTGCAAGGATGATGCTTCAAATTCTTGGTTATTTTGCTCACCTTTTCTTCATCTTTTTCCAATGGTACTATAGCTGAATAATAGAGACTCTTTTTTATTTCTGTTTTTTTTTAAAAAAATACTGCTTGGGTTTTAAACCATAGGTAGCCTGAACCTTAACATTACAGTACTGCAATTGGCTGTAATCATATAACATGAAAGTATCCTGGCCTTGCATTTTTTTTGCAAATCTTGCCGATATGCTTATTTTGATACAGAGAGTCCTCAACTTACAACCATTCTTATAGGAACCATTTGAAGTCACAAGGGCACTGAAAGAAATGACTCATGACTGGCGCTCAAAACCATGTTGCAGCAGCATGAGGTCACATGAACATTATTGTGACTTTCCCAACTGACTTCTGATAAGCAAAATCAATGAGGGGAAGCTAGTTGCCCCGAATGACCACATGACTCATTTAACAACTGCAGTGATTTTGCTTAACAACCATAGCATTAAAGGTCATAAAAATTCACTTAACAACCACTTTGTTTAGCAACAGAAATAGTGGTCCAAATGTTAGTTGTAAATCAGGGATTACCTGTTATTCAATGTGTAATGCAAAGTTTGGTTGTGAGTAGAGTATGTTTAAATTAATTGAGAAATAGAATTGAATAAAATAGAATAGGGGAATGGAACGGAACGGAATGGAATACTTTATTTAGCCAAGTGTGATTGAACACAAAAGGAATTTGTCTCCGGTTCATAAGCACTCAGTAGATATACAGACAACAGAGTGATTAGTCATAGATCATAAATCATAAGATACAATCATGAATCATAAGATGCAAACAACAATCAATAAATCATAATATACCAATAGGAGACGGTAGTAGGAAAGATGAGAATATGAGAAAGATGAGATGATGGTGAGGATAATAGCGATATATGCTACTACATGGGTAAATATCTTTAGGCATAAGACAGTGCTGTGGGAGTTAGGTGTTTAGCAGAGTGATGGCATGGGGGAAGAAACTATCTTTGTGTCTAGTTGTTTTAGCATGCAATGCCCTGCAGTCTTGAGGGGAGACGTTGAAGCAGTTTATGTCCAGGATGTGAGGGGTTACATACTGAGGTACATGTTTGGTCCATATTCACAAAACATGCTAAAGATGCTTAACGTGGTTAGTTTTATTAATGGCTCTGTCTATTAAACCAGGCCAATTGTTTAGGGTTCAATGTGTTGTACAATTTAAAATTTGCTTACCTGAATCATTGGTAGATCAGTGGTAGATTGCAATTTATTTCACTACTAGTTCGCTTGTGCACACATGTGCAAACGCACGGCGCTTCTGCGCATACGCACAAGCATCTGGGTGGGTGGGCGGAGCCTCCCACCGCCACCACTACTGGTTCGTCCGATCACGGGTGAACCAGCAGCAACCCACCTCTGTGGTCGATGTTTGATATTTGATTCCCACAATTCTTAACAAGGATATTGCTGGTAGGGGAGTCCTGGGAACTGAAGTCCATGATCTAAAAGTTGCTCAGACTGGGAAAACACTGATGCAAACCAATAGAAAGTGATTAACTTAATAATCCAATTAAACACACTGCAGGGATCCAAGCAGGAGCTATGAATAAACGCTAGACTAATGAGTAATTAGACAGAGATGAAATGCAGAGCCAAGGAGGAAGAGAAGGAAGCTCAATCTTACGTTCAACTGAAAACATTTTATCTTTTTTTTTTTTAACTGAGAAAAATGTAATGACAATCCTGTGAGGGTGAATTAATGCAAATCAGAGAGTTTCTCTTCTAAGAAGCAGCCCCTGAGGTTCCAGGATTCACCACACGAGGGCGGCATGGAAGTGACTTAAAATCATTGTTCTGTTGGATCAGCCATCACTGAAGATGACAGATACAACAGGGTGGTTTATGGTTGAGTGTGTTGTCAGTTATAGCTTCGTCCACCATATTAAAATGGACGCAGTGGCTCAGAGGCTAGATGCTGAGCTTGTCGATCAGAAAGGTCGGCAGTTTGGTGGTTCGAATCCCTAGAACCGCCTAACGGAGTGAGCTCCCGTTACTTGTCCCAGCTTCTGCTAACCTAGCATTTCGAAAGCACGTAAAAATGCAAGTAGAAAAATAGGGACCACTTTGGTGGGAAGGTAACAGTGTTCTGTGTGCCTTCGGCGTTAGTCATGGCGGCCACATGACCATGGAGACATCTTCAGACAGCACTGGCTCTTCGTCTTTGAAATGGAGATGAGCACTGCCCCCTAGAGTCGGGAACAACTAGCACATATGTGTGAGGGGAACCTTTACCTTTACCATATTAAAAAATAAGCCTTGATTTAATGCATAAGTTAATCAGGAGGACTACCTGTATATAGGACTTTTTTGGGTACAGATTTTCAACCAGAGAAAAATAAAGGTTAACGCTCTCTAGTTCTGGCTTTAATTGTTTTCATCCCATTGTGGGAATCTACTTCCTCCAAATTCTGCGGTGGGTTTGTTTCACAATTTTTAAGCCACATGTTTCACATGTCCCCTGAGGAGTTGCATTGTCATATTACGTCTTCAATATCAACTGGGTAACCTGTTCTTGTCTTTGGTCTCCATCTATTTCTAACCTTAGTTCAAAAAGTATTTTTCTTCTCCTTTCTCTTTTTCAGGAACTGGAGAAGTTTTAAGTTTGGACATGATCATCTAATTTTCTTAACGGGTATGAAAGAAGAAAATCACCTGGGGCAAAATCTAAGATGCAGGGAATAGGCTGCCTACCAGCACAGGTGAGTAATCCTTCACGTTATTGATCTGATGAAGAGAGAAAAATGCAGCGATACCTGCATTTCCCAAACTCCAGCTGCTCAGTACTTTGGACTTGCTGATTGGAATCTTACCCTTATCCTTCCGTGTTCCGTTTCCCCCCCCCTCCATTGTGATAGAGAAATATTATTTTTAGAGAGGCAGTTCGGCTGTTTTTTATGACTCCAGAGTCTTCCCTGTATAAATTAAGTAAATCTAGTACTCTGTGATGATTTAGCTAGTGAATTTCTTCAGCTTTCCAAGTGATACACAAATGCACATTCAGAAGGATTTTTTTTTTTAAAATGCAGCCAAGAGAATTTGAAATGGTAGTAAATACAGAGGAATGCTGATGAGGTTTGTTCTTAAGGGTGCTGCACCACGACAGGCATCAAACCAAGATTGCATCAAAAGCAAAAAATGTGTAATGACATCATGCCATCAGACGCAAGAATGTGAATATTTTTTGCATGATGATATCATGATACACCTTTATTCATTCACCTCTCTTTGTCCTATCTCTGGAAAAGCCTATGTAGGCTTCCTCCCTCCCTCCCTCCCTCCCTCCCTCCCTCCCTTCCTTCCTTCCTTCTGTTCTGACCGAGGCTTCCCAAGAGCATGAAGCAACTCCTTGTCCCCCTCCAAAAAAACCTTTTATTAATTTGCTGTGAATTCTGTTCATTCACATCCAGCAAAGTCTTTCAAGGGAGGACTTACAGTCACAGACCTTATCTGGCTTGGAGAGCTGCCAGGCCGATATGTGCAAAACCTGGCAAGGAGTCTTGGAGAGTCATGAACCAATTGAGCAAACTAATTGTCTCCTGAAAACTCCACTCCCCTTTCACCTCTCTTTTATTTCCTCTGGGAGGGGCTATTCATCATCTGACCTTACTCCCAAGTTGACCCCTGTTCTTTAGCTGTTGACCTTCGTCTGGCAACTCTGCCCATGAGCACACTGGGAACAGGCTCCAGCTGTTCATCTGCCTCACTGATGTCGGGCTCTGAAGGTAGCTGATAACTGGCATATGGCTCTGGCCCCCTCTCTGCCTCCGACACAGAGCCCTCGTCAGAGCCTTCCCCAGACTCCAGGACTGGCCCATGTTCCTCCCCAACCTCCTCACTGTCCGAATCTGCTGCCAGCTCTGCTGGCCACTGGTGGGCCACAACCCTGTTGGACCTGACGTGTTGTCTGTCTCTTCTTCCTTTCCACCTCGATCTCTTCCTTTTCCTGTGTTGGCTGGTGTTATTTAGAGCTGCCCCCCCTTCCGATTTCTCCCCCAATCCCTCCCCTGTCATGCAGAACAAGTCGACAATTACGGAGGATTAAAAAAAGCAGGGGGAATTAAAATGTCACACTTGGAAGGAGGGGCGCTATTCTTTGCATGAAGGAAGCCAACCAACAAAAGACCCTCTGGGGCAGCCCAAATTGTGTTCCTTCCATCCTTGAAGGTGGCTGGCGGCCTCCCTGTTTCTTTGTAGAGCTGCTGGGATGTCACGCGTGCTGTTGTCCTACCAGCTGGCAGACTGTGATTCTGCCTCTCTTTTTCATTCCATGCCAAGAGAGATTTCCTCCTGTTGATGCTCCTTTTCTCCCTCCCCTCTTTCTTCCCCAACTCCTAGTTATCTCAGCTCCCTCCCATCTGTATCTAACAAACAGCAGTTGCCTCTCTGACAGTATGTTTGATTTCATGTGCCAGCTTGTCACACGCTTAGTTCGTACATTACACAATTACCATGCACATCTCTCAAAGCCTGGCCCGTTCTTCTCACCTCCCTCCCTTCCTCCTGTTCTCTTTGCCGTGATTTCTGCTTCGGCACGTCAATAGTCCACTTCTTCTCCTTTCTTAACATCACATTGAAAACCTGGATAGCCGTTAGAGAGGGTTGGAGGAAGGGGGAAACACAATGCAGCAACAATGGGGTTATTATTTTGCTTCCGTTTCTCCGCTGAATGACGGAGTTAATACAACACTCTAAATCAAAATATGATTTCTGGTGAGGTTTGTGGAGGGATACAGGTACGGTTTTGCCTGTTCTGACCTAGGCGTCCCAAGAGCATGAAGCAGACTCTTCATCCCAATAAAACCTCTTTTATTTAGGTTAAAAGGAATTCCTTTCCAGCAAAGTCCTGACAAACAGTCTTTCATGAGATTTCACAACTACAGGCCTTTATCAAGCTTGGAGAGTTGCCAGGCTGATATCTTCCAAATGCCACAATGTAGCAGGAATTCCTAGGTAAGAAGTCAGGAACAGATCTTCACCCTAATGAACTGAACTAATTGTTTCCTGCAAACTCCCCTCCCTTTTCGCTCCTCTTTATTCCCTATGGGAGGGGCCATTCACCGTCCACCTGTGCCTTTACTCGCGAGTCAGCCCTTGTTCCTTAGCTGTTCCCTTCTCCCGGCAGCTCTGTGCATGCTCCAGCTGTTCTTCTGCCCCATTTATCTCTGACTCTGAAGGCAGCTGATAACTGTCGGATGGCCCTGACTCCATCTTTGCCTCTGATGCAGAGCCCTCATCAGAGCCTTCCCCAGACACCAGGACTGGCCCATGTTCCTCCCCAACCTCCTCACTGTCTGAGTTTGCTGCCAGCTCCACTGGCTGCTGATGGGCTGCAACATTGCCATGTATTTTCTGTGAAACCAGTCCCAGAGATTTACGATCCATGTCTCAGAAGGAATTGAGCCAACTTGGTTACTCTGATTGTCAATCATGCCTAGACGTACCATGGCTTCATGCGATACATGCTTTCCACAGGTGTGTTTTGGAACAGCTCCTTGTTAGCTTTGATCAAGCAGGAAGATGTTGGGGAAGTTAAGATCTCTATATCATGTGATCAGTGTGGGGTAGGGAAAAAAAAATAACCAAGCAAATTAATCATGCTGTTCTCCATTGCCTCCCTGCTATGTCAATAAATAGCCACACCAAAAAAACAATGGAAATTGCTGTGATGAAATGGACAGAAGCCAAACCGTATGGGAAGGGTTCTTCCTATACGAATGGTAAAAGGAACTTAGTAGTTTATTAAGAGGATGAAAGTGAATCATAGTTTGGTTTGGATTGTATAATTTTGCCTACCCGGCCAATTTTAATTCAGGTTCTCTTCCCTCAGTCTCTTTGAAGCTTCTTCTTATAATATTTATACGTTTGGAACCATTCTGGAATGTTGCTGAATAGAGGCACCCAAACTTGACAACTTTACTACTTGTGGACTTCAACTCCCTGAATTCTCCAGCCATTATGGGTTATCCTGGCTTGGGAATTGTGGGATTTGAGTGTTGTGGCCTGCCAGCAGCCAGTGGAGCTGGCAGAAGATTTGGACAGTGAGGAGGTTGGGGAGGAACATGGGCCAGTCCTGGAGTCTGGGGAAGGCTCTGATGGGGGGCTCTGTGTCGGAGGCAGAGAGGGGGCCAGGGTCGTCTGACAGTTATCAGCTGCCTTCAGAGTCAGACCTTAGTAAGGCAGATGAACAGCTGGAGCCTGTTCCCAGTGTGCACATGCGCAGAGTTGCCAGATGAAGGGAGCAGCTAAAGAACAGGGGTCGACTTGGGAATAAGGCCACGGGTGGATGATGAATGGCCCCTCCCAGAGGAAATAAAAGAGGAGTGAAAGGGGAGTGGAGTTTGCAGGAGACAATTAGTTCACTTAATTGGTTTGTGACTCTCCTCCTTGCCAAGTTTTGCAGGTATCGGGCTGGCAGCTCTCCAAGCCAGATAAGGTCTGTGACTGTAAATCCTCCCTTGAAATGTAATGGCAAAAACAGGGTCTGCCTTTCTACTTACGTAAGAATAGGAGACAATTGCCTTTGTCCAGAAAAGAAAGGTTTATTGGATGCATCCAAGAGACCAGTAGATTTGCACCTAACTGATCTGATTTTAGGTACATTTTGACAGAGGTTTTATACCTTTGAAATGGTTATTACAAATCATACAGACGTCATATAGGCGTGCACTAATACAGGTCATCTTCTCACCTAAATCAGCACAAAGTTATTTCGGGTAAAATTACAAATATTTAAGGAAAATTACAATACATGATTTCCAAACCACAATAGGGAAGTAAAGTAAAGCTAAAAGAGAAGTGAATCTTGGTTACTCATGCAGAAAAAGGAAAATGTCAGAATGCCACCCAGATATATTACTAAAAATATGGTTAACCTATAGCTTGTTTACAAGATGAACTTTGCCTTGGCATGAGCTGTGCCTATGACTAAGATATTGTGGTTAAGTTCTCTCCTACTTGCGAAAAGCGTTTCCTGCGTTTCAATCAAAATAATATGTTCCTTGTTCTTGTTCGTTAGGTGAAAGTGCATAAGCAGAGTTTTTAATTTTTAGGTTTTAGAATTAGACAAAGACAAGTAGCCTGATTAAGTATTTAGGGGTTCAATGATGGACCCCATGCTGTTTCATTCCCCCCTGTTGAAACTTCACCCAATCCTAAGATTATTGTGGAGTTTCATAAGTATCAGGCTCCCTATTGCCTATGAGCCCCACATATTCATGTTCCTCTCCTGTGTGTCCCATCAGCGTTAGGACCTTGGCAGTAGCCCGTTTTTCCACCATGAGAGATAAAGTACTGCTGATAGCACGAACAAAAAGAGGCATAATGCAGGGGATGATTATGCATCCGGCTGCAATCAGGCCAATAAAAGTAATGATAGCTTGCCATCCGGGCAATTTTGACAACCAAGAACTAAAATATGAGGCGAGATTCAATCCTTTCCATTCTTGCCCTGGGAAATGAGTGAGCTGTCTCATTTCCGTAGTCAGCTGTTTAATAACACTCCCAGTTTCATCAATTTGAAGACAACAATTTGATAAGTTGAACTTCCCACATACTCCCCCTTCTCTTGCGAGGAGGTAATCGAGAGCCAATCGATTTTGGTATACTGCAGTACGAAGTTTGTCCGTGGCAGTGGAGAGAATATTCAAGGATTTGTCAATTCTCTCCCCAGCCAGGTCCAACACTGCCTGTAACCTCATGATCCTGTTTATCATGTAAATCGGGGTGCGGTATCCCCAAGACCCATCTTCAGCCCATGTGGCTCTTCCATATGTGCATACAATTCTCTCTGAACTCCATGTATCTGATTTCTCATATTCAGTAAGTTCCTTGCAAGGAAAGTTAGAGAAAGCTGTGTTCACCTCTCTTTTCTGACGAATGGGATCAATTGATTCATATAAAGACGGGGTTGCTTCCTTCCAAAAGTGCAATTGGGAAGATTGAAGTTCTGACAGGATTTAGGTTTTCCCATTTTGAACTTCAAAGTATTTCCTCTTGTTCCTACTAGGCATTCAGTGCATTCCAATGGGGCAGGGGTTACAGATCCCTTCCCATCTTTTGGAAGAACGAGTGTAGGATGGAGGTTCCTACCTGGTTGCAAGAGCGGTTCCAGAACCACCATCCCTTTTCCTTCTGCAGTCAATGAGACTGTTGCCGTTCGGCTTACAATCTCACCAATTGTTACAGCTCGGCACTGGTATGATTCTGAGTAATTAGAATGAGTAATCCAGACCTTCAAGTAACTAGATTTCTCATCATAGTTACGTATTACGCCCATGTGCCGAGTCTTGCTCAGTACCTGAGGTTCCATACTTGACAAATTCTCTTCACCTGACCACCATTGCAACAACCACACATGTCTCACATTCCCTATGATTTTACAATATATCCTCACCATGATCGGAAGCTGATCATTCGTTATGTCATATTTCATGTCCAAACTAAAATCAAGGGATGTCCGCTTACCCCGAGTCCTTGTCCTTTCTGGATAGGGCTCTGGGTATGGTCTCTGAATAGGCCTCAAAGTATGGCACATTATGGTTGAATTATAGTATTCACTTGGTGCCCAAGTAACATTAGGATCCAACCTACATTGCCAATAGTTCCCGGATCCCTCGGAACAGGGGGATAACCCTTCCTCTGGATAACAATCCACTATCCAGCGTTTTACATAGGCAAAACCCAGTCCCTGTGTACTCGGGACTTTATAGAAACAATGCTTACAAAGAGGAAAAGGTCCTGGTCCCATTTTCTCTAGCAGTGGTTCAGAAGTTACCTTTACAGGGGAGTCATTTTTCACCGTGAGGGCCCTGACACCTGGTGTTTGTTGGGTGCTCTCCTCCCTCACATATGGTGGCTGCGAGGTACTCCCACTAATCTCATTCCCCCCTGTAGGAGATGGGTCTACATAATCAGGGGAAACCTCCCATATCTGCACTGGTGGAGCCCCTGGAGCAATCTTATTTTTCATGGCAGCATTTTTCATGGCAGCATAGAAATAGAGAAAGTTAAGAAGAACAGAAATAGCTAAGAGAAAAATCACGACTAGGATCGCTGGGATCAGACCATTCCTAATGCATGCAGTCTGGCGTAGACGGCGGTTGGTTTCCATGGTTGGTTCTCCTTGTTGGACGGGGACGAAGGTTCCACGGTAGACCGATGCGTTGCCTGTGCGATGGGTGTCGGCGGCACCTGGAGCGACACCTGCAGAGGGGTCTTCACCACCTGGCCGTAGAGCGATTGCCTCCCGTGAATCAGCAGGCGAGGTGGCGTCCTCCTTCCTTCTTCTCCTTTGGCAGGGTGTAGAGGCTGGACAGAGTCCTTGGAAACAGTCTCACACGAGGATGCAGCCAATTTCAGGCGTGTCCAATGGATCCAAGGCTTAATTTCAGCTACCTTAACAGCAAGGGGAGAACAAATAACAACAGTATATGGTCCACACCATCTGGGTTCCAAAGGCACCTTTTTCCAGTCCTTTACCCAGACCTCCTGTCCTGGGTGGAAATTATGTACTGGAGTTACAATCACATGAGGACGACATGACAGCACATATTTTGTAATTGATGGACAACAGTATTCAAAGCTTGCAACTGTCTGATTTTCACTGTGTCTGCCACTTGAGTAGTAGGCAATACCTGTGGACTAACCAAATTAGGAACCCTTCCATACATTAACTCATATGGTGAGATACCCAACTCCCCTGTGGGTGCGCACCTCACGGCTAGCAATGCCATGCTGAGGGCATCTGGCCATTTGAGATGAGTTTCTTGACAAATTTTAGCCAATTTATTCTTTATAGTTCTATTGGCCCTTTCAACGACGCCCGCCGATTGGGCATGGAAAGAACAGTGTAACTTCCAGGTAATCCCTAATACCTGGGCAACCTTCTGAGTGGCTGCATGAATGAACTCAGGCCCATTATCTGAAGAGATACGTGAGGGCAACCCATATCGTGGAATAACTACATTTAATAGAGTTCGGGTTACCTCCAAAGCTTTTTTCGTTCTAGTGGGAACACATTCAGGCCACCCCGTGTATGTACAAACAACAACTAACATAGCAGTGTACGATCCCACTTTTGGCATGTCTGTAAAGTCAATCATTAAATAATCAAAAGGATAAGCCCCCCTAGGTTGGTGCCCAGGGGGAAGACTCGGGCCCTGACGTGGGTTATTAGCAGCACACACCTGACATCGAGAACAAACAGCAGCTGCTAGACTAGACAAATTGTCAATATAGACTTCCCTTGTCAAAGCCTTTCTCAAAACTGTCTTCCCTAGATGTAAATGCCTATGCAAGGAAGAAACAACCTCCCATGCTAACTGCTGAGGTACAAACACCCTATTGTCCGGCAGAGTCCACCACCCATTCACCAGTGTTGCCCCTATAGCTTCAGCCTGCTGGACTTCTGAGTGGCTATATGAGGGGGGTTCATCTTTCTGGTTCGGGATCCACAAAGTAAGACAGTTAGCTTGCAGGGAGAATGGATCCAAAGCTGCTGCTCTTGCCACCTGGTCAGCCTTGTGGTTTCCTCTTTCAGCTGTTGAAATCCCCTTCTGATGACCTCGTACATGCATAATGGCAACTTGTTTGGGGAACCACACACTGTCCAATAGACGCAAAATTTGGGGTCCATATTTAATGTCTTTTCCTCCTGCTGTGATAAGACCTCTTTCTTTGTACAAAGCTCCATGCACTTGAACTGTAAGAAAGGCATACTTTGAATCTGTGTAAATGTTGACACGTAGGCCTTTTGCTAATTCCAATGCCCTAGTGAGTGCATGCAATTCTGCCAACTGAGCACTAGTTCCTGCAGGCAAGGGCTTAGCTTCCCATACATCCTCAAGAGTAACTATTGCATAAGCTGCTTTTCTTACACCTTCATGGATAAAACTGGTTCCATCAGTAAAAAGAGTTGCATCTGGGTCGGAAAAGGGTTCATCCTTCAAATCTGGACGACTTGCATAGGTTTCTTCAATAGTTTGCAGACAATCATGAGAGATCTCAGAGTCTGGTTCAGGTAATAGAGTGGCAGGATTCAAAGCATATGACTGAACAAGTTTTATGAGGGGGTTATGGGTAATAAGCCCCTGATACTTCAACATACGTGGATTGGTAAGCCATAAATGGCCTTTCTGATCCAGAACAGCCCGAAGAGCATGTGGGGTGTAGATATTCAACTGCTGTCCAAAAGTAAGTTTATTCGCTTCCTGAGTAAGTAAAGCTGTGCCTGCTACAGCCTTAAGACAAGAGGGCCACCCTTTTGCTACCTGATCCAATTGTTTTGACAAATATGCAACTGGTCGATACCACGTTCCCATCTTCTGAGTTAACACCCCCACAGCCATATTCTGTTTAGTGTCCACAAATAAATGAAAAGGTTTATCTAAATTAGGCAGTCCCAGACTCGGGGCTTGAGTCAAAGCATGTTTCAAGTTTAAAAAACTTTTCTGTTCCTCTTTTTCCCATCGCAAAGGTTCCTTTTCATTTCCTTTTGTAGCTTCATAAAGTGGCTTTGCTAACAAGGCGAAGTTAGGAATCCAAATGCGGCAAAATCCCGCTGCCCCTAAAAAGCCTCTTAATTCCTTCCTATTTCTTGGGGCTGGTAATTGACAAATGGCTTCCTTTCTTTCATGTCCCAAAGTTCTTTGCCCTTGCTGGATATCATATCCCAAATACCTAACATTCAACTGGACCAATTGTGCTTTGGCCCTAGAAGCTTTATAGCCTTTTTCTTGTAACAGAAGTAGAAGGGATGCAGTATTGGTATGACAAACCTCTTCTGTTTGTCCTGTCACCAAAAGATCATCCACATATTGTAACACAACATCAGGAGCGGGCAAATCTAGAATTTCCAAGTCCGTCGCTAACGCTGCGCTGAAGTGCGTTGGCGAATTTTTAAACCCCTGTGGGAGGCGTGTCCAAGTATATTGTTGTTTCCTTCCTGTTGTCGGATTTTCCCATTCAAAGGCAAACAAGTGCTGACTCTTTTTATGAATGGGTATAGAAAGAAAGCATCTTTTAAATCAATAACTGAAAACCATTTAGCTTCTGGTGGAATCAGTCCAAGCAACACATAAGGATTTGGCAACGTAGGATAAATTGTGACTGTTGAACTATTAACCCTACGAAGATCCTGAGCCAATCTATATTTTCCTCCCCCTTTTGGTATAGGTAGAATCGGTGAATTCCATGGTGAATCAGTGGGCACCAGAATCTTATAAGTCAGATACAGTTGTATGACTTCCTGAATAGCCTGCACAATTTCTCTTGGGTACCCCCTCTGGCGGATGCATACAGGACGACTCATTGGTAGTTCCTCAACAATGACAGGGGTGTGGTGAGCAGCAAAACCAGGGGGGTTATCTTCCGCCCACAGCTCAGGAACCCGGAACTCCCTCCATTTGTCTCCTGAGACTTCCTGCACCACCATGATTCTCCAAGCCTCTTCCCGAGGAACTTCTAAGTTCACATTTCCATATTTTACTCCTACGGATCCCTTGTCATCAAAAAATATCTGTGCTCGAAGTTTGCAAAGCAAATCTCTACCCATAAGTGGAAGCGGGCAGCTGGGCAAATATACGAACTGGTGAGTCAACATTTTTCCTCCCGCCGTGCATAATAGAGGCTCTAAAAGTGGCTGGGTTTGTGGTTTTCCTGTTGCCCCTTGAATGTTGATAGATTGAGAAGAAATATGTCCCAAAGGTTGAGTTAATACTGAACGGGTTGCTCCTGTATCTACAAGGAAAGAAACTTCTTTGCCCCCCACATTCAGACAGACCATAGGTTCGGGGAGGCTAATTGAACCTACACTGCCCCGTCAATCCCACTCCTCAGCTTCTGCCAATCCAATCAAAGGAGTGTCGGGGGAAAATCTCTTTGCCTCTCCCTTTCGCAGGCTGTTAATGGGCTTCCTGATTGTTCCACGTCCCCTGAAGGTGTTGGGTCGGCTAAGAGAGAAATTTCTTGGCAAAGGGGTAGGATTTCTAGTTACTCTTGGCTGTTCAATCTCCCTTCTCTCAATTCCTTCTCTTCTGGGACAATCTCTTTTCCAGTGCCCATACCTGTGACAAATGGCACACTGATTTTGACCTAATGAGGGGACTATAGTTCTCTCCCTACTTCCTCTATGTCCCCCCGGCACAGTCATTAAAGCGGTGGCTAGCAATTCTGCTTTTTTCTTCATCTGCTTATCTTTTTTCCTCTCCTCCAACAAATCCCTGTTGACAAATGTCTTCCTGGCAACTTCCATGAGTTCACTAAGGGGTTTTCCCCAACGCTCCTTCCAACTTTTGAAGCTTATGCCTTATGTCTGGAGCTGATTGTGAAATAAAAGCCATTGCTAGCATGCGAGCATTTTCAGGAAGGGTGGGGTCGATAGGTGTATACATCTGATATGCTTCAACCAGCCTAGAATAAAAAGCCTCTGGACTTTCAGTAGCTTCCTGGGTTATTAAACTTGGCTTCGACATGTTGTTGCAGGCTTTCCTGCCATGCGCACAGCTTTTATGATCACTGTTGATAATTGAGCAACAAGTTCAATTGATGCGAATCATAAGGACTCCAGTTAGGATCTTTTGAGGGGAAACGCTGTTCAATAAAGTCTGCTAAGGTGGTACGTGCTGGGACATCTGGTTTTAAAATATTAGACACTGCATTCCTGATTTCTCCCTTTCTTCAGCATTGAAAAGTGTTGCCATAAGTTGTTGCAATCTAGCCAAGTTGGATGATGAGTATCCACAATAGTTTTTACCAATTACTGCCACTTCATTTGGTTTAGCACTATAAGGCCCATAGTGCATTTTCCAATTAAGCAAATAAGAGGTGGGTAAAAGGAACATGCTGAAATAACGACCTGTTGAAACTTGGGAGGGGTCATCTGGGTTTACTAAGAATTTGTCACTCGTCTGAGAGGTGCTGTAAAAACAGTCTCTGTCTTTGCTCTGGTTCTGGCTGACACTGGTTCCACTTCTCCACCCACAGCTCCCAACAATTGGTCCATCTCTTCCTCCTTCTTTTTCCCAAAACTCTGGTCCCATGGTGTCGGGGGAACTTATAGGAGCTTTTTTCTGTCTTTCTCTCCTTTATATCTTATCTGTTCCATGCTAGTAAGTACGAGCATCTAATCCTGCTCAATTCCTTAATAGGTAACTGGCTTGTGGACCCCCCCGTGCTGGGTGTAGTTCTTCTGGTATAAGTCAGGGACAAGGATTGCGGTGTGACTGGCAAATTGACCCCTCTAGGTGCAACATATGGAGGGGGTTGTGGCAATTCTTCTGGTGCACTAGCCAGACTGGTGGTCTCTGCTTAGGACTTTTGGGGTCTGTAACTCTGACAGCCATAAGAATACATTGTTGTTTACATTTCGTTAACCAAGCTGGGGGTTGATTAACCATTTCTTCCAAACATCTATATATGGAGCCTGAGCTAAGCTCCCTATCTTAGGATCAACACCAACCTATGGACTTTTAAAACTAAGTGAGGATCAAGGTACCATATTTCAGGCCACCCAATGTCATATCTGGGCCATTCTAATTCACAAAACCTCCTAAGCTCATGTTTACTCCACACATTCCATAATCCTGACTCATAAATCCTCTTTAAAAATGCTTTAACATAGAATCCAGAGGAGTCTGACTACTACTTCCTCCACCCATAATTTTCCAAATACTGATAACACAATTCTTAACACTTTAACCTTTTAATACATACATATATTCTGGACAGTCCAATTCCCAAAACCTTTATACCTAGCAAGGTGGATCAGACCTCACTCTCCGATTTAAAAAGAAAAACCGGGTCTTAAATAGAAAGCCCACAATTACTTGCCTGTTTTCTGTGGCTTTCCTCCTCCGGTGCTGGCCAGTCTCGTTCCTCCTTTCTCCTCTGGTTTTCCAAGGCTCTTGAGACTGCTAACCGCCGAGGCTGGGTTCTCCTCGCTGTCGGGAAATTCCCTCGGAACAAAAGGTCCGTTTGGCGCCAGAGAGGTTCCTGACCCGATGAGCCCCCAGCCCCCCGGGTTAGGGGTCCCAGAGGTCCCCAAAGACCCTATCGTCTCCTGCCTGGCTCGCCAAGAAATGTAATGGCAAAAACAGGGTCTGCCTTTCTACTTACGTAAGAATAGGAGACAATTGCCTTTGTCCAGAAAAGAAAAGGGTTATTGATGCTCCAGAGACCAGTAGATTTGCACCTACGGATCTGATTTTAGGTACATTTTGACAGAGGTTTATACCTTTTGAAATGGTTATTACAAATCATACAGACGTCATATAGGCGTGCACTAAGACAGGTCATCTTCTCACCTAAATCAGCACAAAGTTATTTCGGGTAAAATTACAATATTTAAGGAAAATTACAATACATGAGTTCCAAACCACAGAGGGAAGTAAAGTAAAGCTAAAGAGAAGTGAAGCTTGGTTACTCATGCAGAAAAAGGAAAATGTCAGAATGCACCCAGATATATTACTAAAAATATGGTTAACCTATAGCTTGTTTACAAGATGGAACTTTGCCTTGGCATGAGCTGTGCCTATGACTAAGATATGGTGTTAAGTTCTCTCCTACTTGCAAAAGCGTTTCCTGCGTTTCATCAAAATAATATGTTCCTTGTTCTTGTTCGTTAGTGAAAGTGCATAAGCAGAGTTTTTATTTTTAGGTTTTAGAATTAGACAAAGACAAGTAGCCTGATTAAGTATTTAGGGTTCAATGATGGACCCCATGCTGTTTCAGAAAGACTTTGGTGGATGTGAATGAGCAGAATTCACAGTAAATTAATAAAAGGGTTTTTTGTCGGGGCAAGGAGTTTGCTTCATGCTGTTGGGAAGCCCAGGTCAGAACGTTGCAATTAAATGGTTTCTTCTACAGAACGAGTCTCCAAACTTGGCAACTTTAATACTTGTGGACTTCAACTCCCAGAATTCCCCAGCCATTTTGGATTATTCTGGCTTGGGAATTCTGAGAGTCGAAGTCCACAAGTCTTCAAGTTCCCAAGTTTGGAGACTCGTTCTGTAGAAGAAACCATTTAATTGCAACGTTTCCTTCTCACCCCTCCCTTAGCCACAACTTAACACAGGCCACTTTTTAATTCAACGCTGGAATCGGTTTCCGCAGAGTTGCTTCTTCTGGGAAAGACAATGTGGTTTCCTCTAACATCACCCTCGAGGCACGATAGACTTTTCTGGCGCTCTGTTGCTCACAAACTGGCAGAGAATCCTGTTGGTTTTTCCTTCCCTGATCCGAATGTACCGAGGCAGCCCTTAAACATCATGCCAAAATCTGGAAGCTCCATCTGACTTGGCTGGCGTACCTCAAGATATTTTTCTTGGGCAGTCATTTATCTTTTCCCAAGCCAGCTATATAAGCCAAATACTTAATGATTCCCATTCCCAAATTCAGAACAGCCCTGGGAAGATTGAATGACCTCCCCGCTGCTGTGCTCAAGGGGAAATTATGGGATATCCCAATTGGACAAAGAGCTTACTCCTGCAGCGAAGGACTCTCCGAAACATGCACCCTTGTTTTGTTGTCTAACTCCATTAGAAACATGCTTGGGTTCAGCCAGTAACTCTTCACCTAGCCAGTTTTCCAGACCATCCATTTTATTTATGGTTGTTACTCTCCAATCTACGTGATTTATTTCTCAGAACGTGGCTAAGGGTTGTTTTGCTGTTTGCCAAAACTTTTCCATGCCAGTTATATATTTAATGGGTTTTCCCTGTGGGTTTGACTTGCTGTTTCACCATGTGCTTTATTTCACAGACGGTCAATGATTATAATAGGTTTACGGGTATAAAGATGCGATGGCTCAGGGGCTAAGATGCTGAGCTTGTCGATCAGAAGGTCGGCAGTTTGGCAGTTCGAATCCCTATTGCCGCGTAATGGAGTGAGCTTCAGTTACTTGCCCCAACTTCTGCCAGCCTAGCAGTTCGAAAGCATGTAAAAATGCAAGTAAGAAAATACAGCATTTAGTCATGCTGGTTACGTGACCACGGAGATGTCTTTGGACAGTGCTGGCTCTTCAGCTTAGAAACGGAGATGAGCACCGCCCCCTAGATTCAGGAACGAGTAACACATATGTGCGAGGGGTGGGGAAACCAAGTTTACGGGTTTTTCCTGAACTCTTTTCCTGTGGCTCCTTTTCTTTCTTTCTGCAATATCCTGGTTAACAGAAGTTGTTGGAATAATGATTGTGCCAAAAGAATGGAGAGAATCTCACATCCTTCTTGGTCTCCTTGCAATCAAAGGAAAGAATTGTGGTTTCCATCTGTGCACAATTTCCAGCAACAAATATAATTCCCCCCCCTTTCCTTATTTCTTTTTAAAGTACAGTACATGCAGAGAGATTTCCTTCTACATAATTTTTAAAAAGTTTGGCCATCTGGGAAGTCAAACTTTCCCCTGTTGAATGTTTGTTTCTTTGCTGTAACATGGAACATGTGTTTTGAAATTTTATCTTCATTTCACTGGTATGAAGTATAGGTATTCCTCAATTTACAGCGATTTGTTTAGTGGTTATACAAAGACACAAAGGCACTGAATAACAGAATAGCACAGTTGGAAGGGACCTTGGAGGTTTTGTAGTCCAACTCCATGCTCAAGCAGGAGACCCTATACAATTTCAGACAAATGGCTGTCCAGTCTCTTTTTAAAAGCCTCCGATGATGAAGCACCTATAACTTCTAAAGGCAAGTCATTCCACTGGTTTATTGTTCTCACTGTCAAAAAATTCTCCTTAGTTCTAGGTTGCTTCTCTTCTTGGTTAGCTTCATCCATTGCTTCTTGTCTGCCTTCTGGTGCTTTGGAAAACAGATGGATCGCCTCTTCCTTGTGGCAGCCCTTCAAATATTGGAACACTGCTATCATGTCACCCCTAATCCTTCTTTTCACTAGATTAGACATATGCAATTCCTGTAACCACTTTTCATATATTTTTCGCTTCTGATCCCCTAATTATCTGTGCTGCGCTTCTCTGCACTTCTTCCAAAGTCTCCACATCTTTTCTACATTGTGGCGACCAAAACTGGATGCAGTATTTCCAAGTGTGGCCTTAGCGAGGCATTATAAAGTGGTATTAACACTTCATGTGATCTTGATTCTATCCCTCTATTCATGCGTCCTAGGATTGCATCGGCTTTTTTGGTGGCTGCACCACACTACTGGCTCATATTTAAATGACTGTCCACTAGAACTCCGAGATCCTTCTCACAGTCACAGGTATTGAATCAAGTCATTGAAAAATGTCACTCTGGACTGGTCCTCACACTTACAACTGGTTTGCCATCATGGGCCTATTTCTTACTCATTATATCTATATTCTGCCTTTCTTATACAATTCCGAGCAACTAACCTAACACTCCAGTTCCGCAAGATGGATTTGGCTGAGAGAGAGGGACTGGCCCAAAGCCACCCAGCCAGCTTTCATATCTATGGTGGGACTGGAACTCACACGCTCCTGGTTTCTAGTCCAGTTTCTGGTCCACTATTCCACCCAGCTGGTTCTCTTGACTTTGGCGACCACACAGTCACTTTCATTTCGTTTCTTGGCAATGGCACAGAAGTGGTTTGTGTGCTATCACCTCTGGGACGGTGTCCCCCTCCCATTTCCCAATCTCACTCGCAACCTCGTGTCTTTGTGATCTCCCACCCAAATAAAGACCAGACCTGACCCTGCTTAGCTTGAGTTCAGTCCAGACCAACCAAGCACTGACACCAGGCTATAAATCTGGTACATACTCAGAACACCTTCTAGGCGTGCATCTGGCGAATAGATACATACAGAAATAGACAGGGGATTTTGGAAAGGACTGCAGTTTTAGATCAGTTTGCTCAAGGCTCAGAAGGTGGCAGTCAGGTTGCTTCATCTGAGAGGGACCACAAGGGCTGCAAGAGAGATAAACAATCCCAGGCTCTCTTCTTTCACTGTCTTTGGCATCTCCGTTGAAAGAAGCTTCACGTCTTTCCTGGCAGGAAATCCATGAAAAGTCTAAATCAAAGAAGCTTTGGATGGAGTTGGATCCCCCTCCCTCACCCTTAGCTTTGACGCAAACAGTCCTGCCCGCTTGCTACAGCAAATAGCTGTAAATAGACGCCTCATATAACATGCATGGTTCAATACTTTTCAGGGGGCATGGAGTTAAAAAAGTCAAGATGGTGGTCACCATGGTGCGATCCACGCACATCTAAATCCCGCTGAGGTTTGATTCCCATGGCAGACGCTGCCATCCCAAATTTTTTTTGGGGGGGGAACTCTACTGTGTGTCCCCCCAATTTTGCTTTGCTTTGCTTGCTTGCTCCTCCAACTTTCTCCTCCAGTGGCGGATTAAGGCTCCCTAGTGCCCTAAGCGCTGAGAAATCTTGGTGTCCCCTCCTTTGTACATACAAGTCTTCATTGGGGTCCCCCCCCTCTTTCTGAACTTTGTGATGCGCCCTTTGGACCTGGCGCCCTAAGCCCGTGCTTAGTCTACTTAATGGTTAATGAACCACCGTTCGCCTCCCAACACGCCAAACCCATTTGCGGGTCTCTAAGCGAGTCGAGCCCATTTGCGTCCGGACTTCCCGGCGTCAAGCCCGGCTCAGCGCGCGCGTTTTTACACTCCTTGCCGATCGTGGGAACCGCAAAGCCTCGCTCGCTCCGCCCGCCGCTCCCGTCTTCCGCCAGCAGGAGGCAGCCTTGCCTTTCCAAACCGGGCCGCTTTCTCCCGCTCCGAGCAACCGTTCCAACTCCCACCCCCCCCCCCCCCGCAAGCTCCCCGTTTCGCTTTCCCTTCGCTGGAAGAAGCCCTGACGTCACTTCGGTGGCTCGCGTTCGTTCGTGCTCCCCCCCCCCTTTCTCTCTCTCTGAGCCGAAGCTTTTCGGTTCCAATCGGGCTTTGGCTGTTTCGGCTGCGTGGAATCCATGGTTTGTCGGGGGAACTTTCCGCCGCGTCTGTGAAGCCAAAAGGCAGCTCTCGCCCCGCCGCGGCCAGAAGAGCGACGAAAAGAGGCGAGGACAAGGCTCGCGGAGGGGAAAGGATAACTTTTTTGGGTGGGGGGACGGGAGGTGGTGGTGGTGGTGGGTCCAGGCTTGTCCCGATGCAAGATGCCCGGCACCCGCGCTTTGATCTTCGTGCTCACCTTCCAGATCTGCTCCTTGGAGACCGAAACGCCGACAGGTCAGTCAGTTCCCGGAGCGACTCGCTCACTTTGCCCGGCTCCGGGGTCTATGGGTTCGTTTCTGTATCTCTCTCTCTCTCTTCTATCCCTTTCTCGCCAAACTCCCTTCTTCCCCCGTCCGCGCTCGGCGACTCCGGCTTGGCGGTTGCGGTGTCTGAGCAGCGTGTTTGTGTTTTTTTTTTGGGGGGGGGTTGGTTGTTTCCCCCCCCTCTCCCCGTTCTTCACACAACTTGTTTATCCCGCTGCTCGCCTCGCCTCTCTTCTTCCCGCGAACTTCGAAGGGTTTACGTAGGACCCGAGCCAGCAGCTCGGGCTCCGGCCGAGGAAGAGAGACGGAGTTTGAAATCGGCGTGTTTATTATGTTGGAAATGCCCCGGTTTGCTTTCCTTTGAAGCGCTGGGGGGACGGGGGGCAGCATTACTGTATCCCCCCCCCGTTTTTGCAGCAGTTGTAAAAATAAAATAATAGTTGGGAAAGTCCTTTCTCTCTTCTTTTCTCTTTTATCTCCCTTTCTCTCTCCCTTCTTCGCTCTCTCTCTTCCTTTCTCTCTCCCTTTCACCACATTCTCTCCCTTTCTCTCCCTGCCTCCCTTTCCCTCTCTCCCTCTCTCCCTCTCTTTCTTTCTCCTCCTCGCTCTCTCTTCCTTTCTCTCTATCTTTCTCTCCCTTTCTCCCTCGCTCGCTTCCTTTCTCTCTTTTCCTTTCTCCGCGCTCTCCCTCCCTCTTTCCCTTTCTCTCTCCCTTTCTCTCTCTCTCCCCCTCCTCTCTTGCGCGGGTGTCCGTAGGCCGCTGCAAGCCCCGAGAGGCATAAACCTCCTTTACTCCTGAGTATACCTGCCTAGGTAGCGTCGTAGAGAGCGTCTCCTGCCCAATCCCCCCTTCCCCTTCCCACCTCTGTCGGCTACTCTCGGGATCGCGCGGCGAATGTTTCGCAAGGCTCCGCGGTCCCTTGCTGAGGAGCGACGCGGTCTGTGCGAATGGATCCTGCCTTGCCTTCTCCCCACCTCTGGCAGGCCAGTTAGTGGCTCTTCCACGCCTTTAGGAAAGGTCTCCTTATGGGGTTTTAAAAAGACTTACTCCCAAAGTAAGCCTCTCTCTCTCTCTCTCTCTCTCTGTGTGTGTGTGTAATAACAGAGCCACTAAAAATACTTGCCCAAGCCAAGCCAAACGGCTGGGATTTGGACTTTGTTCCCAGAGGGTTCTACACTCCCTCCCTTCCTCCCTTCTTTAGTTAACCTGGAACTAAAGGGCCTTTGAGCTTGGTTCTATAGTGCCTGGATGAGGATGGGGGGCAGTGAGAGAAGAGGTCCCACCTTTTCTTTCCTACTCTGCAATCACTCCCAAAGCTTTCCTCCGTTGATTCTTCCCTTCGCTGATTCTCCTTCACTATTACTTCCTTATGAATCTCAGGAGCCTTGTCTGAGTGCTGGAGGAGGGGGGGGGGCACGTTGTTGTGTTACTGACCCCACTTTGTGTTTAGGCACGAGGGAAAGAGAGTGGGAAATGCAAGACGAGGACGCGCGTGGTGAGCTTCTGTTGTGAAATCCCACTTTCCCTTGGAAGGGGGGGTATCTTTGAAGTCTCCCCAAAGAAACCGGGAGTCTTTCCTACAGCGACTTTACCTAACCGCTGATGTTTACTAATAGCGGTTCCCGTGCATAGGAAACGGGTTGATCTGTCTCAAAAGGATGGATTTATGCCGTTTCCTGTATATATTTTTCCTGCCTGGAATAAATGGTTTCCTTTCTCCAAACCGCTTTTAAAGTTTTTTTTTTTGCCAACAAGCTGCAGAAAAAGACAAAAAAAATGCTGAAAAAGGAGGGTCTTTTGTCTTCGGCTGTCAACAAAAGGTACGAGGCAGGCAAGATCTCTTAAAGAACTGGGGGCTTCACCTGCCTGATTCCTATCCAAAATGTAGATGGTTTGTAATCCAATTCTTAGGAAGCAAATCGGTTATGGGTCTGAAGCCTTCTCTTCTTTCTTTCTTTTTCTCCTCTGCTCAAATACTACAATTTTTTTTAAAAAAAGTTTTACTCCAGCCGGGGCATTTGGCCAAACTTGACTGGTATTTCTGTGGTACACCAGTTAAAAAAAATTTGGTGAGTTTGCAATGACCCTTTTGAGGCTTTCACTGGAAAGAGAATCCTTAACCGAAATCCCTTTGATTGCTGTGTTTTGGGAAGCCTTGTTGTTCCCTTACTACTTTATCCTGGTCTGCTTTCACTTTTAGTGGTTGCCCAAACAACAGATCAAGTCTTGGGGGCAGAGGATAAAATGCCAGACAGATAAATTTGTGCAAAAATTATTTGCAGATACCATTTTTTTCCTTTGTGAGATTTAAGGGGAATGGAGATGTTGGGCAAAGGATTTTAATGAGAGCCATTCTTCTCCTGAGACTGGGGCATAACAGATAAATTGAATAGCCTGGAAACCTCTGATAAAATATTATTATATTGCCCCCTCCTTCCCTGATTTTTTCCAGGGAGGCTTCTGAGGACCCATGTTGCTGTTGTTTAGGTGGGATCCAGTTCAGTGAGAATTTAATGGTCCTCTTAAGCTTCTCTTTCCTTGTCTTGCTAGCTAATAGTGGAAGCTGGGCAGATACAACAAGGTGCCTTGGTGCCTCTTTTCTCTTCAGAAGAAGAAATGTGCTTAAGTGGATCATCATGTCTGCAGGCCAACCGAAGTTCTTGAGATGGAGCTGGGTTGCTAGAGATCTTGCGTATATCCCTTAAATGCCTACATGGGCTATTTTCATCCTTGCCAGCAGCCAGATAAGTCTTCAAAACAATTCAAGCAACTACAGGTAGTCCTCAACTTACAACCGGAATTGAGCCCAAATTTATGTTGCTAAGTGAGATGTTTGTTTGAAGTGAGTTTTGCCCCATTTTTACGACCTTTCTGGCCACAGTTGTTAATCAAATCACCGCCCTTGTTAAGATAGTAGCACGGTTGTTAAGTGGCTTCCCCACTGACTTCGCTTGTCAGAAGGTCACCAAAGGGTACCCCCGACCCCGGGACACTGCGACCGTCGTAAATATGAGCCAGTTGACAAGCGTCTGGATTTTGATCATGCGACCATTGGAGATGCTTCAACGGTTGTTAAGTATTTAAAAAATGGTCATTTTCCCCAGTGCCATTGTAACTTCGAATGGCCACTAAATGAACTGTTGTAAGTCAAGGACTCCCTGATAGCCCGCATTGAGAGCTGTGGCTCCCTATTCAATGCATTCACAGTTCTCGTGATGGAGTGAAATGGTACCATTGATGTTATGGCTTCTTTATGGAACAAGGGGGAAGGCCTTTTCATGAGAGCACATAATAAGATGGTTGTTTTTCACCCATTAATACTGAGACTCTTATTAAAGAGAAGGACTAGCTTGGGAAAAGGGGGGGGGGTGCAAGGGAACCCAAACATATTCCTGCTGGGAATGGTCTGTTTTCCATGTTGGCGATTCTCCTCCTGATTCTTTTTTCTTTTTTGGGTCTGGAAAGGTAGAGGATTTTCTGCTTTTTTAAAAAAAATATTTTTTATTGTTTACATATAAATATATTGAATACATCTAATTGTCCTGGCATTCCACTTGCCATGAAATAAGGGTAAAAACTATTATAAAATAGTATACTATTTTAAACAATGCTAGCGTTGTAGAGTTATTTTTGACCATCATATTCTAGAATGTCAACTTATCTATCATTCTAATGCCTGCATGATATTTCTTTCATGTCCACCTAACCTGATTCTTTCGCATTCCAACTGCTGCCTCGTGCTTCTAACCATTGATAGAACCCCACATTGCATAGTATTCTGTATCTCCTTTATCTTTTTATTTTTAGCGTTAGTCTGTCCATTTCCGCACAGGCTGTGGTCTCTGGCAACTCTGCTTCCATCTTGCATTTCCTAAACTGAAACATTATGCCATGCTACAGATAATTAATTTATCCAGTTTCCCTAGATTAATAGCTACAGAGATTTTCTGTCTTTGGTTGCTGTCTTTCTTGTGAGTTTCTAGGTAGGAAGGCCGCAGTCGAAGTAGTAGTTGTTCTGAGATTTTCTCCGTGACGTTTCCTCTCTGACATACGTGCCTTTCCTTGGCCTGACATAATCTTTAAACAAATAAATGCTCAGAAAACTTCAGGAATATTACAGACGTAAAGATGCCTATTGGGTCACTCATTAATGTGATTTGTTTGATATTGAGTTTGTAAACTGTGGTTATGGATTAGTGGTGCGTTACTCAGGTTATTGTGACTCAGCAGTCAACAAGCCACAAGTAAAGCAGGTTTTATTAATGAAGGCGCAATTGGGCTTATGTTGGTGGTTTGTGTAGGCTGGGTATGGATTTATGCATTAATCCAACCAATGAAAACAACGGGATAAATCAATCCCATAATCTTTCAGCCTATTGGGTCATGTCTGCGGCAGGCATTTTGACGTTCATAAAATATTTGGGATTGCAACGCTCCTACTTCCATCCTGACCTGCCACTGGTGTAACTATCAGCGTGTTTCTGACTTGTAAACCAGCTCACAATTGTTGACTTTGTCGGACAAGGATGCTGCAAAGGATTCAGGGTTGTGTGTCTTTTTGTCAAGTCTATCTTGTGTTCAGGATTGCATCTTCTTCTCAAGCCTCTCTTGGGAGGCAGAAAATCGAAGAATACCCTTGTCGCATGCAATACATTTTCTAGAGGTAAAGTACTGCCCTTCTCAAACGGAGGATAGGAAACAATGGTGAAAAAGCTCCCCTTACCAGAAATGTCTATGCAACATGTTCAAAACAGTATGATGACTCTAATGATTGTTATTTTGAATGTCCTTCTTGCTCTTCTGCTTCCTGGCTGTCTGGAGTAAACAGATGGGGCTCTGTGGAAAAACCTCCTTCCTCTTCTTTTGTGATTTAGAATAAAATGAACCATCTGCTGTCATTAATGTGCTGAAACTTCTTCTGGATTATAACTAATCCTAGCAAGTTTGAAGTCCCCAAGACAGGGAGATATTTTCCCTCCCGTAGTTTGATTTTTTTATATCATGAACATTTTTTATGTAGGGGTGACTTTGTAGCCACCTTTTGAATTTCATACCTCGCTGTTCTGCACCTGTTACTGGATAAGTTGGTCATCAATCCATGACTTTCATGTCTAGGTGTTAGGGATGATCCATCAGAGGTGAGAAATTATGTCTCAGAAAGAGGCAAGGTGATAATGTCACAAATAGGGCATTGGAGTTGTCAGTCAGGTGGATTCTTCTTTCCAGTGGAGATTAGTCACAATGGAATTGTTGATCAGCCTCATTGTGCAATTGCAGCTCTGTTTGTGCAATAAACATTGTAACCCAATGCTTAGATGGCAGGAGATTTGAAACTGGCTTCATTCCCCCTCCCCCACAGTTTGTGTAAAACTTCAAACTTCATTTGAAGTTTTATACAAACTGTGCCATCCATACATTCCTATACATTTCTGCTTGTGAAATCTGCATCCAACTTGCATGCATTTGAACCCTGCAGTGCTCCTTGTCTTAAGCAGGTTAGGATGGTTGAGGATGTGATCTTCCTCCTCTTTCTGTTCTGCTTCTATACATGTTGTAGAAGAAACACACAGTGCAGGTAATGCTCGACTTACAACGGTTCATTTAGTGACCATTCAAAGTTATAAAGGCGTTGAAAAAAGTGACTTATGGCCATTTTTCACACTTACAACATTGCACCTGATCAAAACTCAGATTCTTGGCAACTGGTTCATATTTATGATGGTTGCAGTGTCTGGGGTTGCGTGATTCCCCCTTTGAAACCTTTTAACAAGCAAAGCCAATAAACAAGCCAGATTCATTTAACAACCATTACTAACTTAACGGCTGCAGTGATTCACTTAACAGCTTTGGCAAGGAAGGTTGTAAAATGGGACAAAAATCCCTTAACAAATGTCTCGCTTAGCAATAGAAAATTTTGCTCCATTGTGGGTCGTAATGGGAGGGCTACCTAGACACTACCCTAAAGATGTTAGGAAGAGAGAGGAACAGAGCTGACAATGCCAATAAGTACTTCTGAGGTTGATAGGAATTGTGATAAGGGGCAAACAACCCGCGGGAGATAAGACTGTAGTGATCTCTAGTGGTCAAGGGTGGCCCAGGATATCAAAAAACAATGTGGCAGCTGGGATGCTATTGATTTTATCTGCTGCATGTAAAAAAAAAATAGCTGGAGCTTTGATCACAATATTGTGCTTCTCTCTTGGCTTTTTTTGACCACAACTTCTGACAACTTGAATGGTGGTCTAGTTGGATGAGGAGAAGGAAATAATTGTAGGTCAGGAATTTAGGATGGAAAAAAAAACCCAAGTTGGTCCTCTTCAGCTCAGCTTCCATAAGAAGTTGCAATTAGTGATGTCCCCACCATCTGTACAACGTGATCGAGTCCTAATGAAAATAAAGTATATGCATTTTTAGAACCCACCCCAACATTTTTCTAAGTAGATGAATTCTTGTTTCAGTTTTTCTTTTAGCTAAGCTCATCAATAGAAAAACTCACAATCTGGACGTCCCAAAGGTGCTTTTTCAAGAGGCAACTGGACTTTCTGGATTTTCCTTTGAAGACGTTTTGCTTCTCATCCAAGAGTTGGCGAAGCTTTTTGGATGAGAAGCAAACATTCTTCAAAGGAAAAAAAAAAAAAAATCCAGGGAGGGGATGGAGAATATAGATTCAATAAGTAGGTCTGTGTTGTGCTTTGGTTTGGCTTCCAGAAGGTAACTCGGAACATGAATGGAGCACCTGTCTGCCCCTCCTAACAACAGCTGCATCTTATCCTGGAATGACAAACGCCAAATTCCCTTTTTAGAATCAGATGTCCTGTCCTATGAACAAGTGTGACTGCCTCATGTGATTGCTTGCATTTTTAAAAAGAAACTCTAGGCTTGGCCTCCAGCCATTCGACACAGCTCTTTGTAGCAGTGTGCAAAGCATCGGTGTGACAGCAGCTCGAGACAGCTATGTGTTACGTTCCCGTGTGCTTCCACAGACCAAGCAGGAAATGAAATTTTTAAAAAAACCCATTACCAGGAGGCAACAAAGAAACCAGCCAACATCAAAATGCTCCAAGAGCTGACGGATATGCTAAAGTAAACAACCCGCTATTTCTACTCCAAGAGCTGGCATAGCTAGCCAGAGTTTATCTAGCTAATATAATAAATGGAGATCAGAAAGCTCATTTCAATCTGGATTCAGCACTTGGAAGAAGTGGTGAGTTGGAAACGGTGAGGCTGGCTATAGTGATCCATTTTCCAATTGTCTGTGATCCTAAAACTTTCATGGGGATCTAGAAACACATTTTTCCAGCCCACCCTACCCAGTTTCTTTACTAATAAAAACTTAAATTCATTAACACTGTTCTTGGCAAAAGAAAGGCTTATTGCCCTTGGCTGTTAATTAAACATCAACTGTAGTTTTTTTAATGGATGTGCATATTTATTTTGCATTCTGAAAGTTTATGCAGTGAAGGAAGGAAGATGGGAAGGATATTGTAGATCAAATGTCCAGTGAAAAGTGTGAAGGAAGTGGGTACATTTAGTTCGGAGAAAGATAATCTAAGAGGTAGATAAAGCAGCCTTGTAAATACCATGTTTTCCCAAAAATAAGACAGGGTTTATTTCTTTTGACCCCAAAAATAAGCACTTGGCCCTATTTTCAGGGAGATTTTATTTTTTTGAGGTTCAGGAGGCGGTGAGCCTGGTCACCTCCTGGCTGCTGCTGTGTGCAATATTTTCGGGGAGGTCTTATTTTCAGGGGAGGGCTTATTTTCAGGGAAACGGTATCTGAGGACAACATTCATAAAGAGGATGGAAAAAGATTGTTGCTTTGAAGTATGGGTAATCCTTGATTTACAACTATCAGTTTAGTGACTATTTGAAGTTACAACGGCACGAAAAAAAAGTGACACAATCAGTCCTCACACTTAAACACTTGCATCTCTATGATCCTTATGATTCCGTGATCAAAATTTGGTCACTTGTTTTGTGGATATTTTTTTTGTGATTAGAAAAAAAAAGGATAATAAGAAAAAGTGATCTTTTTCTTTTCTTTGTAACCATAGAATAAGGTTTTGTAACTTTGTAAATGCTTCTATTTCCTTTTTGTTCTCTTTCTTCCCTTGTTTTCCTTTTCTCCTTTTCTAGTTGCATTACTTTTTATGTTTTGTGTGAAACTTTTAATAACACACATGTAAAAAAAGAATAATTTTACAACATTACTTTAGTTCGCCAATATTATGTGACATTAACAGCAGTGGCTGCCGTGTTCATCCAGTCTTCAAAAGTTCATGATCTGCTGATATTTTTACAGTAGTACAAATATTTACAGGAGAACCTCAATATTTGCCAAGAGGTGCATGTGTCTGTTTGTGTGTGTATGTATGTGTGTGTATGTGCATATACACCCAATGTCTTGCTCTGTGAATAATATTTCTAAGCTCGTTAAGAATGAAATGCATCTCCTTTCTCACATAAACGTTTATATCTAAAATAGAAGATAGTTTAGTATCTTTAGAAGCTCTTAGTTTTAGTACCTTTCAGGGGGTTGGAACGACCGTTCCTTTCATCTTTTAGCCATTGGCTGGGAATGATGGGAACTGCCTTCTCGTCTGTTTGAAGGAAAATAAATTGGAAAGGCTACAAACAACCCAAGCCGAGACTGCTGGGATGTTATGTTTGGAGAGATTTCATGATGCTGGACCTCCCGTCAGGAGGTAACTGACCTTGCTGGAGAGATAGAAGAGAGAAGAGAAGAGAAAAGAAGGAGAAGAAACAGGGCGACAACTGTAGCTTAGCATGTGCTGGCATCCAGGCCCAGGGCGGGATGCTGGATGCCAAAGGCGGCAGTTGTTTTGAATAAGGTTCGGGTCACAACCCCTCTCCAGATGTACCGGATGGTGGAGATTTTAATTAGGAAGTCTGCTGTGATTTCATTCATGCATTAATGATCGTCGGTGGCTCTAATTTAACCGCTATTCCTTGGTTTTTTTTTTGGCCAGAGTCCTTTTCAAGATGTGCCTTATCCAGTGAGCAGAGGAGGCAAACATTTGATTTATCTATTAAATTTATATACTGCCTGTCTCACTCTACCAAACAACTCCAGGCAGTTTACAATTAAAATTATAAATATTTACATATTAATAGTAAGCACAAAACAAAATAGAATAGAATAGAATTCTTTATTGGCCAAGTGTGATTGGACACCCAAGGAATTTGTCTTTGGTGCCTATGCTCTCAGTGTACATAAAAGAAAAGATACATTCGTCAAGAATCATAAGGTACAATACAATGATAGTCATAGGGTACAAATAAGCAATCATATCATACTAGGAAACAATATCAATACAAATTGTAAGGATGCAAGCAACAAAGTTACAATCATACAGTCATAAGTGGGAGGAGATGGGTGATAGGAACGATGAGAAGATTAATAGTAATACAGACTTAGTGAATAGTACAATAACACAAAACAAAACAAAAGACCAATACAAAAGGCAAGAATAGTTCTTTTCTATTAGTCCAACAGCACTTCCAAGTACCCTCATCAGAGCTCTGAGTCAATCAGCAGAGTTGGATCTCAACACTTTTCCAAAGGTCAAACAGATAGGAGCAGACATCACTTCCAGCAGCAAGATGTTCCAAAAAGTGGGGGCTGTGTCAGAAAAGGCTCTACTCAGAGCTGAAATTCCTTGACGGGTGGGGTTGGCAGCATGCCCCTTCTGCCAGGGCGAGTGGGGCAGGTCACTCTCATTGGGCGAGATGGTTCTCCAGGTAACCTGGTTCCATGCCGTGAAAGGCTTTAAAGGTGATAACCAAAGCCTTGCATTGGACGCAGAAGCAAATTGATAACCAGTGAAGCTCATACAACAGCCGTGTCTGATTCCCTTCAGATTTCTCTCTTGGTGTTCTTCTAAGTCTCCAACCCGTCTTCGGATTGGGAGTTTGCAAATGCAGCTGGATCCTTCCCTTTTAAAATCTTACCCGGGGAACACTTTCCTACTCTTGATTGCTTGCCAAAGATTGAATTTCCTGCTCTCTGTTGCTCTCTGGTCAGGGTCTAGATTGGCAGATTGATTCATTTTATATCTGAACTTCTTGGAATGTTTTTCCCTTCCCTTCATCAGATATGAAGTTGCTTATAGAATTCTGTAGATTATAGAAAGTATAATATTTGTTACAATGGTTGTATAACACTGAAAATGTTATTTCAGATAGTTATTGCTTTATTGCTGTTATTGCCATTGGAATGGTCCTTCTACTAGTGACCTCCTCAGAGAAATCTGGATGGTTTTCATTGGTTATGGGCTAGATCAAAGATGGGAACTTGTAGCCTAGCAGGTGTGACTGATGTCCAATGCTGAAAGATGTTGATGATTAGTTATAGTATAGGACAGCTACACCTGAAAAACTATAGTATCCTCATCCCTACTATAGAAATAAATGGAATGTTCTTATGACTGGTCCTTAGAGCTACTGACCAAGCATATATTGCTGATTTATATATGGGACAGGGTATGCTATCTTTGTCCTTACCATTAAGAACCTGGGAGTAGCACTTTATAGTTTGATTCCCTTCCTTTGCTGATCAAAATAGGCCAACTCTGCAAGAAGCGAAGGGAAGAAACCATGCTACGGTGATTATATGGAGGCTTCTATTCCTTCTTAAAGTTCCAGCTGGATCATGGTAATATATTCTGGTACCCTATGATTAATTCTGCTCCTCTTGAGTTTCCTATTGGCTCTCAGTGCCTCTGATTGCTGTGATCTTTCAAATATCAAATGAGTGCTTTCTCCTTTAAAGGCCTCCTTGGAATTGAGGTTGGGGATGAGATCAATTGGCTTGGCTTGGCTTCCACCCTGTGGACACTGTGCTACAATTATTGCCCTTTGTATCATCATCAAGGCAATGGAGTGTGAAGGATGCTGAGAAGTGGGAAGAAGAAAAAGAGGGCTCTGTTGTTAAAATAAATTAAAGACCATAATGACGTTGGATAAACCATCTTTCTGGCTTGTGTTTGACCACAGGTTTTTAAAGGATGTGAATGGATTTGCTGAGTTTCTTTTGAGCTGTATTGGAAAATGTGTTGTAAGATTGAAGAAAATCTGGACTTCCTGGGAGGAGCCTACTGGTGAAGGCAGCAAAAAATCAGCTGCCTCCGAATTCCTGGCTACGTACCTGTTTAGAGGATCTTCCATCTGACGTCTTATCAGGTTTTCTTATCCTTCAGGCAAGAGGGAAAGAAGAATCTGTTTTGCTGGCAAATGCTCTTCGATTTTTGCAGCTTTTGTGCTTGCAAGGAAAGGGGGGCTAGCCCATGGCAGAACGGCTGTCCGTGCTGGGAATTTCAAACTGCCTTGTGCAGGACAAAGTAGGTCTCTCCCACTCTGCTCTAAGTTTTGTTTGATTTAATCTTATCACGAGCAGAATCCGTTTACTGCGAGGACAATAATTGCTTATCAACATTTTAGCTTCTTCTTTTTCTCCTCCGAAAAATTATTTACTCAGAGGCTTTTAAAATGGCGCCGAGCAGGCTGGTTTCTCCGGTAATAACGAACACTTTTTGCTAATTCTCACAAGACTTCAAAAGAATTGAAAAGAATTCTTGAAAAGAATTCAAAACAAAAGAGATAGCTTATCACATGTTTTGGTTTCACAATAGAAGAATTTTACTCCTTCATTAACTTTGCTTATTTGGAAGTTAAATGGTGATGAATCTGTTGAACGGTCTTGTTACAATGTTTACTCACTGAAATTTTTGCCAAGCCTTAAACTTCAAAATAAAAGCCTCTTTACTTAAAGCTGCATATTTGGCAATAGAGTTTTATTAACTGCAGGCAGACAAATTTTGAAATGGCCTCAAAACCAAATATTAACTTGAAGTCGTCACCCTCTACTTCCAGGGGCACATCCTCAGTGCCTGGCACAAAGCTGCAGCCTCCGCCTCCTACGCCCCCTGCTGGGGATGTGTTAACGAAAGAATTTTTTCTGAGTAATCTAAGCGAGGCTCTTAATGCACAGACAATTAAAATGGAAGATAAATTTAGAGATAATAGAGAGGAGAGAAAAGAGGAAATAAAAGAAATGAAAGAAGAAATTAAAAGTGAAAAAAAGTGAAATAAAAGGACTTAAACAGGAGTATGAGAAATTTGAGGCTAAGGTTGATAAAATTAGAGATGACATGCTGAGTCTTGTAACTGTATTAACAGAACATATTTCTGGAGTGGAAGATACTCTAGAGGTTCTTAATGATGCCAATGCTAACTTGACATTGAAAACAGAGGTGGTGGAACAAAAAGTGGAAAATGCTGAAAAAGAAATTATTATGATACAGTACCGACAAATGGAGTTCGCATTAAGAGTAAGGGGGCTGCGTGAGAGAGAAACAGGAGAACCTGAAACAGATCCTATCGGAAGCTTTTGACCGCCTGATGGGAAGACCAGGGACCAACCAAGGCTGGCAAATTGACAAAGCTTACCGCGTTAACTCCTGGCTGGCAAAGCAGAAGCAGCTTCCTCGAGACATCGTTATATATTTTACTACAAGAGAGTTCAGAAATATGGTACTGCAAGCGTCTTATAACACTAAGCTTCAAATTGGCGGTAAAGACCTGGCTGTTTTGAAAGAGATACCACCTCAAATGTTAAGAGCCAGAAGAGATTACGCTTTTTTGGTCGAAGAACTCAGAAATCGTCAGATACAGTATAGATGGGATGCACCATTCGGCATCATATTTACATTTGATAAGCAAAGGTACCGCCTCAACTCTGTATGGAAAGCCCGAGATTTTTATTATAATATATTGAAGGCCGGACACCCTGCACCATCTGGACCTAGAGAAAGACCACAAGAAGGACAGGATAGACAGCAAACTATACAACCACCAGACAAGATGGAGCATCTCTCTTCTCTAGAAGTGCAAGGTGCTATGGAACCAAGACCTAGCCGCATGACTACTAGACGTATGGAGAAACAAGCTAAGAAGCAACAGCGTCAACAATCACCGGCCATCGATCAAGGAACTACAACAACAAATCTGGAAGCAGTGGGAGGAGCTAGACCTAAGGTCAAACAGGCCATGCAGGAAGCTCTAAAAATGCTTCAACCAACCAAAGATGACAACTAAGATCTTAACATGGAATGTCAACGGACTGAACTCTCCACAGAAGAGGAAGAAAATATTTCATTATCTTAAACAGTTTAAGAACGATGTAATTTGTTTGCAAGAAACTCATATTAAGTCAACTGATCAAAAATATCTGATCAACTCAAAACTTGGTCAACATTTTGCAGCTTCTGCTATGGAAAAGAAGAATGGTATAGTTGTATACTTAAGAAAAGATATGAAAGCTGAATTAATAGAAGCAGATCCCTTCGGAAGATATATTGCTTTAGACTTAATCTTAGAAGGAAAAAGACATTACTTTTGGGAATTTATGCTCCCAATCAACAGCAAGATAGATTCTATAGAAATCTTCATGCTAAATTAGTACAGTGGGACTATAGTTCCTGTATACTATTGGGTGACTGGAATGGAGTGATAGACACTAAGAGAGATAAGAAGATTTCCCGCTTAAATACCAAGATGCGAGCAAAGTTACCCAAATCTTTCTTTGACATTATGGATGATTTTGAATTGAGAGATATCTGGCGAGAAAGAAATGCAGAGGAATATGACTTCACTTTCTTCTCGGACAGGCATCAATCCCTTTCAAGGATTGATTTTATTCTAATCACTAATGATTTGCTTTCTAGGGTCAGAAAACAAAGATTGCAGCTAGAGTCCTTTCGGACCATAACCCAGTTTGGATGGAGTTGGGAAGGGTAGTGCAGGCAAGAAGGTTTTGGAGACTGAATGAAAATTTATTTAGATATGAAAACTATATTAATGATTGTAAAAAATTACTATCTGAATATTTTGTTTTGAATATGAATAAGGGTACATCTATGGAATTTGTATGGGATGCAAGCAAAGCGTATATGAGAGGAGTTTTGATGAATATAAATAAAACACATAGAAATAAGCAAGGGTTAAAACGAACAGAACTGGAAGAGGAAATTAAGAGAAAAGAGCTGGAGTTAACAAGGAAACCAGACGATACAAAGGTTAAGGAAGCTATTAACATATTAAAATCTCAATTTGACATGTTGATCTCTGACCAGGTAGCTACTAATTTATTATATGCAAAACACAATACTTTTTGTAATGCAAACAAACCTGGCAGATGGTTAGCTTATCAGATTAGGAAAAAAAGGAAAACTCGAAATATATCTAAATGATTTACAGAGGGAAGGAGGTGTTCCAACAGGAAGAGATTCAAAAGGCTTTCTGGGAATTTTTTACAGAACTGTATAAAGGGGATAAAATTAATGGTTTAGACATAGACAAATATTTAGACAAGGAGAAAATACCTTCAGTTAGAGAAGAACACAGGCAAAAATTGAATCAACCAATAACCTCGGGGGAAATCCTGCAGGTAATTAAGCAATTAAAGCCAGGGAAAGCACCAGGTACAGATGGCTTGACAGCGGTTTACTACAAAAACTTACAGTTAGAAATGGTAGAACCTCTTAGAGAATTATAATATGATTCAAACGGAAGGTAAAGTCCCTCCATCTTGGAAGACAGCGTTTATCTTTGATACCCAAAGAAGATCAAGATACTACTCAACCCAAAAATTATAGACCCATTTCATTACTGAATGTAGATTATAAAATTTTACTAAATATTAGCAAATAGGTTAATGTTGGTCATTCAACAATTGATACATACGGACCAAACAGGTTTTATACAAGGGAGACAGATGAAAAGTAATGTTAGATTAATTATTAATGCATTAGAATATTTGGGAAAGAACAACCAGATCCCTGCTGCGTTTATATTTTTGGATGCTGAGAAGGCCTTTGATCGAGTTAATTGGCAATTTCTGTTGAAGATACTGCAAAAAATGCAGATAGGAGATAATTTTTTACAGTCAATTAAAGCAATATACCAACAGCAAACAGCACAAATCATAGTCAATGGAAGTCTAACAGACTCTTTTCAAATTGGAAAAGGTACAAGACAGGGCTGTCCTTTGTCCCCATTATTGTTTATTATAACTTTGGAAGTATTGTTGAATAAAATACGGGGCTTGGATGGTTTAAAAGGGATCAAGATTAGGCAGCAAGAATATAGAGTCCGCGCTTTTGCGGATGATTTGGTCATAATATTGGAACAACCGCAGGAATCCAGTATGGTTTTAATGAATATGATTAATCAATATGGTCAAGTGTCGGGCTTTAAAATAAACTTAGGAAAAACCAAAATATTAGCTATAAATATGAATATTAAACAAAAGGAAGAATTAGGAGTGATGCTAGGATGTGAGGTAGTTAAAAAAGTCAATATCTTGGAGTTAACATTTTAACTTCAAATGGGAAATTATATAAGCATAATTATGAACCACTTTGGCATAGCATACAGACAGAGATGAAAAAATGGGAGAAATTGCACTTATCTTTGCTGGGTAGGATAGCGGCAGTGAAAATGAACATTTTGGTAAAATGTTCATTTCTCTTCCAAATGTTACCTATACTTAAAAAAGATGCGAACCTTTTAGAATGGCAGAAGGGTATCAACAAATTTGTGTGGGCAGGAAAGAAGCCGAGGGTAAAGATGAAAATAATGCAAGATGTACGTGAGAGAGGAGGATTGAAACTACCTAATTTAAAACTATATTATGATGCAGTGGCATTATCTGCAATTAGTGATTGGATTCATTTAACCAATGATAGAATATTGAACATTGAGGGACACGATCTGGTATTTGGTTGGCATGCTTACCTGTTATTCAACAAAAATTGGATAAGACCTTTAAAAGTCATATTTTAAGAAATGCTTTATTGCGGGTCTGGAAGAAATATCAATATAAATTAAATGACAAGATACCCATGTGGGCAATTCCTAGACACGCAATTGAAAATATGAATACAGCACAAAGACAGGACAGAATTACTTACAGACAGCTTCTTACCTCGGAAAGGGGGGTATTACAATTAAAATGTTTAGAGGTATTAAAAGAGGAGAAGGTAGTTCAAACATGGTTCCAGTATGGGCAATTACAGGCTAGGTGGAAAATAGATCAAAAATTGGTTTTATTCAAGTTGAGGATAATCTGTTTAAACAAATAAGAGATCAAAGCTTAATGCATATAAAGAGGATATAATGTATTAATACATGGATTCGGAAACAGAATTAGTTAAAGATTGTATGATAAAATGGGCTCAAAATATTGAGGAACCAATAATGTTGGATACATGGGAAAGAATCTGGGTAAGAAATGTGAAATTTACACAAGCTCAAAATCTGAGAGAAAATTTTACAAGATGTTCTATAGATGGCATTTAGATCCTAAAAAGTTGGCTTCTATGTATCCGAATGTACAGCCTAAATGTTGGAGGTGTGGTTCTCTCGATGCTACTATTATCATATATGGTGGACCTGCCAAAAGGTTAAGGCATTTTGGATAAAAATATGGGGGTCATGCAAAATGTTTTTAAAAGAAGGATAAAGTTTAGTCCTCAGTTATTTTTACTAGGTATCTGTATGATTTACAGTGGTAGAGACCAACTTGACTCTGCACCTGATAACTGCAGCAAGACTGTTGGTGGCGCAATATTGGAAGAAGGAAGACTTGCCTACAATCCAAGAATGGACATTGAAAGTAACAAACTTAGCTGAAATGGCTAAAATATCGGCATATCTCAAAGATCATTCAAATGAGAGATATAAACGAGACTGGAAAAAATGGATTGACTATATACAAATAAATACGGGACTAAGAAATTCCAGTTAGCCTATGCTTAAGATCAGAAATGATTTAAACTGTTAAAAGTCAGTTCAGTAAGAAGAAGCTAAGGTCAATCTAGAATGTCATTAATTTCTTTATTTCTTTTTTCTCAATAGATTTTAGACTGTGTTAGTTAAAAATCCATACCGTGTACGGGTTCTGGGAAGTGGGGGGGGGGGAAGGAGGAGGGGGGGTGGGGGGGTGGAGGGAGGGAGGGATACACACAACAAAAAAAAATTGTACTTTAATGTCTTAATGATTGACAAATGATGACATATTTGTGTTTTTTTTTTTTTTTAAAGAAAAATAAAAAAGTTGAATATGAAAAAAGATTGAAGAAAATCTATGGAAGCTGATCAAATAACGATCAGTATGTTTAAATGCAAAGAGATTGAAGAAGTCTTCTTTTGGACCATGGCTTGTTTGGACACCATTTAAACACTGGTTAAGAACACAAGGACACTAAACTTTTGGTTGGGTTTGTACATTTTGGGGATTCTGATGGTTAATCTTGTGATATTCTGAAGATGTCAGTGAAAGAGTAGAACTATTTTTTCTGGCTTTTTAAAAAAATATTTTGTTGTTGTTGTTGTTAGTTGCGAAGTCGTGTCCAACCCATTGCCACCCCATGGACAATGTTCCTCCATTCCTGTCCTCTACCATCCTCTGGAGTCCATTTAAGCTCACACCAACTGCTTCGATGACTCCATCCAGCCACCTCATTCTCTGTCGTCCCTTTCTTCTTTTGCCCTCCATCTTTCCCAGCATGAGGCTCTTCTCCAGGGAGTCCTTCCTTCTCATTAGGTGACCAAAGTATTTGAGTTTCCTCTTCATGATCTGGCCTTCTAAAGAGCAGTCAGGGTTGATCTCCAATAGGATTGACCAGTTTGATCACCTTGCAGTCCAAGGGACTCACAGGAGTCTTCTCCGGCACCAGAGTTCAAAGGCCTCAATTCTTTGGTGCTCAGCCTTCCTTATGGTCCAATTTTCACAGCCATCCATTGCAACTAGGGAAATCATAGCCCTGACTATATGTACTTTTGTTGACAGGGTGATGTCTCTGCTTTTTACCATATACTGTCATCCTCTTATTCTTCTCCTAATCAATGAAACTGCCCGATACCATGCTTTTGAGATTGGGAATACAAATGGATAAAATCTGTGCCATTATTCAATCCCTCCTTCACCCAACTCCATGTGGTCTTTGGTTCCCCCTATAGCCATTAAATGTACTTATTGATTACAAAAAAATTGCTGGCTGTTTTTGTTTTTAAGACTTAAGTTGGAAAAGCTGAAAGACCCAAGATTGACCTTATCCACAGCCTGTGTCTCTGAACGGAAGCATTGCAACCCAAGTTGACTTTTTGAAATACACCAAAACAGAAGAAAGGGTAGGAGGCCAACTCAAGTAAACTTAGTCAACTCATAAAGTGGGATGGGGGAAACGAAGTTTTCTTGCATTTATTTATGGATCCCATTTCTATACCACGCACTCAAATGAAATGATCTTAGTTTGGTTTGTTGGTTGTTTTCTCGGTTCCACCACAAATGCTGCGCACAACAAAAGCGCGCCTGACTAAACCGCGGTGTCTAAAGCACGGTGACAAAACCGCGCGATGAATGAGCGACGAATTAGCCCTAAAGCGCGCCGACAAAAGCGCGCCGACAGAAGCGCGCTGTAACGTGACCCTAAACCTAAACCGAACCCTAACCCTAACCCTCAACCTAACCCTAAACCTAACCCTAAACCTAACCGTAAACCTAACCGTAAATCTTACCTTAAATTAAATTGCGCTTCTGTCGGCGCGCTGTTGTCGGCGCGCTGTTGTCGGCGCGCTTTTGACATCGCGGTTTTAGCGCCGCGGTGTTGTCGGCGTGCTTATGACGTTCACGCTTTTATCGGGTCACGGTTTTATCTCTTGCAAGGATGCTGCTCTCTAATCGGCATTGAACCTGGGCCAACATCTGCACTAGCATTGGTAGCAAGCAAATTAAAGGGTGGGTTGGAGCAATGGGAGAAGTCTCAACCTTAAGTCTTTTCTGGGCCATTAAAGCATGACTAATACTCATTGATTGGGGATCTGGTCATGTTTTCCCCTTGACTGCTTTTTAGCTGGTGGCAGAAAGGTCCGTTACAAGCTATTGTTTTTGCCTTATGGGTTGTGCAGCGCTGGGATTTCATAATGGACAGGATGTAGCGTGTGAACAAAAGACCACTCCTAATCGGAAGTGGAGGTCCCTGCTTTACAAAGGCATGATTGATTTATGGTTTGGGAGGGATTATCTAGATGGATGGCTGAGCTTGCCTTACTCTCACAGTCAAGATTTCCAAGAACCACGGCATCTCATGATAATAGACAACTCACCCTTTAAGGCTTGATTGAGACTCTTGATAGCATAAGTAGGATACAGCGGTTGTGTCAAAACGGAGTTCAGAGCTGCATTACAGCGGGTGAAACGGAATCCGTAATCACATACAGAGAAAGGTAATGGTAAGGAATTGAATAGTTCGTTGAAGCACCACTTATTCACCATGGGGACAATAGAGAAATAATGAGGCTGAGTAACTGCCTAAGAAAGAACATGGGGAAGAAAATTCTTAATTTGTCTAAAAGGGATAACGCTAGGATAATAAAGAGGGATAATAAGCCACAGGGATAAAAACAAAGACATGAATGAGAAATAAACTGAATCAGAAGCTGCTCCTATTCTAAATTCAAAAACTGAGTTTCTAAACTAAAAGAGTCTAGCACTCTACAAAAGAAGAAAATAGAGGTGGATCCTGAACTCACAATAGCAGCTGGGACCAGAATTTTTCTTGCTAAGAAGATGGTATTGAGTTGCACATTGATTTTACAACCGTTTGGCGACGTTGTTAAGTGAATTGTGCAGTTGTTGGCGAACCTGGTTTTCTCCGTTGACTGTATTTGTCTAAAGCTGGCTGGGAAGATTGCAAATGGTGATCACATAACCCTTGTAAATAGATTTTAGTTGCTATGTGCCCAAAATTTGATCATGTGACCTTGGGGATGCTGCAGTGGTCATAAATGTGAGGACTGGTTGTAAGTCATTTCTTTTCAGTGTCATAACTTCAGGTGATTCTTGAAACAAATGGCTGTAAATCAAGGTTTTACCTGTACACAATAAAAGGACAGAAATAATGAAACCATCATGAAAAAGAAACAGTGGAGGGATGAATGCTAAGAGTGAGATAAAGCAAGTTTTCATTTTGTATATGAAACCTCTTATCGGGCAGCCTCTTAATACTGTTGCTCCTTTCTCTGAGCCTGGGGGGAAAAATCCTAAGAAAAAAAAATGTGTCACTTGGAATGCTCTTGAAAGAAAATTATTATGTTCTTCAGGGGGAAAGAAACAGAAAAATGTTTTTTCTTTCCAAATGATTCAGTTTCTCCTGCTTCAAGCCGAGGCAACTTTTCAAAGTTTAAAGACCAAATTAAATTCACATTAATATCCTATGGCTCTTACGCTTTTTCCTCTTTTTCTTCTTTAATAAAATAATAATAATAATAGAAACTGTTCAAAGATTCATACCACCTTCTAGAGTTCTAAGTTTGAAAGTAATTGAAGTACTGGCTGGGGATTTCTGAGAATTGAAATCCACACATCTTAAAAGTTGTCAAGGTTGAGAAACACTGCCTTAGGGAAATGGAAACAATAAAATCCACAATGATTGCACCATCTAGATCTGCGGGAGATGGAGTGGCAAAACTTGGAGGCGGGGTTAAAAGAGGAATCAGCCTAGAATCCCTACATAGCCAAAGGCAGACTAAGTCCAGGGGTGGGATTCAGCCAGTTTGGACTGGTTCAGCTGAACCGGATGTTAATTTTAATCGGATTCACCAAACCGATAGTTGAAAGGACTGGATGAAGCCACCCAAACCGCTCTCCCCTATGGAGTCTCTATGCAGCCCATTTTGGATGCCAGGTAAATGCAGGGCCCACATGGAGGCTGGGGAGGGTGAAAAATGGGTGTACTGGAAGTACCAGAAGTCCAGAAATGGGCCCGTTTCCGGCCTCTAGAGGTCCTTCAGAGCCTGGGAGAGACTGTTTTCGCCCTCCCAGAGGCTGGAGGAAAGACTCTGGAGCCTGGGAGGGCAAAAATGCCCCCCCGCCATGGTGCAGGAAGCCGACTAGGCCATGCCCCCATGCCCATGCCTACCCAGGAACCGGGCAGAGAACTGGTTGCTAAAACTTTTCAATCCCACCCCTGAAATCCAACCCCTTCTTGAATTCCATGACCCTCCAAGCAGATGCTAAGTATTAATTGAAAAGATTCCTGTCCCTAGGCTCTTTAGCAATACATTTGTTTAGTTCAACCTTCCCATGTGGACCTGATCTTTATCTCCTAACAGGATGTTGAGATAATGCCTTTGGAACCATAGTTTATTTTTATGAAAATTCCTCACCCTTTTCCTGGTCTTGGCATTTCAGAACAGCTTAATAAGGAAGTACCATTGTTTCCAGCTGTATTATAATGGCTTCCTCCAGGAAAACATTCATCAAACCCAAAATATGTTTCTTTCCCCCTGAATCAATGTACAATGACTTCCCACCACCCAAAGTTCATTTTGGGCAGCACTCAAGGAGTTAGCCCTACACTCCCAGCAATTTTATGCTCTCCAAAATCACTTCCTTACCACTCTGCACCTAAATATAGCAGGGTACTGAAATTCCACAGACAGATTTACAGTCCAAAGACTAATTCGGTAATATATGGAATAAAAACACCCCACATAGAAGTTGAACTTCCCTAAGGGAATAAAGAAAATTGTTTTATAGAGAGAGGATTTCCATTCTTGGTTTACAAAAAGGTCAAGGTCTCTAATCACCGAACTTTTAGAAGACTTTCAGGAGTGATGTGCTATCCTAATGAAGTTTTTCTTTGATTATGGTGGCCATGATTCTTTGGGGTAACTGTAACTTCTAGTTAAGAAGGCTGGTGGATCCAATAATAAAATATAAGGGATGTAGACCAAATATCTGCCGGATGCAGGAAATCCACCATTGGATGATTATCCAGCCTCTATTGGACATCTAAGACAGGGGTGTCAAACTCAATTTCATTGAGGGCCACATCAGGGTTGTGTTTGACCTTGGGTGGGTGTGGCTGGGGTGTGCATGGCAAGCACGATGTCACTTGTGTTGGGGGGCACCTGTTGTGGCACCAGTGCTCTGCCAGCGACAATGGGCTCCTGAGATCCATTCTCAGCTATGACAGCCTCCTGCAACCCTCTGCCAATGAAAATGAGATTAATTTAACTGATTTCTTCCTAAATTTGAAGACATCTCAGGAAAGTTGTGTTTGGCTTTGCTCAAGAATGAACTTTGTTACAATGTAAGTGGGGTATTCTTCCTTGAAGTGATGTGTTTTGTAGCTGTGTAACCTATTTGGGCTCCTCTAAAATTGTTCCTCAAAATGCCAAGCTACTGGGTTTCTTTTGAAAGCTCCAAGTTCTCCCATGTAAATCATGGGAGTTCGAATGGTGGAGGTACCTCAAATACCTTCGCTATTTCCAGGGTGGCCCCATGGGCCAGATCTAAGTACCCCGCAGGCTGGGCCTTGAGTTTGACACCCATGATCTAAGAGAACTTACCACCTCATATGCATGGTTTTTATTATCAAATAGTCAGCAAATAAATTCCTTCTAGCATTTGCCCAAAATCCAATCGACTACACTCTCAAATCACAAGATCTAATCCTACCTTGTAAAGAAGCAAAGAGCCAGTAATTTTCCCCCTCTTCTAATTAATTTTCTTTTAATTTGGCCGTTGACTGAAGCGATCTTAAGGCTAGCAATTCCACCTGCTACACGCCTCCAAACTTAAAAAAAAAAAAAAAGGAAATCACTCTGGCATTCATTCACATATGACTGTGTAAATAAACAATCCATTTAACGTTGAGCTGTGACATTCCATTAATCAATTTGTTTAAATTGATAGAGGTAAAAGAGAGAACCGCACATAAATTGGATAGCATTAAATGGCTGTGATTGGAATACAACTATTTACTCCAATAATACTCCGAAGATTGGAAATGGCACCTTTCAAAGGAATCAGTGCCATTTTTTCTAGTGGGAGAACCTGTCCAGGACTGCTTCTTCTGAGAAAGCATCAGCGATAAGATTAATTTAATTTGATTTCTTCCTAAATTTGAAGACATCTCAGGAAGTTGTGTTTTGGCTTTGCTCAAGAATAAACTTTGTTACAATGTAAGTGGGTTATTCTTCCTTGAAGTGATGTGTTTTGTAGCTGTGTAACCTATTTGGGCTCCTCTAAAATTGTTCCTCAAAATGCCAAGTTACTGGGTTTCTTTTGAAGGCTCCAAGTTCTCCCATGTAAATCACCCACATCAGGGGTGGATCCTACCGATTAACAACCGTTCGCTGAGCACGCATGCACAGTTTACAGAGAAATCACCCGCTGGGGAGGAAAACAAACTGAAGCGTGGCAATCTACTCTGTGGTGCCTGTCAGCTGGGCTTCAGAAAGGGAATATAGTGAGTATAGCAAAGGGGCGGGCAGGCACTGCTGAAAGTGGGAGTGACCTGGTTTGCTCTCACGCTGATAGTCGGAACTACTAGTTCTGCCCAAACTGATCCGAACCGGTAGATCCCACCCCTGACCACTTTTGGTTTTTTTTTTGACAATCCAGCAGAAAGATTTCTCTGCAATGAACACATGTTTCCATGATGCAGGGTGGCCCTCAAAGCATCTGCACCAAGCTTTTGAGAAGATGCAGCATCTCAAAGCTTTGAGCACTTGGTTGAGAGGAGAGTTTCATCATTTCACAAAGCAACCCCCTCCGAACACCTCACCTGCCCCTTAGCATTTGCATCTGCAGCCCAAGACTCCATGATTAAGTGCATTTATTGGGTTACGGGACAACTGCAATTAATATTGTGTACTATTTGCAGCTTCTGCTTTGCCACCAGGATCCACCATTCCTCTTACCTCCCGCCTGTAGGAGGATCCATATTTCAGATCAAGCTGTAGCCAGCTTATGCAAAGTGCAAATGATTCTATTGTGCTCTGGGTATTAAGAAGCAACTAGGCAGAAGGTTACGATTGATTATGTCACAAGTCAACCACCACGTACAGGTTTTACTATCAACCAGCTGCACAATCTGGCTCCACAGCCTCGGTTTTTTTTCCAGGCCCCCACAGCGGGAGTCATTAATGCACACAACTTACGTGTCCGTTCAATGTGCTCCGAAAACCTTTTAGCTCTTGCTCAATTAAATATCAGCCCCAATCTTCTGCTTGCGGTAAGAGCTTTGCATTCCATTTTTTCTCATAATTGGTGGGTTGATTTCTTGCGCCGCTGCTGTTTGGCACGGAGGATGTCCTCCTGTTCTTTGGACTCCACTGAAATGCTTTCAGGTTGTACCGGAGGAGCAGAACATCTTGCCAGCCTTTTGTATTTAAATGATTTGGGAATTTGCACCAGCTGTAACATCAGATGTTGCCCTCCTTCCTGGGTGAGGAATGACACAGGCAGTCCAAGCCATTTTGGCAGGAGTGCGTTAGCATGTTGTATCTACGTGATCCTTTTAATAAATCTCGCTGCTCTACTTAAAATCTGCAACTATTTCCTGCATGTTGATGATTCCTCATTGATTTGACAGTCACATGATGTTTTTTTTCCTGGGCTTTCTGGAAAGCTTGTTAAAAAAAGTACATGAGACTTTGAGAAAGAAATTGTGCAAGAATGAAAACAGTGATCCCCTTTGAGATGGACTCCAGATCTTACCTGAGTTATGTATTATTGACACAGCTCCTTATAGTCTCAGTTTTCTCTGTTGTAAAATGGGAATAACCTCTCCCAGAAGCTTAACCGCAAATCCCCTGAATGATAGTTGCTAAAAACGATGCTCTGATTTGTACAGTTGTACACAATGGGCCTTTTAGCATTGTAGAGATGAGCAGAGTTGGTGCAATGGAGTAGTTAAAGTGCTGGACATGGGCCACAGGGAAAGTTCCTGAGTGCCTTTGGGCTGATTGCCATTTCCCAGCCCAGAGTATTTTAGGCAAATGAAGTAAAGTGCAATCTTCATCGGTTTAGAAGCCCTGAAGGACAGGAGGTTACAAATGTCAAAAGCTAAAAGTAAGAATGTAAAGTTGTAATGTGAAGAAATAAGGCTTAGATTTCAGTTCTGGTAGAAATAAATCAATATATAAATAAATATCAAATGATGTACTGAATTATCTCAGATGGTGCATGTGTCACTTTAATTATGCCTTCAAGAGCCTGATCTCCATTGGGGCTTAAAGTAGCCATTCTACACAATACTTCATACATAAACACACTCATCCATTCTACATAAGGCTCAAGTCTATTCTAGTCCTGCTGTTCAAATCTTAATTTGAACTATGGAGTTGTTTCTTGGAGAAAACAATGACAAAATTTGTCCATTGTCCTAGCAATGGTGACCAGATGAGGAGCAGTGTCCCTGGGTTGAGGCATTAAAGAATTCCTCAACAATGACTCTTTTGAAAGATAAAATCAGCTAACCAGCTTGGCAGACCATGGTTATGACAGCACAAAGTCATTGCTACCTTTAGGCAACAACAGTTAGGTAAACTAGGGCTTAGTGTGATCTACAAATTAGATCAATTTTATAGTAAAGTTTTTAATGTAAAGAAATCATTTTCCTTTCTGTGTAATTACTTATTTAGAAGGCAGAAAAATGTAATTATTTTTACATTTTGCAGGAAAACAATTTTGTGGAAAGAAATTGTTGTATTCTAGGCGTGACCCGTAAGAGATCATGAACTTCAGCAGGGATTAGGAAAGTTGGGCACACTGGACCAAAATTATGCTTGATCAATTTCACATGATTAGATGCTTCAGCTTCTGTAATCACATCTGCCAATCTGCTTAACTGACCCAGAAAAAAAACATAGACAAATTAGTTCTTGCATTTGGGTCTTACAAAAGACTCAGACCTTTAAAGAGTTTTCGACTATTGGCATGTCCAGAATTGGCTAGTAGGCTGGGAAGCTATCAAGATATCTCAAGACATCATCCATTACGAAGTTAAAAACCATTCTGAAAAAATCACAGAGCCAGAATACTTATTAAGGGACGCAGTGGCTCAGTGGCTAAGACACTGAGCTTGTCAATCAGAAGGTCGGCAGTTTGGCAGTTTGAATCCCTAGCATCACGTAATGGAGTGAGCTCCCGTACGTGTCCCAGCTTCTGCAACCTAGCAGTTTGAAAGCATGTAAAATTCAAGGAGAAAATAGGGACACCTTTGGTGGGAAGGGAATAGCGTTCTGTGCCTTTGGCATTAATCATGCGGCCACAGGACCACGGGAGAGTCTTTGGACAGTGCTGGCTTTGAACGAAGATGAGCACCACCGCTAGAGTCGGGAACTGACTCGCACATATGTGCGAGGGGAACCTTTACCTTTTAAGACATACTTTCCTAAGCCTGCTCCTACACTACCTTCCCCATGGGTGTCCATCTATACTCACCCAGGGAGTTGAGTGCAACTCAAAGGAAAACTATTTCTATGTTACATTCTGAATTCTGTGGAGTCCTTGGTACTCTAAGTTTAGCTGTTTGCTTGCAGACATTTCATTACCTGAGTAGGTAACATCATTGGTACTAATGAACATAGGGTTTGCTCCCTATTTACAGTCTATACAGTAGCTTGCCCTGCCCAGTGTTGGTGAGGGTGTGAGTTTCTTCTGGTCTTTCCTTGATTGGGTATTACTTTACGCTTGATTGTTTGTCTGGAGCCAATCTCTGCTATCTGGGTGCAGGCTGCTGGAGACATGTGTTCCAATTTTTTGTTTCCTTTTTAAGCTCTTTTTATTGTCTCTTTCTATAGTGTGTAAATGTGGATTTTTTTCTATGACTTGTTTGTCTGAATGCCAAGCTTCCAGGAATTCTCTTGTGCTTTTGGCTTTGACTTGATCTAGAATGCTCAGTTTCCCAGTTGAAACTAAATGTTTTTGTGAGATTAAGAAGTTTTCATTGTCTTCTGACTGCTAGTTCATGGATACATTTGGCTAGTCTTCTACCGGTTGGTCCTACATAGTGGCTATTAAAATCCTTACACTGTTCTAATGCATCTGTGTAGGTGGCTCTCTTCTATTGGGATTCTGAATTATCCCATTCATTAGTGTCTCTCTATTCCCCTGAATGCTGAGCTTTGATCTATCAACTGGCATGAATTGGGGTGCCCTTTACACTTGTTTTTTCTAAGCCTTGGGGCCTCTTCAAGTTTGCTGAGAAACATGCTGAGAATTACAAGAAAGAAAGGTGCTGTAGGTGGTTTGGCTACAAAAGAAATTGCATTTCTACCTTTTCTATTGGAAATCAAAGAAAAGCATGTCTGGCTGGGGAATTCTGGGAGTTGAAGTCCACAGGCCTTAAAGTTGCCAAGGTTAGACACCCTGAGCTAAAGAGTCAATTTAACTAAGACAAAAATACATTTCTCAGGGCCTGTGTGCAGGTTTGCAAACCAGGTTCTTGTGTCCTTGACTTACTGTTGACTTGTTGTCCTTGACTTGCTCCTTCTTTGAGTGGGGGCTCACCAGGCTCCCAAAGTGGGGGGGAAGGGGGGAGGAAGGGGAACTTGCTGATATTGTAAAGCTCAGGTGTTGATTTTTTTCCTGCTGTGGCTTCCCTTCTGAGCCAGGACTCTCCTAGGCAGTGAAGGCGGGTAGATCAATATGAAGCTGTGAAGAAGGAAGATTCAGACCTTGGGGAGCATCAGGCTTGGTAATTAGAAGCTGTATGGAGATGCTACAGACCTGACATCTATGCCAAGTAAATAGTACACAGAAGATAGTCCCTGTTTAATATTTAAAGAGTGGCTGATGCTGATAAAGCAGCTGCTTTTCTAGACACTCCAGAATACGACCAATGGGATGACAGAGTTGGAAGGGAGGTCTTCTAGTCCAACCTCTGTTCAAGCAGGAGACCCTCTACTATATCATACAAAGGGCTGTCCAATCTCCACAACTGTACCCACAAATTCTGGAGGGAGGCCATTCTACTGGTGAATTGTTTACACTCTTAGGAATTTCTCCTTATTTATGGATTGATCCTCTTCTTGATTAGTTTCTATCTGTTGCTTCTTGTCTTGCCTTCAGGTGCTTTGGAGAATGAGTGGACCCCTCTTCTCTGTGTCAGCCCCTCAAATACTGGAATCTGTCACCCATAGTCTTCCTTTTTGTTAAGCATAGAGATGCTCAGCTCCACAGCACTGCTGGACGGGAGGGAAAGGGAGCCCCGCACCCACCAGGCCAGGCACTCACTATTAACTCTTGAGTGTTCAGTTACAGAAGCAGCTCCACAGGGCTGGTGGCTCTGGCTTGCTGGAACAGCAATGTAGGCTTGCGATAATGGCGATGTATGACTGCGGGTTTAGACCACGCAACCCTGCCTTGAAATGTGTGGTTTCTTGCTTTTATACATGATACCCTTAGCGCAATTATTATTTGCACAAAGATGGAAAGATTCACCACTCTCTACTGGTGGAGCGATGATTGGCGAAGATGTGGAACTGGCTGAGATGGTTTGATGGATTTCTTTGAACCGGGAAAGGACAATTACTACATTTATTGATGGTTGGAAACCTCTTATAGCAGTGGTTCTCAACTTGTGGTTCTTAGACCCCTGGAGCGGGGGCCATGATCTAGTCACAGGGGGTCTGCGAAGGCTTGAAAAAAATGTTATGATTTAAATCTTAAGTCTTGGGCATCTGTGGGCATGGTTTGTGGCCAGAAACATATTTAAAGGGAGTCTGTGGTGAAGAGAAGGTTAAGAACCACTATCTTGCAGAATTTTGCGTGAAACAGAAGAACACGAAGGTATGATTTGTGGTTTGGATGATTAAACAGGCTAGATTACAGAAAGAGTAGAATTACGTTCTAAGCACAGAGCAAGAGGTAAATTTATAATTATCCTTATGACGCTTGTAACGAAGATGGGAAGCTACTCTTTGTCCCTTTGTTCTTCCTTTGCTTTTGCACTTTTAGGTCTTATTCTCTCCCCCCCCCCTTTTTTTTTCTTAGTCTGCATTAGTTCCTATTAGCTCCTATTTTTATATAAAAGTGTATAATTTATGGGTTCTTCCAAAGTGGGAGCAGAATGCACGAATGCATGAAAAGAGCAACCTAAGTCTACTATGATTTCATTTGGGCACAGTTAGCAACACTTTTGGCACCTACCGCTTCAACCTGAGTGCTGTTTTCGTGAATCACGTAGGTCATAGGTCGGCTCTGTAGGAGGGCAGGACCCTTGTAACCCCCAGTTTCTTTTTTAAGGTCCCTGGGGAATCCTAAGTTTATGCCGTTGCTATTTAGCAACAAAATGCAAAAACAGAGGTAGGTCTCAATGTACGACCTCAATTGGGACCAAACATTCTGTGGTTAAGCATGATGCTTGTTAATTCAGTCATGTCCGATTGTGTGAGCTTTTTTGCCTTGGTTGTTAAGTGCAGCTGTTAAGTGAATCACCTAGTCATTAAGCGAATGTTTTGCAAATGGCGATCACATAACGCAGGGAGGACTGCAGGGATCAATGATATATGCTGGTTGCCAGTTGCCTGATTTTTTTTTAATAATATTTTTTTTTAATTTTTAATATAATCATCCCATCTTCAGTTGAACAGTGTGTTTGGGTACAAATATCTTTGTTAAACAATAATCAAAATTACAACATCCTTTGTTAAATTAATATTGATTCTGCAATCTTTTAAAATAATATTCCACATATTAATTATAATTAACCATTATTTAAGTACAATGCCAATAAAGATTATACGTATACAATATTAACATAATAATAATTAGCATACTAATCATAATATTTACTTATATCTTTTAACATATCTTATTTTGTTATTTTGTTTCCTTATTTCTAACTTCCATTTTATTATATAACCATTGGTAAAATAGATCCCATACCATATAGCCGGGATGGCAAACCTATGGCACGCGTGCCACAGGTGACACGTGGAGCCATTTGTCGTGGCATGCGTTGCCCTGTCAGCTGGCCAGCGTGCATGCAGAAGTTCGGGAATGGACTTCCGGTTTGCTCATAAGGCAGGTTTTAGCCCTCCAGAGCCTTCAGTGGCCTTCCAGAGGCTTCCCTGAAGGCTCTGGAGGACAAAAAGGACCCTACGAGCAACCTGGAAGTCACTTCCGGTTTGTTCGTAGGGCTGTTTTTAGTCCTCTGGAGCCTTCAGGGACCTTCAGGAGGCTTATAAAGCCTCTGGAGCCTGGGGAGGGTGAAAAAAGCATGCAAAAAATGGGGGGGGTCACGTTTGGTCATGCGCACATGCATGTTGGGGTCGCGCATTGCATTATGGATGTGGCACACCTACGCACAACCCCCCTGCGCTCCCCCCTTTTGGCACGTGAGCCAAAAAAGGTTTTGCCATCACTGCCATATAGTATACACTTTGCTGTTTCTCCTTAATTGCCAGTGTTAATCTATTCATTTCTGCACATTCTAATATTTTCCTAATCACATTCTTATCTGTAGATATCTCTTCACTCTTCCAGTTTTGTGCAAATACAAGTCTAGGGGCAGTTAATATATGAGTAACTAAATATGCATTTTCCTTATTGTATTTATCGGGTAGACTCCCCAATAGAAATATTTCTGTGTCTGGATTTTGACCATGTGACTGTGGGGATGCTGCAGTGATTGTAAGTGTGAGGCCGTGGTAACTTCAAATGGTCACTAAGCGAATGGTTGTATGTTGAAGACTACCGGTAGTTCCATTACTTAATTGACTTCGATTGGATTTAATGCATCTATTTTATTTTCAAGAGAGCCTTCACTTCTCTGTGGCTCTTTGAGTTTGCAAGCCTCCTACTTGATAGAAATGGGCCTCTCTTACCAAAGGATGGCCCAACCCAATGTAACTGTAATGCCTTTGGTGGATTTTCATGCCACAAAGGACATGCACCTGCTCTGTAAGATGATACTGCTGTGCACAGGGGAGAGTAACAACTATTTGCACAGATGCCATTTGTGAAGCAAACCCTGGATGCTATCCCTGAAATAGTAATCTACACAAATCTTAATTGGCTTCCAGAGTTGTGGGTACTCCATCACTGGCAGTTTCCAAAAATAAACTGGACAACCATTTGACAGAATGGTATAAGGCCGTGATGGCAAACCTATGGCACGCATGCCAGAGGTGGATGTGGATCCATTTGTCAGGGCACGCAAAGGCGTTGGCCCTGTCAGCTGGCCAGCGCAGCATCGCGGAAGTTTGGGAATGGACTTCCGGTTTGCTCGTACGGCAGGTTGTAACTCTCCAAAGCCCTTAGTGGCGTGCCGGAGGGCTTCCCCGAAGGCTCCGGAGGACAAAAACGACCCTAAGAGCAAATCGGAAGTCACTTCCGGTTTGTTCGTAGGGCCGCTTTTAGTCCTCTGGAGCCTTCAGGGACCTTCAGGAGGCTTATAAACCCTCTGGAGACTGGGGAGGGGTGAAACAAGCATGCAAAAATGGGGGGGGGGGTTCCCGTGGTCATGCATGCATGCATGCTGGGGGGGCATATTGCATTATGGGTGTGGCACGCCCATGCGCGACCCCCCCCGCGCTTCCCCCCATTTTGGCACACGAGCCAAAAAGGTTTGCCATCACTGGTATAAGGTCTCCTGCTGTAAGCATGGGATTGGACTAGAAGACCACTAAGGTACCTTTCAGCCCTATGACTTTATGCTCTGTGTTCTAATTTATTGTTGGCCATCATGCAGCCTGGTACAGATAGCCCTTGACTTACAAACCATTCATTTAGTGACTGAAGTTACTACAGCATGGACAAAAGTGTCTTAATGACTGGTGTTTTGCTCTTATGACCATTACAGCAACTCCTTGATCATGTGATCAAAATTCAGTTGCCTTTTGTGACTTCTGACAAGCAAATGGGGAAGCCAGATTCACTGGACAACTATGTGATTGACTTCACAACTGCAGTGATTCGCTTAACAGCTTTTGGTAAGAAAGGTAGTAAAATGGGGCAAAACTCACTTGCTTAGCAATGGAAATGTTGGCCTCGGTGGGGATTCCTAAATCAAGCAGGACCACAATTGTATTGTTGTGGCCCACCAGCGGCCCTTGGAGCTGGCAGCAGAGTCGGATAGTGAAGAGGTTGAGGAGGAACATGGGCTACTCCTGGAGGCTGGGAAGGCTCGGACGAGGGCTCTGCATTGGAGGCAGAGATGGGGCCAAGGCCGTCTGGCAGTTCTCAGCTGCCTTCGGAGCTAGACATCAGGGAGGCAGAGGAACAGCTGGAGCCTGTTCCCAGTGTGCGCATGCACAGAGCTGCCAGAAGAAAAGAACAACTAAGAAATCAGGGTCGACTTGAGAGTAAGCACAGGTGGACAGTGAATGGCTCCTCCCATAGGAAATAAAAGAGGAGTGAAAGGGGAGTGGGCTTTTGCAGCAAACAATTCATTTGTTCGTTCATTTGTTTCAGGAGTATGAAGATCTGTCCGTGAATCTTTGAGACTCTGTGCCAAGTGTTTCCTTGCACAGCACCTCATTTGGAAAATATTTACATGGCAGCTTTCCAAGCTAGATAAGGTCTGTGGTCATAACTTCACCTTTGAAAGACTGTTTACCAGGCCTTTGCTGAATGTGAATGAGAGGAATTCACATTCGTGTAATAAAAGGGGTTTTGTCGGAATCTGCTTTGTGCTTTTTGGGGAAGCCTAGGTCAGAACATGTACCCAGTAGGAGAAGTTGAACTATTTGTAGTTTGTGGCTTCCCTTTGAGGAGACTTGTTGCATAGATTTCCACATTGGACATAGTAGAAAGTCAGCTTAACCTTCCAAATGGGAAATTGAAGAAAGGTTTACCTAACCTAAAACCCGTCTTCGGCTATGTTTTATGAGACTTGGAGGAAAATTGTATGTATATTGTTTGACTTGTGTACAGCTCTGGAAATGGCATAGTAATGGGTAAGCAGTTCTGTTAACAGCTGGAGATCACCTTGAGCCCTGAGGCACGAAGGATGGATAGCTCCCATATTTTTTAGCTCTGCTTTACAACTGCAGCTGCTATTTTTCACGGAAATGTTTGATCGCTTCAAATTAATGAGTTATTTGTCGCCGTGCTCCTTTCCCCTTCAGGCCATGAGTTTCTACAGGTTGCTGCAGTGAGGAAAACACTTACCTTTCCAGCACTGGTATCTTGCCAGGAAGGGGTGAGAGGGTTTGCTGGGGTTGGTAGTGAGTTTTCTTGTGTTTCCTAATCTTGGCCAAGGTCTTAAATTGAGGAAGGAGGAAGTATTGGGGTTCTTCCCCCCAAAAATTTTTTATTATTTTATTCATAAATATTTGAATACAGTCCATTGTCAGGGTATATCAGGGTATATCATTTACAGAAGCAGGGCAGAGGTGGGTTCCTACCAGCTCGCACCTATTCGGTAGAACCGGTTCGTCAAATCTACCGAACCAGCTAGAAGAAGGTCCACCAGTGGACCCGGAAAGCAGGCCACACCTACAGAAGAGGTTCCAAATTTTTTGAAACCCACCACTGAAGCAGGGTGTGTACACACACACAGACACACACAGACACACACAGACACACCAACAATATAATATAACAGTGTTTTAGCTAAATTCTCTTTGTATTGGCTTATTTATACTTCTATACTTATACCGCTATACTTGTTGATGTATTAGCATATTTATAATATGAATCATCTTTGTATTTAATTCATACATAGCAATGATCTTTTTTTGCCTAATTTCTACCTCTTGTCTCTAACCATTCATAAAATCTATTCCATATCAAATAATATTCTGTGTCCTCTTTATTTTTTTATTAAGTCAATCCGGTCCATTTTGGCACAATCTAAGATTTTCGAATTATATCCTCTTCTGACGGGGTGTTCTCGTTTTTCCAATATTTTGCAAATGCTATCCAGCAAATGGGGTTCTGAAGGCAGCGTTGGGTGGAGGGGAGATTCCAGGGAGATTCCAGGTAGCTTGTTATGTGAGAAGTTAATAGAAGACCCTGCGTCAGATGGGTGATTTGGAAGAGAAGGAAGAAATATTTTTAAGCTTTTGAGACAATACGGGACAGTTTCTCCACCTTGAGAATTTGAAGATGTGTGAACTTCAACTCTCAGAATTCCCCAGCCAGCATTTTATAATTAGAATATTATTCCAGTTATTGGGAATTCTGAGAGTTGAAGTCCACACATCTTCAGGTTCCCAAGGTGGAGAAACACTGTTACTAAAGAAACCTAGTCGTTCATTGGTTGAGTTGATCTAGAATTTCTAATCATCGCCTCTTCTCTGAGATTCAGTCAGCTAATTTAGACTCGGGACTAAACCTCTGGGTTTATCCGCATCTCTTTCGATAGTGATGAGCTCAGGATTTTTCAGAAGAGTTTCTCTAACTGGGCCACTGATTGGCCCTATAGGTGCACTGCTCTCTCTCCTGGTTTGTTCTGATTACCGCCCAAATGTCTTCAAGGGCCTTGGTAATTAACAGCAAGGTGTCCCAGATTTTATATTTTGGATGCTGAAGGGAAGAGGACGGATCTAGAGGAATTAATTTGTTTATAAACCGAAAACACAATGTTTCATCATTTGTAAGCCATTTTGGGAGGTAGGACACTTGAAAAGTAGGGTAGGTGCACTCTAAGTAGGTAAACACACTAAACAGGTAATTGTTGCTCTAATAAGTTTTTATAAATAACTCAAGGCTTATTTGTTGTTGTTAGTTGTGAAGTTGTGTCCAATCCATCACAATCCCATGGACAACGTTCCTCCAGGCCTTCCTGTTCTCTACCATCCCTCGGAATCATTTAAGCTCATTGCCGACTGCTTCTGTGATTCCATCCAGCCACCTCATTCTGTCATCCCCTTCTTCTTTTGCCCTCAGTCTTTCCCAGCATGAGGCTCTTCTCCAGTGAGTCCTTCCTTCTCATTAGGTGGCCAAAGTATTTGAGTTTCCTCTTCAGGATTCTAGCATCTTCTAAAGAGCAGTCAGGGTTGATCTCCAATAGGATTGACCAGTTTGATCGCCTTGCAGTCCAAGGGACTCGCAGAAGTCTTCTCCAGCACCAGAGTTAAAGGCCTCCATTCTTTGGTGTTCAGCTTTTCTTATGGTCCAACTTTCACAGCCATACATTGCAACTGGGAAAACCATAGCCATGACTATATGCACTTTTGTTGGCAGGGTGATGTCTCTGCTTTTTTAGTATGCTGTCTAGATTTGCCATAGCTTTCCTCCCCAGGAGCAAGGCTAATACTCCTTAAGGCTAGTACTAATACTAATTCTCCCCCCCTCCTCCTCTCCTCCTTTTTCCTCCTCCTCCTCTTTTTCCTTCAACAACAATCTCATGAGATGGGTCTGAAAGCCATCCTCTTAACTTTCAGGCTTGAGACGGGACTAGAACTCACAGTTACCTGGTTTTAGCCTGGTGCCATAACCAGTAACTGGCTGTCAGTTGTTAATTGATAGCACAATCTACCTTACAGGGAACCTGCATCCTCCCCCCCTCACTCCAATCTAAATCCTACATCAATCATGGCATTCTATACACTTGATGTAGAGACCTGCAGATGATGAAAGCTTGTGCTGCAGTTAGTTGGAAGAGGTGCCATCAGAGTCCTGCTGATTTTTTGTCACCCTGGACTGTCAGGTACAAGAAACCAAGAGCCGGGGTGGAATTCAAAACACTGCAATTTTATTCCCTGCAATCTATTAACAAGAATCTGATCTACTAATTATTCCCATTTAATGATCCAAAATCCCTTGCGGGGTGGAGTCTGGGAGCTGAATATTACTGGCAGATGCCCTTCCTGTTGCCAATGTGGAATTTTATTCAGCAGATATATTTTCAACTTGCCCAGAGAGAGAAATATGTGCCTCTACTTAGGATCGAACTCACAGCTTCCTGATTGTGAGGTGAGAGCTCCACCTCCAGGCACCGCACCACTCAAGAATCTGATCTACTAGGGGTTCAATGCAAATTGGTGCCAAATAAGTGTCAATGGAATTCAAGAGGGGCTGGGCTTTCTTAGGTCTCTTTTGGGGTGTAGGGACTCCAGACTGATGATGCGTTTGACCCTCACACTCAGGTTCAGCCTGGAAATCTCTTGCACTAACATGTCTGTCCTCTTACCATGTCTCCATATCTGTGGCCATTGCTGCATGAGAATTCTTCCAGTCTAGCATCATAGAGACATTTAGTGTCTAGTAGGATATCTAATCCAGTGTTTCTCAACCTTGGCAACTTGAAGATGTCTGGACTTCAAGTCCCAGAATTCCCCAGCCAGCGAATGCTGGCTGGGGAATTCTGGGACTTGAAGTCCAGACATCTTCAAGTTGCCAAGGTTGAGAAACACTGATCTAATCCAACTCCGTATTTCTTGGAAGAGCTTCAGAGTACAGAACATCCCTTGGGGAAGCTTTCTAGACCCCATTTGTCCAAAGCAATTGGCGCCTTTGTCAAACAGCTCTTTCTCCCAATATGTTTCTCTAATGTTTTTAGTCTAAGTCCATCTGTAGCTTCAGATAAATCAAGTCCCGCTCTCGGGGAGCAGCCAGGAACGATATTTTTTTTTTAAAAAACTATCTTTGAAGTTGACAGTCCTTCAAGTATTTGTCCTCTCCTGTCAACTCTATCTCTGTAGGTTAGCTCCGAATGCCTGTTAATTCTTCCTGTTAAAAGAAAGAGCAGGAGGTGGCCATACCAGAAATAGACATGTTAGGTAAGCTCCCCGTTGGGAGAGCGAGTGCATTCAGAGAAGCGTTGTGAGAGTAGTGTTGGAGAACACACAAACCAGCATACAGAGACATTGCAGTTTAAATAGGCTTTTACTTTCGTGGAAATAGAGGTATCAGAGTCCATCAAACAGTCCAAGTCATACATGGATAAGACAGTCAGTCATCAATGTCTTTCAGTTAAGGGATAATCCAAATAACATAGTCCATAATCATACCAACAGTCTGGTACACAAAGTTTGCTAGCAGTTGCAAAACTTACAATAGCTCACACTGATCACTATACGGCACTTCTAACAGCCAGCTTCCAAACACTCAGATCAGATCAGCTGATTGAAGAAACAGCAACCAATCACATTTACAGCATGATTTAAAGAAACAGGTACAGCATTGTTACATGATTTATATATTGCCAACCCAACTGTTAGATTATATTCCTAACAAGACACTGGGCTGGTCTTAATTAGCTTATTTCAAGTTTGCATCTTTGTAGTCGGCAAAGGAGTCAGGTTTGAAAGCAGGAGGCTGGTTTTACAGCACCTGACTGCCATCCAGCACGACTCAGATCTGCTGAATAGTGTTAATTATCACTCTGGTTAACAGAAGGACACACACACACACACACACACACACACACACACACACACACGTATGTGTGTGTTAATGTATGTATATAAGTGTATATACACACCCTCTCTATATAAATGCACACATACAAATGCATACATACATATACACACATATACACATACACACACACACATATACTGTACATACATATGTATATATGTGTGTGTGCATATATACAGTGTGTGTGTGTGTGTTTGTGTGTGTGTGTGTATGCCGAGATGGTTGTAAATTTCAGTGTCATCGTAACTTCGAATGGTCTCTAAATGGACGGTTCTAAGTTGAGGATTACCTGTATTAAAGGAGAGAAAACGAAAGTAACCTTGCCATGGCTGCTGGAGGTGATTTTTTCAGACTAAAACCTCCTTTCCCAGCTGCCCAATATCTAAAGAACCACCCAAAGATTTAAAAGGGAAGAAGAAAATCCTGTTCACCAGCAAATGGGCAGCCATTCCCTTAAAAGCGGAATGGGATGCTAACACTTTGCAGCCCAGCTGGGATTCCATTTAAAGCTCTCCCTGATGGAGAGAAATCAGGAGGAACCCGGGAGCACCTTTTCTGACCAACCACTGTTGTTAAAAGGCACAACCTTTCGTGTACCTGATGAAGTGAGCTGAGGCTCATGAAAGCCCAGGCCTTTAAATAAAGTCGGTGAGTTGGAAACGGTGCTGCCAGACTTCTGATATTATTATTTTTTTTGCTACTGTAGACTAACACAAATTTCCTGCCACCCCCTGGAAAGGTAAAAGGAATAGGGGGAACTTCCATGGCGTTTCTTTGCTTGGCCATTGCTGATTGGCATGAACATCTGTGAACAATAGAGCACCTCAGGGATACACAGAGCCTGTGGAGAACAATAGGCCGTTTGTGATTCATTTTTGCTTGGGCGTTATAGTTGACCCTTCAGTCCAGGGGTGAAATCTCCTTACCTTCACTACCGGTTCGCAAATGTGAGCACTTGCGTGCTAGCTCCGCTCGCATGCACCACCTCCGTGCATGTGCAGGATATTCCATGCATGGGGTAGAATCTTCTGCGCATACCCAGAGCCTCAAAAATGGATGTAATGACATCTGGGTGGGTGGGCAGGGCCTGCTACCGAGTGCACCTGCAAAGGTAAGTAGAACAGGGAGGGGTGGGTGGGTGGGGGAAATCCTCTGTGCCACATAATTGATTGCTTTCTGCTTTCTAGCTAATATAAATTGCACATCACAGCTGATCATCAGAAATACCAGTTCGCCCGAACCGGTAGCATTTTTAAGTTACCAGTTTGGGTGAACTGGTCTGAACTGGTAGCAGTTCACCCCTGCTTCAGTTGTCTTCTGACTCCCTTCTCCATCTTGCCATGGGCACCTACACTTCTAAAAGCTTTTTTTTTGCTGCTTAACCAAAATACAGGCAGTCCCCAACGTACGACCAAAATGAAGCCCAAAATTTGGGGGCGGAGCCTGGATGCCGTGACGAGACGACGTGCGATCTCAAAGCTCTGAGATCGCACTCGATACTTTTATTGCTGGAGGGTTCCAACGGACCTAAATCATCCCGAAGAGATGGTGAACAGGAAGATTACATCTTGCTGATCTCGGGGATATCGCAAAATCTCTGAGAAAAGCAGGTCTTCTGCTGGCAGTAAAAATTCCAGTCTTTCAAGGCTGACAAAGTCAGGGCAATTTGGAGGAGAAGTGTTAAGCTGGTAAGAAACTTTTATTGTCTTAAAAAAAATGGACTGCCTAAAATTTTTTGAAACTAACTAGTACAAAATTTATGTTGCTAAGGGAGAAATTTATTAAGTGAGCCACATTTGTTAAGAGAATCACTGCAGTTGTTAAGTTGGGAACCCGGTTGTTAAGTGAATCTGGCTTCCCCCTTGACTTTATTTGCCAGAAGGTCACAAAAGGGGATGACATGACCCCGGGACACTGCAACCGTCATAAATATGAGTCAGTTGTCAAGCATCCGAATGTAAATCTCGTGACCATGGGGATGCTGCAATAGTCATAAGTAATGAAAAATAACTCACTATTTTCACTGCCGTTGTAACTCCGAACACTAAATGAACTGTTGTAAGTCGAGGACTCCCTGTATGGGATCCAAGTGACAACAATCACACCATATTTAACTACGTCAGCAGCTGCATTTCCTCAACCGGCTGAGCTCAGATTGATTTATCCTTGGTTAGCTTTTGAGTGGCTTGGCTTAGTGTGTGAACCTAGGCCTGTTGGTGAATTTATGGTTTGACATGTTGTGCAAAGCCAGTAAAAAAAGAGAATGTAATTCATCCTATGGGACGTGGTGGCTCAGTGGCTAAGACGCTGAGCTTGTTGATCAGAAAGGTCAGCAGTTCAGTGGTTTGAATCCCTAGCGCTGCTTAATAGAATGAGCTCCCGTTACTTGTCCTAGCTTCTGCCAACTTAGCAGGTCGAAAGCAGATAAAAAATGCAAGTAGAAAAATAGGGACCCCCTTTGGTGGGAAAGTAAAGCCTTCGGCATTTAGTCATGCTGGCCACATGACCGCGGAGACGTCTTCGGACAGCGCTGGCTCTTTGGTTTTGAAACAGAGATCAGCACCGCCTAAGGTCGGGAATGACTAGCACATATGTGCGAGGTGAACCTTTACCTTTACCTTAAGCTATCCTATGGGAAAGGCAGGTGAACAGACCCATTGTTAGCAAACCTCTGTCTCCTTATTCAAGAGGGTTCTGAACCTTCAACATGTATTCCTCAAGAACAAATGCCTAAACAATTGTCAGGGGCCAGGAACCAGAATTGGCACCCTGAGTTGATCAAAGTTACTTCTTTATTGCTGCGTGCCTATTTACAAGAATCTCCGAGAGTGGTGGCATTCTATTGGGAACTAGGTTTTTATGGATTCTGGGGGAGGTAAGATCTGCATTGTTCCTGCTGGGCAAGGAATTCACCTCCCTCTTCACATACCCGCACCTACTCACAATTTCCTCCACATCAGTACTGAGATAGGGAAACATCCCAGCTGCAGAAACCTACTGGTGGCTGTGTCTTCCAACATAATTATTGTGTGCAAGGAAGTCTGATCTACTCAATACTACTCTTTCTTTTTGTGGCTTGTGGTTTATGTCAGCCTAACCAGAGGAATTCAATAGCGTATAATGCTGCTGCTGTCACCACCACCGCCACCACTGAACACAGTACATGTTTCTGCCTAACTCAATCCAAGTTGGGACTGTGGGAGCCACCTTTCAACAATTTGTGGCCTCCCATGAATAACTGGGAGGAGAACATATCCCATGATATTACCCCCTTCCCACTGCAGCTTTGCAAAATAGCTTGCCGGAGGGGTTTTTCCAGTGAAAAGTTTTTGTCTTCTCATTGTTCCCCAATAGAATCATGCTTGGATGCCCTCTTAGTGAAGGGCAGAAAAAGGGGAAAATATTAGCAAAGGGGGAGACTGATTTTAGGCAGGGTGGGACATGAAGAACCAATAGAAACCAGACTGGATAAGTTTAGTTGATTGCAAAAATGGGAGAGTTCCTTTGTTCTCTCTTGGAATCTACAATCAGGAACTGCTAGTAGAAAGTGAGCTGGTAGCTCACCAGGGGTCTAAGTGGGTAGTTCTTCTGTCTTTTCCTGCCTCTTCCTCTTATCTCCCAATGTTCTCCTTGACCAGCCTCCTGCTTATGGAAAGAGAGAGGTCTCAAGGGATGCTCTAAATCAAGAATGTCCATGGCAACTTTTAAGACTTGTGGAATTCAACCCCCAGAATTCCCCAGGCAGCCATGCACAGCGTGATTGAAATTAGGCAGAGAGGCTGTATCTTACCATCTCTATCACTTGTGGTGGGCTCTGACTGTTGAGGCAGTAGATATAAATGTTCCTGCCCATCCAGTCTTTAGAACCCTGCCAGCATGAGTGCATATAGTCCAGGCTATGGTTTTCCCTGTTGCAATGCATGGCTGTGAAAATTGGACCATAAGGAAGGCTGAGCACCAAAGAATGGAGGCCTTTGAACTATGGTGCTGGAGAAGATTCCTGTGAGTCCCTTGGACTGCAAGACGATCAAACTGGTCAGTCCTAGAGGAGATCAACCTTGGCTGCTCTTTAGAAGGCCAGATCCTGAAGAGGAAACTCAAAAACTGTGGCCACCTAATGAGAAGGAAGGACTCCCTGGGGAAGAGCCTCATGCTGGGAACGATTGAGGGCAAAAGAAGAAGGGGACGGCAGAGAATGAGGTGGCTGGATGGAGTCACCAAAGAAGTCAGCGTGAGATTAAATGAATTCCAAAGGATGGTAGAGAACAGGAAGGCCTGGAGGAACATTGTTCATGGGGTTGCGATGGGTCGGACACGACTTTGCAACTAACAACAACAATTGCCTTTCTAAAATTTTGGATGTTAGATAAGTTGACTATGGTGTAATAGTTAGAGGTTGAAATTCTCTTTTGTATTAAGGCATGATTTTGGAATTTTTTTCTTTGGTGGCAATGCTTCATATTTGAATGGAGGTCATTGGGCTGATTTCTGAATCAACATATTCTGCAGATCCGGAAACCTGAGAATGTGGTTAAAGGGTTGAGCATGTTATTTGATCGTAACTAAAGTTTCTAGTGGAATCTCTGCCTTACAGACGCAGTGAGAGTACACATCATCACTCATTTGATCGTTTAATACAGCCTATTTATACTTGTTGAGTTTCCATAAAGGCTGCTTATTTTACTTAGAACGGAATCTTGCATTTGAGAAAAGGCGAGTTCACACACAAAGTCCATGCCTGCCCATCCAGCCGAACTCTCGCTCATTGTTGGCAGGAGAAAACAGATTCCAGTGACACAGGAGGAACCTATTTGGGTGTCCATGAGGTTTTTACTTTTTGGTGTGTCGCATCAGGTTTCGAGGGTCATCATGGTGAAAGGGCGGGGAGGGGAGTCAGCTGCATCTCTGTTCTCAAAGTAGTTGTAACTTCCTGTGTAATTAGCTGAATAAACACTCTTGACATAATAACTAAGTGCTGGTTGCAAAGCTGAATGCTGTGGTTGGGTAATTGAATTAGTCTATGTGGGTGGCTTTCAAAAGGCTGTGTCTAGTGTGCTTCTCTCCCGACCTTTCATTGTGCATTAAGAGCTGGAGTGAAGTGTCAGACATGCTAGTTTTTCTGAACTGGGTATCTAAAGGTAATATATTTCTCTGGGTTGTCTTTTTGTGAACAAATATGCACCTCTTTTTCCCTGGACTGTGGCATATCTGTGTTGTTCTAATGCTGTCAGAGTTTCAGTTAGATAGCACAGGGTCGGCCTCCTTCGGGTTCCAGCCAATGCCATCTGGCTACGACCCGGGGGAGGGCCTTCTCTGTTGCAGCTCCGGCCCTTTGGAACGAACTCCCTGCGGAGATTCGGACCCTCACCTCTCTCCTGGCCTTCCGAAAAGCTGTCAAAACCTGGCTGTGTCAGCAGGCTTGGGGTTGATGAGCTCCCTTCCCCTCTCGACAGGTGTGGTTGTTGGCTATCTTAAATGCGTGTCTTGTATTTGTATGTTCCCTTCCCCGCTTGAGTTGTTCGCCGCCCTGAGTCCCTGTAGGGAATAGGGCGGCATATAAATAAAACAAACCTCAACCTCAACCTTCAGTTGAGTCCCGATGACATGAGACAGAATCTGAATGAATAACTAACCCTAATATTTGTTCTTGCTTTTTCTTTTTAATCCCGTCAACAAAATCACCCAACATACTGATTGCTGGAATTGGGTATGTCTAGTTTAAATGAAAAGAAGGACCAGGGGTGACAAGAGAGCGGTGTTCCAATATCTCAGGGGCTGCCACAAAGAAGAGAGAGTGAAACTATTCTCTCAAGCACCCGAGGGCAGGACAAGAAGCAATGAGTGGAAACTCATCAAGGAGAGAAGCAACTGAGGAGAAATTTCCTGCTGGTTAGAACAATTAATCAGTGCAACATCTTGCTTCCAGAAGTTGTGAATGCTTCAACACTGGAAATTTTTAAAGAAGAGATTGGACAACCATTTGTCTCAAATGTATAGGGCAGTGATGGAGAACCTTTTTGGCACCGAGTGCCAAAAAAGCGAGCAGGCGTGCGTGCACACACTTGTCAGCCACAACCTGGAAAAGGAGCTGTCCAGGGGGCATGTGCTTGCCGGAATATGAATTTATTGTTTCCGGTGCGCGCATGCGTGCCAGCCAGCTAATCTTCCAGTTACTGGCATGCATGCATGTGCAACAAGCACCTGTCCAGCATGCACACTCACACCAGAAAATGGAAGACCAGCTCTTCCAGTTTCCAGCACTGCCGCACACACAAAGGCTAGCTGGTTGTTGTACATGCGTGCGTGCCAGAAACCCCGAAGAGGAATGTATGCCTGCCAGGTGACATGGCTCCATGTGCCACCAGTGCCATAGGTTTGCCTTCACAGGTATAGTGCTTTCTGCCTGAGCAGTGGGTTGGACTAGAAGACCTCCATGGTCCCTTCCAATTCTTTTATTCTATTCTGTTATACAGGACACCAGTGTGAATTGGCTCCTCCCATCCCACCCTTTACTTGGTCCATTCAGTTAAAGGGATCATCTACACCAGTTCTGTGAGGCCTTCATTAAATAAGAATTCCCAAATGTCCCAGACTTTGGCTAAACGCATCCAAAGGAAGTTCTCACCATTCGGAGTCAAGGGGCATTTTATTGCCTTGCACAAATGAAACACCTGAAGCCTTCCATTAAAAAGTCATCGATGCCTATTAGGATGAAAAAGGTTATAAAGTCAGTTCTAAAGCTCAGTCTATTGAAGGGCTGTGTTTTCCCCAAAGTAGTTAACCTGTCAAAATCACTCCAGAAGCAATGTATAAAAGGAGGTCACAAAGAAGCGGAGAACATCATCCGGGGATCTTCAGGGATGTCTCACCTTCTTAAAGTTCATGACTCCATCAGAACCAAGACTCACGGGAGAGTAGCAAGGCGGATTCCATTGCTCACCAAGAAAAATATTGATATTAGGAGAAGCACCCGAATGACCTTCTAGCCCAGCGTTACTCAACCTCAGCAAGTTAGAGCCAGCCTGAGGTTGGAAAACATTGGGGAATTCTGGGAGTTGAAGTCCATACATCTGAAAGTCACTGAAGCTGAGAAACATTGCTCCAGGCAACCGACAAATAAGTGAAAATGGAACGTTTCAGGCTACAATAAACAGAATTATATCTAGGAGGAAACAAAACACTGCACTCACAGACAGAACCTTGTGCCAGCCATCAAGGTTGGAGGTGGTGCAGGTAGTCCTCTACTTACGAACACAATCAAGCCCAACATTTCTGTTGTTAAGTGAAACGTTTGTTAAGTGAATTTTGCCCCATTTGATGACCTTTCTTGCTGCAGTTGCTAAGCGAATCAGTGCAGTTGTTAAGCTAGTAACACCGTTGTTAAGTGAATCTGGCTTCCCCATTGACTTTGCCTGTCAGAAGGTCACAAAAGGCAATCACATGACCCCAGGGCATTGCAACCGTTATAAATAGGAGTCAATTGCCAAGCATTGGAATTTTGATCACGTGACCATGGAGATCTGAAATGGTCATAAGTGTGAAAAACGGCCCTAAATCACTTTTCTCAGTGAAATTGTAATTTTCAAATGGTCACTCAATGAACTGTTGTATGTCAAGGACTACTTGTAGTGTCATGGTTTGGGGCTGCCTTGGAATAGTTCCCACTATTTAAAAAAAATACATTCTGATTGTGATTAAGATACTGAGCTTGTTGATCAGAAAAGTCCGACGTTCGAATCCCTAGTACAGGTCTACTGCATGAGCAGGGGGCTGGACTAGATGACCTCCAAGGTCCCTCCCAACTCTGTTACTGTTTAGGTCATCTGTCGGTGAGATATGTGGCAAGACAATAATTTCCAACATGCAGTCAAGTCAGTGGCGGGATTCAAAATTTTTTACTACCGGTTCTGTGTGCATGGCTTGGTGGGTGTGGCTTGGCTTGGTGGGCTTGGCTTGGCTTGGTGGGTGTGGCTTGGCTTGGTGGGCATGGCTTGGTTTGGTGGGTGTGGCAGTGGAAGGATACTGCAAAATCCCCATTCCCTCCCCACCTTTCCAGCTCTGTTCTCCTGTGCAGGGCAACAGAAGAAGACCCAGCCGATCAGCTGGGACTCGGGAGGCAGCAAATAGATGGGGCGGGGCCAGCCAGAGGTGGTATTTACTGGTTCTCCGAACTACTCAAAATTTCCACTAACGCTTCACCAGAACCGGTCATAAATTTGGGATCTGCTATATAATGTCTTCTTTGCAATTAAAAATCTGCATCCTCTCCCTTCTTTTTTCTTACAAGAGGCATTTGAAGAAGATCACACTTTTCTGAAAATACATTATTAGACAGTATTTTAAAGAGCTTATTCTGGGGCATTTATGTTAATTTTTATCACATTTTCTTTTGTAGTAAACATTTAAAAGGAAATTTAGGTGGCAATGAATACATCAAAGAAATTGGGATAATATACCTTTATTGAGAAATTTCCATTATGAAGGACATATATTAGGGGAAATTGCATAGGAAAGCTCTGTTAGTTTAGAGAAGCCTGTAAAAATAAACAGATGAGGATTTTTTTAAAAAAAATAAATGATTAAAATGTTTATGGAAAACTTATAAGAGCCCTTGTAATGCAGAATTGCTGGCTAGCTCTTCCCACAGTGTGGAGTTCGATCCTGACCTGCTCAAGGTCGACTCAGCCTTCCATCCTTCTGAGGTGGGTAAAATGAGGACCCAGATTGTTGGAGGCAAATATGCTGATTCTGTAAACCACCTCGAGAGGGCTGTAAAGCACTGTTAAGCGGTATATAAGTCTTTTCAGCACTGTTATAACATCAAACTGTATGCCCCAAAAATGGAAGGACATTTTGATTCCCGCTATGGACGAATGGCTACAGAAGCTGATGGAGTTTGCAAGGATGGCTAAATCAACCCTTTTGATCAAAGAAAATAATATAAGTATTTTTGTTGCTATCTGGAAACCGCTTCTGGACTTTGTGCTTGAGGTGGGAAAAAAATGAAATGTTTAATACCCTATAACAGTGATGGCGAACCTTTTTGGCACCTAGTGCCCAAATCAGAACATGTGTGCATGCACCGGAGCACCAGAAACTTGGGGACCAGCTAGCTGGTACTCATGCGCACACCAGCCAGCTGGTTTTCAGGTTTCCAGCATGCGCCAGCTGGTCTTCTCATGTGCCGGAGCACCGGAAACCTGAAGACCAGCTGCTGGCTCATGCATGTGCACTGGCCAGCTGGTCTTCAGTTTCCAGCACTCTGCCGCACGAGAAGACCAGCATGATGGGAACCAGAAGAGCAGCTGGCAATGGTGCGCATGTCCACAAAGAGGGCTCTATGTGCCACCTCTGGCACACATGCCATAGTTTCGCCATCATGGCCCTATAACTTTAAACGGTTGCTAAATGAATGTTTGTAATTCAAGGACTACCTGTACTAAAGTCCCCACCCTGGAACGTTCTTCCACTTTCACAATTGGGTGACACAGTTGTGACAAGGTGTACGTCGCCTGACAATCCAGCCTATACCAGCCTCCCTCAGCCTTCTGATGTTTTGGATGACAGTGCCCATCCCTATGGCTGTGAACCATGCTGGCAAGTGTCTGGTGACAGTTGCCACCTCAAATATCTGGAGAGCACTAGGGACAGTGAAGGTGATTATCTCTGTCTGATGGTGGACTCCTATTTGAGTAAATTGAATTTTCCCATTCAAATCTCAGTGCGGGATGGTTTGCAATAACCAGACCTATAACTGTAGCAGTGGTGGGTTTCAATTTTTTTAGAACCTATTCTGTGAGTGTGGCCTATTTTGTGGTCGTGGCTTGGCAGTCATGTGACCGGGCGGGTATGGACAACTTGACATCACTCATGCACACTCAGTCACATGCCCACCCCCACCCCCAAGCCATGTGGCAAAAATCTTTGGGACTCCTATGAAGCGCGGGGGGGGGGGGGGAAAGAGAGGGGAAAACCATCCAAAAATGGACAGCTGGAGGATTAAGGGCCGAAAATAGGGAGAGAGGACAGAGGGGAATCCAGCAGAAAGCTATCAATAGCAATAGCAGTAGACTTATATACCGCTTCATAGGGCTTTCAGCCCTCGCTATCACACGCTGCGGAAAGAACTTTGGGAGATTGGAGGAGATTGGAGGAGGCAGGACAGAGGGGAATCCTGTAGAAAGCTATCACATGTTGGGGAAAGAACTTTGGGAGATCGCTTAGAGAAGGCTGTAAGCGGTATATAAGTGCTAATGTCAGCTTTTGGCAAAAACATCATAAACTTTGTGTGACCATGGGATAACAATAGCAATATCACTTAGACTTATATACCATTTCACAGTGCTTTTACAGCCCTCTCTAAGTGGTTTACAGAGTCAGCCTATTGCCCCCAACAGTCTGGGTCCTCATTTTACCCACCTCGGAAGGATGGAAGGATGAATCAACCTTGAGCCTGGTGGGATTTGAACTGCCGCACTGCAGCTAGCAGTCAATGATGAACTGCATTACAACCGTAATGACTTACAACTGTAAAAGGCAGGCTCCATTATGGTCGTAGGTCGAGGATTACCTATAATGCCAACCTCGGCTAAGAATACATAGATACATAAAGCCTTTCTGTATATGCAACAAGTGACTTTTGCACCTGCTTCTGAGTTTTAAGCTCCAGTAAAGCAGGAAAATGAAACAGATCTCCTAAGTTGAACTCTGCCTGCTCCTATGTGCACAATTCACCCTATATAACAGCAGTGGTGGCGCAGTGGTGAGAATGTGGTACTGCACGCTACCTCTGCTGCCTGCTGGCTGCCAGCAATTTGGCAGTTCAGCTCTCACCAGGCTCAAGGTTGACTCAGCCTTCCATCCTTCCAAGGTGGGTGAAATGAGGACCCAGATTGTTGGGGCCAATAGTCTGACTCTGGAAACCGCTTAGAGAGGGCTGTAAAAGCATTGTGAAGCGGTATATAAGTCTAAGTGCTATTGCTATATGTATCCGAGGAGAGGCTGCAGCGGCATTTCTCACCCTGATCAGAATTTCCTAGGTGAAAATGAGGACGCTTGTCTCTGTTGGTAACATCCTGTTCTCCTATTAGCAAAGAACAAACCGAACCCGCTCTCTCCTTGTCCCCAATTAAACATTACCAGCTGCATGGTGCATTGATTTACTTAGCACTTGGGGTTTAGGATTTTTTTGCTGAGTAAATGTATGCAGGAGATGACAGCTGCTGGAGGGAAGCAGGTTGCAAGGTAATTTTCCATGCCCCTGTTTTCCACTTGGAAATATATATATCTATATATCTATATTTATCTATATCTATATCTATATCTATATCTATATCTATATCTATCTATATCTATATCTATATCTATATCTATATCTATCTCTCTATCTATCTATCTATCTATCTATCTATCTATCTATCTATCTATCTATCTATCTATCTATCTATCTATCTATATATCTTGTGACGAGCCGATTGACAGATGATGGAAGCAGTTAGCTTCCTCCCATAATTGGGGCTTACCAGGGGTTGTAAAAATCTAATATATATATATATACACACATACATACATACATACATACATACACACACACACACATATACATACATACATACATAATACATACATACATACATACAGGTAGTCCTCAACTTACAACCATTAATTTAGGGATCGTTTGAAGCTACAACTGGACTTTAAAAAAATGAGATTTATGACAGTTATTCACACTTACGAATGTTGCAACATCCCTATAGTCAGCTTCGGATAAGCAAATTCAACAGAGGAAGCTAGATTCACCGAATGACCCCATGATTCATTTAACAACTGCAGTGATTCACTTAACAACTGTGGTAAAGAAGAAAAATGAGGCAAAACTCACTTAACAACTGCCTTGCTTAGCAATGGGAATTTGGGGCCCACATTTTGTCATAAGTGGAGGATGATCTGTAGGCCAGGTTTTTTTTATATTGGGATTAAGACAATTTGTGGACTATTATGGGGTGGCGATGGTCAAAAGAAATTTAAGGTGGTGGCTTGATTATGCAATTGTAGCTATCATTTGTTTTTGACATCCTCTGTGCCCACAGGCTACCTTGGATAAGAAATCTCTTGGTGACTCTGAATTGTGATTTGGGGGTCCTTTCCCTGAAGTGAGAAGACTCTAGTCCTGGCAAACACTGTGCAGGAAGTCTTTAGACTTCCAACAATTCATTTAGTGACCATTCAAAGTTACAACAGCACTGAAAAATGTGACTTACGACCATTTTTCACACTTAATGACTCTTGGAGCCTCTCCATGGTCACGTGATCAAAATTCAGATGCTCAGCAACTGGCATGGAGTTAGTGTCCCAGGATCCTGTGATCCCCTTTTGCAACCTTCCGACAAGCAGAGTCTATGGGGAAGCCAACTTCACTTAACAACCATGCTACTAACTCAACAGCTGCAGTGATTCACTTAACAACCATGGCAAGAAAGGTCTTAAAAAGGGCAAAACAACAGTTTCGCTTAGCAACAGAAATTTTGGGCTCCATTGTGGTGGTAAATTGAAGGCTACCTATACCAGTGTTTCTCAACCTTGGCCACTTGAAGATGTCCGGACTTCAACTCCCAGAATTCCCCAGCCAGCATTCGCTGGCTGGGGAATTCTGGGAGTTGAAGTCCGGACATCTTCAAGTGGCCAAGGTTGAGAAACACTGACCTATACAACCTATTAAGAGAGCTGCCCAATGTTGCCCTAGGAAGTCTCACTGTTGGAAGGATTTTTCCGCTTTTACAGTTTTTTATTGGCTCATAATATAAATACAAAAACACAAAAGCAAATAGTAGGGGAGCCAAAGGGAGGGAAAGGGGAAGAGAGAAGTGTAAAAAAGAAGGGGGAAAAGCACCTGTTGACTTCTGTCTCTTTCTGGTGCAGTAGAATAAGGAGTTAACATCAAACCTCAACTTTTTACTTTTCCATAATACTGCAGTAAAAACTAGCCATTTCTATAACAACCAATCTATCTAATCAGTAAAACCCAAATTCAAAGCTTCATATATATATATTTTTCCACCTCAAGCACAAAGTCCAGAAGTGGTTTCCAAGTGGAAACAAAAGTACTTATACTCTCTTCTTTGACCAAAACGGTCGATTTAGCTCTCTCTGCCTACTCCATCCACATTTGCAGCCATTCGTCCATGGTGAGAATCAAAACATCTTTGCATTGGGGAAGATTTCTACTTGAGCAAGAATCTTCTTTGTGCCTCTAATTCTTTTGGGGGCTTCTTCGCAACCGGGGTGGGGGAAAAGCTACCCACTTGGCTTTTCATTTGGCTTGGTTGAAGTTTGCTTCCCCATTGTGCATTTGCCTCGTTTTTGTGTGGTAGCATACCGCAGCTTAAACTTACACTTTATACCTCTTAGCTAGCTCCAGGGTTGCAGAGACTATAGGGAAAACTTGGAAAACAAGTGCTGGTAGAAACATGAGATGTGAGGCTTACAAGATGGAATAGTCAGCAAACACGACCAGTTCAGTTAATTTTATTGTATTGTAAAGCTACCTTAACAGAATCTAGCAAGTCTTGTTGGAAGAAATATCCATCTGGTTCAGTTCCAAGTCGGGAGAAAGATACTGGAAAAATGGAGGCTGATTGGAAAGAGGGTTTAATGAGGAAGCAGGACCACTTGGGTTTCAGATCCCGGGCACACGGAGTTGAGAGTGAAGGGCTTTTATACCTTTCCTTGAGCTTTGCACTTGAACTTCCTGTTCCTGTGCAAGAACATGTATTCTATTGCCTGTTGTCAGACTCCTGTGTTGCCATGTATAAATCCTAGGTGTTTGTCTGAGCTAAGTTTAGTTGAAGTTGCTGAGGGTGATGCAATAAAAGGGAGTTGGGCAATTCTTATGGTGCTTGGGGGCTAATCCTACCTTTGTTGGATCTTGGGTGAGGTTATTTGCTTATGATATGGAATATATAGAATAACAGAGTTGGAAGAGACCTTGGAGGTCTTCTAGTCCAACTCCCTGCTTGTGGTAGGAAACCCTACACCACTTCAGACAAATGGCTATCCAACATCTTCTTAAAGACTTCCAGTGTTGGAGCATTCACAACTTCTGGAGGCAAGTCCTTCTCACTGTCAGGAAATTTCTCCTTAGTTCTACGTTGCTTCTCTCCTTGATTAGTTTCCACCCATTGCTTCTTGTCCTGCCCTCAGGTGCTTTGGAGAATAGTTTGACTCCCTCTTCTTTGTGGCAGCCCCTGAGATATTGGAAGACTGCTATCATGTCTCCCCTAGTCCTTTTCATTAAACTAGACATACCCAGTTCCTGCAACCGTTCCTCATATGTTTTAGCCTCCAGTCCCCTAATCATTGTTGCTTTTCTCTTATGAATAGAGCTATCTATCTCTTAAGGGCTGACATCAGCTGTGGGCTATTAAGGAAGGTGGGGGCTGCTTCCTAAGGGCATGTTTCTCCATTTCTCATCCAGGGGAATATAATATTCTGTCTTTTTAATATTTCTCAAAATATTTCATTCTTCTAGGAGAGGGGGTGGGTGCTAGCTTTCTACAGTCTGAAAACGCAGTTATTCTGCTGTCACCTTTATAGCCTCATAATGTAGGCAGGGTCCCTCCTGAGGCTTGTATTCTGCCCACTATACAGCTATCGGCTATGCTCCCTCCTTATCTGACTCTTCCTTAGGCAGCATCTGTTCTCTGGTTTCTCAAGGTCATTCCCATCTTAGAGTTACAGGGAGATAGGAAAGGGATTTGCCCAGATTTGATGTACCGGTAAATATTATGGTTGAAGAAGGGACCATAATGGAGGGGAGCTAAAAGATAAAAACCTTGAAATAAAATTTGAAATCCACTTAACTTTTAGCTTTAAATTTTTTCTTATGTTGGGCAGCCACTTGTCTGGAATAGTTTAGCAAGGCGTTGGACTAGAAGACCTCCAAGGTCCCTTCCAAGTCTGTTCTCCGATGAGCCACGGTGGCACGGTGGTTAGAGTGCAGTATTGCAGGCTATTTCTGCTGCCTGCCAGCTGCCTGCCGCCTGCCTGAAATTTGGCAGTTCAAATCTCACCAGGCTCAAGGTTGACTCTGCCTTCACCCTTCCGAGGTGGGTAAAATGAGGACCCAGATTGTCGGGGGCAAGAGGCTGACTCCATAAACCGCTTAGAGAGGGCTGTAAAGCACTGTAAAGCGGTATATAAGTCTAAGTGCTATTGCTATTGCTTACAATAGCGTTCCCTGCGCCTTCGGCATTTAGTCATGCTGGCCACATGACCATGGAGATGTCTTCGGACAGTGCTGGCTCTTCGGCTTTGAAACGGAGATGAGTACTGCCCCCTAGTGTCGGGAACGACTAGCACATATGTGTGAGCGAACCTTTACCTTTATCTTACTTACAGTTGCATTTTTTCTATTCCTCCCAAATCCTACGAAGTAACTTGGATTAAGTTGATTGTGGTCAGTTTGAGTAGAATCTGTTTAGAGTTATAGTTCAGCTTTTCTAGATTCAAGTCTAAAATCTTAACCATTATACTACACTGTTTCTGGGTCTCTTTTTGAGTGGGTCCACTGCTTTCTGAATCATACCTTACAACGACTCCCTTGAATGGCAAATGCAGCCTCTGGTTCTACCATTTTCACAATGACGATGGACTAATGTAAAAGAGGCTGTGTAGATTGTAGATTGTAGATTGTAGATACTTTATTTGTATGCCGCCCTTTTCCCTGGGGGGACTCAGGGCGGCTCACAATGCAAGGGGAGGGGGGACAAACAAGTTACAAACATGAAACAATACATCATTAAAAAAGCACAACAGTCATACTATTCGAGTGGGGTTGAAATCTCTAGCCCCAGGCCTGTCGGGACAGCCAGGACTTAAGGGCTACGCGGAAGGTCTGGAGGGTGGTGAGGGTACGAATCTCCACGGGGAGTTCGTTCCAGAGGGTCGGAGCTGCCACCGAGAAGGCTCTCCTCCGGGTAGTTGCCAGCCGACATTGGCCGGCTGATGGAATTCGGAGGAGGCCTAATCTATGGGATCTTATTGGCCTAATGGAGGTAATTGGCAGTAGGCGGTCTCTCAAGTACCCAGATCCAATACCATGAAGGGCTTTGTAGGTGACATAGAAACCCTAGATAATTATCAAGAAGGAGACATCAAGAAAATCAACCAGCTCCAGGGAATCGGAAACAGCTGTAGAATTTAGGCGTCTAAGCAATGAACTTCTCCTCTCTCATTTTTTTTCACCCGAACAGGCTGGAGGTTTGCTAAGTTATATGACTGTTAGATGGAGGCTTTTTTTTTTTTTTTTTTTAAAGTTGGAGAGAATCAATATTTCTTGTTTCTCCTTCCAAAGATTCTTGGCAGAAAGCGTTTGTTGATGGTTCTGCCAACCTGGTGTTCTGGAGAAGCGCTGACCCTCAGCCTTCTCGGCTAACACGGCCTGCGGCAAAAGGCTGTGGGAATTGTAGTCCACAATTGCCAGATTGTCTGCCTCTAAGTTGTTCCATTGCAGCTGCCTGGTGGGATCCTGTTAGCATCCTTCAATTATTTGTTTTTGATCCTTCGTTGGCTCGTTTTGCATTTCCAGGAATAGAATGTCAGATAGTCCAGGAATGCAGGTGAGATCAGGAACACCGTGAAACCTGTTCTAGTGAACCATGGAAATGATCTTGGAAAAGGAATGCAGCAGTGAACAAAATAGCAATTAAGCCCACACAAGAAAGAGAATGTTAGAAAGAAACTTAAACTGACTTTGCCTTAATTCTGTGTGGTGTAAGAGAGAAGGAAGCTCTTCGTTAAGCTTTCAAGACAGTGTAATTACAGTCTATATCAGTATTTATGCTGGAATCTGTTTCTTGACCTGGTCTAACTCAGAAAGCAATAAAAACCACTAAGGTGAGTTTGGTCTAATAGAGAAGGCACCAGGCTAGCAAACAAGAGACAGTGAGTTCTAGTCCAATTTTAGGCATGAAAGCCAACTGGGTGACTTTGGGCCAATGACCAGGAGATAGTGAGTTCTAGTCCTGCCTTAGGCATGAAAGCCAACTGGGTGTCTTTGGGCCAATGACCAGGAGACAGTGTGTTCTAGTCCTGCCTTAGGCATGAAAGCCAACTGGGTGTCTTTGGGCCAATGACCAGGAGACAGTGAGTTCTAGTCCTGCCTTAGGCATGAAAGCCAACTGGGTGTCTTTGGGCCAATGACCAGGAGACAGTGAATTCTAGTCCTGCCATAGGCATGAAAGCCAACTGAGTGACTTTGGGCCAATGACCAGGAGACAGTGAGTTCTAGTCCTGCCTTAGGCATGAAAGCTGATTGTATATCTTTGGGCCAGTCCCCCCCTCTCCTCACTTAGCCCAACTCACTTCACAGGGTTGATGTGGGGAAAATAGGAGGAGGAAGGAGTATTAGGTATGATTGCCATCTTGAGTTATCAAAAACATAATAAAAGGTATTTGCTTGTGCAAGTGAGGACTGCAGCATTTCCATTTCCATTCTCTCTGCATGGAATGTTTGGAATGTTTATTATAATTTATAGGCCGCCCTTTTCCCTGAGGGGACTCAGGGCGGCTTACAAAACACGGGAAAGGGGGTACAAAGACAAAAGACATAAGACAATACATAATATTAAAAATAGAGCACAACATTCATTCATCATTCGGGAGGGGACAAACTAAGATTTTTCATCCCCAGGCCTGACGGGCTAGCCAGTTCTTGAGGGCTGTGCGGAAGGCCTGGGCGGTGGTGAGGGTGCGAATCTCCACGGGGAGATTGTTCCATAGCGTCGGAGCTGCAACTGAGAAGGCTCTCCTCCGAGTAGTCGCCAGTCGGCACTGACTGGCGGATGGGATTCGGAGGAGGCCTACCCTGTGCGATCTGATGGGACGCAGGGAGGTAATTGGCAGAAGGCGGTCTCTCAAATAGCCAGATCCACTACCATGGAGCGCTTTGTGAGTGGTAAGTAGGACCTTGAAGTGCACCCGGAGATCAACAGGTAGCCAGCGCAGCTCACGGAGGATCGGTGTTATGTGGGCGAACCGTGGTGCGCCCACAATCACTCGCGCGGCCGCATTCTGGACTAGCTGAAGTCTCCGGGTGCTCTTCAAGGGCAGCCCCATGTAGAGCACGTTGCAGTATTCCAGCCTAGAGGTCACAAGGGCTCGAGTGACTGTTGTGAGAGCCTCCCGGTTCAGGTAGGGCCGCAACTGGCGCATCAGGCGAACCTGAGCAAATGCCCCCCTGGTCACAGCTGACAAATGATGGTCGAAACTCAGCTGTGGGTCCAGGAGGACTCCCAAGTTGCGGACCCTGTCTGAGGGGTATAAATTTTGTCCCCCCAGCCTGATTGATGGAACATTAACCAAATTTTTGGGAGGAAAACACAACAGCCACTCGGTCTTTTCCGGGTTGAGCACCAGTTTGTTAGCTCTCATCCAGTCTTTAACAGCCTCAAGGCCCCGGTTCATCACTTCCACCGCTTCATTGAGTTGGCACGGGGCGGACAGATACAACTGTGTATCGTCCGCATATTGGTGGTATTTTATCCCGTGCCTCCGAATGATCTCGCCCAGCGGTTTCATGTATATGTTAAATAGTAGGGGGGATAAGACCGAACCCTGCGGCACCCCACAAGTAAGGGGCCTCGGGGACGATCTCTGCCCCCCCACCAACACCGACTGCGACCTGTCCGAGAGGTAGGAGGAGAACCACTGCAGAACAGTGCCTCCCACTCCCACCTCCCGCAGTCGTCGCAGAAGGATACCATGGTCGATGGTATCGAAAGCCGCTGAGAGGTCAAGGAGAACCAGGATGGACGCATGGCCTCCATCTCTGGCTCTCCAGAGATCATCGGTCAATGCGACCAAAGCGGTTTCTGTGCTGTAACCGGGCCTGAAGCCAGACTGGAAGGGGTCAAGATAGTTAGCTTCCTCCAAGGTACGCTGAAGCTGGAAGGCCACCACCTTCTCAACAACCTTCCCCACAAAGGGGAGGTTGGAGACTGGACGGTAGTTGTTAAGAATTGCTGGATCCAAGGACGGTTTCTTCAGGAGGGGTCTCACCACCGCCGCCTTCAGCGCGGTGGGGAGGTGTCCCTCCCGAAGAGAGGTGGTAACAACCGCCTGGATCCAGCCTCGTGTCACCTCACTGCTGTTGGCAACCAGCCAGGAGGGACACGGGTCCAGTATACAGGTGGAGGCGCTCACAGCTCGCATAGCCTTGTCCACATCCCCGGAGGCAACATCCTGAAACTCAACCCAGAGATGGTCTGCCAGATCATTCCCTTGTGTCTCGGCTGGATCTGCAAGAGTGGAGTCCAGGTCCGATCGAAACCGAGCAACTTTGTCCGCCAAGAACTGTACATATTCCTCAGCCTTACCCTGTAAAGGGTTCTCCGTCTCCCTCCTATTTAGGATGTGCCACAAATGCATCAAATGCATGTGCCACAAATGCATCAAACTCCATTCTACTGTTGTTTGGTACAAAATCTTGCATATTTTTTTTTAGCTAAGTTCAAACCTTGCACACTGAATAAGAAGGAGACCTATTCAGTTGGGGCGTAACATGTTCTGGTTTGCAAACCATGGTTTGTGGGCTGAATGTTGTATGTGAACTAAGACAGTGGCTGTCTTAGTAAGCAGAACTCTGTGGGTTTGTTTGTGTGTGAGATTCTTAAGGAAGTTGTAATCAAGTAGGCAGGAAGATTCTAGGTGATCTTCTTGTGACCTTGAAGGTTGACAGCTAATCTTTGATCATCTTTTGAAGGGTAGCTTTGTGTCTGTTTACTGCAGCAGGTAGGTAGGAGATGATATATATAGCATTGTTAAAAATAGTATATCTTCCAAGCTCAGAAAAGTCTGGTCAAATATCAATAATACACAAACACGGCTTATGTGTGCTCCTTCATCAGTCATGTCAATTACAAAGCAAGTTTAAGCACAAGACACTAATCAAAAACAAGCAATTGTAACAGTAATAAAAAGCACCATTATTCACTGCCCATAAGACACAGACTATCTAATAATCCATTCTAATTCTACTTGAATTAACAGGCAGATAATTAAAACTCGGCAACTTAGAGCACGGTCATCTATCTTACCTGTTCTTTCTTTCTTTTAATCTGTTCACATGCCACACTCTGGGGTGCAAATAGGAACTGTGTGTACCTTTCTTGGAACAAAACGAATCTACGGCAAAGCTCACCCATCCTTAAAAATGCATGCAGTTATTAAAACAGTTGTATGTCATCCTTCAAAGTAGTAAAATTTCCCAAGATTGCTTGCAAAATTGTATGTATGTATGTATGATGTATGTATGTATTTAGTGTATGCCCAAATATGGGAGAAGGCCTATTTCTTCCTTTCTCTGTCTATCGGCTCGTCACAAGAGACCATCCAGACAGAAAGCCAATATTTTTACTGTTGCCTTTATTACATTTGTATTGTACTTGTGCTGATAAATAATTTTATTTATTTATTTATCAGCACAAATGCAATACACACACACACACACACACCCCCCACAATCCTCATATTTACAACTGTCACAGCATTCAGACGGTCATATGATCAAAATCGGGTGCTTTGCAACCAGCAAGTATTTGTAATGATTGCAGTCATGTGACCGGAGTCATGTGATTGCCATTTGTGACCTTCCCAGCCAGCATTTGATAAGTAAAATCAATGAGGAAATTCAGATTTGCTTAACAACCACATGATGTAGGAGATGAGCAGGCTGAGCCCGAAAGGAGGAGTCAAACGTGTCATAAGTCATGAATCCCTGCGTTCCCGCAAGAGATCTAAGTCCAGCCTACCTTGAATGCCTTTCTTATCCCCCGCTCATTTCCCTTGACTGTTAGTTGGCCAGATTTTTGTAGAGAGCTTGAGCTTGCAATAAATCTTTTAAATCTTGCAATAAATCTTTTAAACTGCCTAAAGTTTCCTGGTGCTTGACACGATTCACTTAATAATTTTAGTTTTGTTTAACAACCGCAGCAAAAAAATAAGCCTTGTAAAATCAGCTGCACTCACTTAACAATCACTTGCTTAGCAACGGGAATTCTGGTCCCAGCTGAGGACTGCCTGAATCCAGAAAATATTCTGCCGCAACCCAAACGGGAAATTTATAGATGAATCACAAAAATGATGAAAATGAAAAGGGACAAAGCTACCCTATAAAGAAAACCTATACACATGCACTGGGAGGTAATCCTGTTCACTTAAGTGCATAAAGGAACCTTTTGAGGCTCACTAATTCAAAGCAAGCATTGCCAATTATTGTATACGCTTTGATTTTCCTTTATCCGAGGGATCAGAATGTGGTATCTAGAGCTGCCAAAAAAGCTGCGAGAAAAAAAGGTTGAATTAAAAAAAAAACCACGATTGAAATTTCACATGCTCTTTCAAAGTTTCAGAAGATTTTGATGATTCTTCATGAGATAGTGGTGTTTTTTTAAAATAAGATCACAGAAGAAGATGACTGAGACTTTGTAGAATTTCAGGTGGTGTTGAAGAGACAATCTGAAAAATGATTTTTTGATGAAAATCTGGTTCCTATTTCCTCAAATTTGCAGGGAGCAAAATATTAAAGAGCTGAGGTGGCGCAGTGGTTAGAGTGCAGTACTACAGGCTACTTCAGCTGACTGCTAGCTGCAGTTTCGCAGTTCAAATCTCACTGGCTCAAGGTTGACTCAGCCTTCCATCCTTCCAAGGTGGGTAAAATGAGGACCCAGACTGTTGGGGGCGATAGGCTGACTCTGTAAACCACTTGGAGAGGGCTGTAAAAGCACTATGAAGCGGTATATAAGTCTAAGTGCTATTGCTAAATGCAATTGATGGCTAAGGAAGAAGTAATACAGTGTTTTTCAATCTGGGCTATTCTTTGAGGAGTGGACTTCAACCCCCAGAATTTTCCAGCCAAAAATTCTGGGAATAGAAGTCTACCCATTATAGAGTAGCCAAGGTTGAGAAATACTGAAATAGTAAATTTAGAGCCTTCTGGAAGGATGGAAGGTTGAGTCAACCTTGAGCCTGGTGGGATTTGAACTGTCAAATTGCAGGCAGCCGGCAGTCAGTAGAAGTAGCCTGCAGTACTGCATTCTAACCACTGCGCCACTGAGGCTCTTCAACTCCCCAAGAATACTATTTTATTAAGATTGTCTATAATAAGAGAATTTTGAAACTCTTAATTACCCCCTTCTCCTTCTTATACTCCAATGAGTGGAAGTCCACAAGTCTTAAAGTTGCCAAGGTTGGACATCCCTGATCTCTATTGTACTGTATGTGATATCGTTGTCACACAGGTAATCCTTGACGTACAACAATTTGTGTAGTGACCATTTGGATACAACAGCAGCACTGGAAAAAAGTGACTTTTGACCATTGCAGTGTTTCCAACAGTCACATGATTAAAATTGGGGCACTTGGCAACAGGCACCTATTTAGGATGGAGGCAGCATCCCAGGGTCACGTGATCACCATTTGCAAGCCTTCCCAGCTGGCTTCCGACAGGGCAAAATCAATGGCGAAAGATGAATGTGCTTAAAAGTAATTCCACATATCTCAGCAGCAGCAGCAGCTTGCAATCTCGGTGTTATTTCTTACCCAAGCCCCACTTTTCAGTAGTGGGATTCTAAAATGTTAGCAACCTGTTCTCTGCCCAGTTGCTGCGGGGCCATAGCCATGGTGGGCGTGGCCTACTTGGCCTCCTTCATCACAGCTGGGGATGGGTAGGGCGTTTTCACCCTCCCTCAAACTCTGAAGCCGGAAACAGGCCCGTTTTTGGACTTCCAGAAGGCCCGATTTTCCCCCTCCCAGATCCTCCACGCAGCCCCTGCATTTAGCTGGCATCCAAAACGGCCCATGTGGTGACTCCTTGGAGGGGTGGGGTTGGGGTGGCAGGGCCAGTGGGTCCTTCCAACTACCAGTTCGCCCGAACTGGTGCAAACCGACTGAATCCCACCACTGCCCCTTTTGGTTTGCATGTATTTATTGATTATTATTTTTTTTAAAAAACTGGGCTTTGTGGTATTCTCCTCGCTCTGGTTTTATTTCACAACACATTCTTATCTGGGGTGAGCCGGCTATTTTGTTGACTATTGATGCTTCTGCACCAAAATGCGAATTCAATTGCCTTCTAAATGCCCTAGAGCTTTCGGCATGCTGTAATTTAAAGACCGTGAAGCAAAATGAAAGCAGATAAAATAGTTTTCTTCCCTTTGACGGGGGGGGGGGGGAATTATAAAATTAGCAGAGAAAGTAGGAGCGTAATAAGAGAGAATCCCTCAGGGGATGTAGACTATATCGGAGCCCTTCTTGCAAGCAGGTTCCAGCCAAGCTTTTCCTTCTGCTCCAACTTGGGATCGCTCTCTCTAGTATTTAGCTTCCCCTATAATTTTCCAGCCTTTGCTTGTCAGCAATATTTACCAAACGCTGAATGCAAAAGGCGCTTGGGTGGATTCATTTTCAAAGCTAAATCTTACCTTTTGGACCAGAGCTTCATGGAAGGGGGAGGAAATTTTTTTACTGGCTGAGATGTTTGCCATTTGCAAGCCAGATTTGGTCAGTGAGACAATTAAAAGAATGACTAAAGTAAAGGCAAAGGTTCCCCTCGCACAGATGTGATAGCCATTTCTGACTCTAGGGGGCAGTGCTCATCTCTGTTTCAAAGCCAAAGAGCCAGCACTGTCCAAAGACGTCCCCGTGGTCATGTGGCCGGCATGACTAAACACCAAAGGCGCATAGAACACTGTTACAATTGGCAGAACCTGGGACAAGAAACGGGAGCTCACTCCATTACGCGGCGCTAGGGATTCGAACCACCGAACTGCCGACCTTTCTGATCGACAAGCTCAGCGTCTTAGTCACTGAGCCTCCCTTAATAAGTATGTCTATCTCTGTGGTCTTTTTTTCAGAATGGTTTTGAACTTCCTAACGGACTTGATGTTCTTGATATATCTTGGTGGCCTCCCAGCCATACTAGCCAATTCTGAGTAAAGAAATGCTTAAAAAAAGTAAAAAAAAAAGTTCCGACAGATTTCTAGCAAATCTAAATCCCGCGGCACAGCCGTTCCTCCCCTCACTGTTGTACTTACCTTTGAAGACTCAGAAAAGGCTTCTTAGCGCCTGCGATGTGCATGTGCACCTTTGGCACGCATGCATGCGCGAAACAAATCAGTAGCAGGCTTCAGAGCATTTCACCCCTGCCCAGGCCCATAACTTTTCTTGGCATATACCAGAGACAGAAGTCAATTTCCATCATTACCACCCCCCCCAGTCAAAGCTGAGAAATCCCAAATAGCTTTTCTGCTTAGGATTTTAGCAGGGGGTTCATATTCCCAGCCCTTTATTCCAGGGCTCGAATCCGATGCTTTTGGATCCCCGTACACAAGAAAACCCAACTCAACAGTTATTTGCTGTTATTGCCTGCTCTTAAATTGTCCTGGGTCACTTGTTGCTAGCCATACACCTGACCCCCTTTCCCCTGATAATTCACAGGGATTATAGTCTCCTGCAAGGCAAATGCTCTCCCCTGGAGTGACGGCCCAGGCGAACCACTTAGCATTTTCTGCTGGCATCATTCCATCTGTTTTCTCCTTGCCTCCGTGCCTTACTGAGTGCCTCTCCAGCTTCCAGCGGCTGTGCACGAGAAAACAATAACATATGGCGTTTGGCTCAGCAGCTACCTGGCATTGGTTCCACAGTGAGGGTGACAGTTTCGAAGAGCTCCCCGTGCATGTTTGACTATTAAAAGTGAGATCCTCCTCGCGTCTATCGATGTAAAAGAAATCCCAGAGTGGACTCTTCTGCTCTGGTATTCCTAATGCAGCAAGCGCTGCCTTCAGGGGCATTTTAGGGCAGTGGGAAGCTTACAGGATTGGTTTGCAGCCTTTAAAACAATAGTGCCATTAACGAGGCTAATTAGCATGCCTGGCGGCCACCTCTGAGTGACACAGTTGTTTCCTCTGTAAGGCTTTCTCATCTGATGGAGTGAGATATGCTAGTGAGCAAAGGGTGGCACGCGGCAGATCAGGACGGCTCCGGCACACTTGAGCGAGATAACCTGGATAACTTCTCCATAACAACTGTTCTACAGGAAGATCATTCTCCCGTTGATTCCATGCGAAGCCCACCTCATCTTCCTTGAGGTGGGCTTCTAAGCAACTCTCCAAATAATCTTAATCTCCTGTGATTCCTTCTCCCTCTCCATTGGCTGATTGGTGGTTAGAGCTGCACAGGTGCTGTTCAGCAACATCTGGAAGTCCATAGGTCCTTCATGTTGGTGTTATCCATTCAGTCCTGTCCGACTCTTGGCAATTCTATGAATCAGGTCTCTCAACATCTTCAGAACTTGCACTACTTTTTTTTTTAGTTGTTCCATATGCTTTGGCTGGTGTCGGCTTTGATGGTGTCCAGCCGCCATATTCTTTGGCAGCCTGGTTTCCCAAGCTAGCGCTTCCAAACATCCAGTTGAAACTTCCCAATTTCTCCAGTGAATTCCCCCACGTGACATGCCCAAAATAAGGTTCTTCGTAGATACATCATAGAGAATGGAAGAAGTTGGGGAAAGAAGAGGGAGCCATATGAGGAAAATTTGCATAAAATGTTTTATAGATGGCACTTTGCACAAGCAAGACTGGTAAAAAATGTTTAAAGATAGATCGGCTCTCTCATAGTTATGACAGTTGCATAACTGTCATAGTTATGACAGTTATGACTCATAGTTATGACAGTTGAGATGTCCTGGGGTCATGGGCTCACGATTTGTGACCTTCTGACAAGCCAGGTCACAAGACCGTTGCTGTTACTAGCTCAACAACTATAGTGATTCATTTCACAACTGTGTGTCGAAGTTGTAAAGTGGGGCGCAAAACTCACATAACCACTGTCTGTCTTAGGAACATAAATGTTGGGCTTAATTGTGGTCGGGAATTGAGGATTCCCTCTCCTTTGTGCTTTTTTACAATCTATAAGAATAAGACTTCCACCCCCTTTATTTCCTGGAGTGTCCATTGTTTCTAGATCCCAATTATCTGGGATCCCTGCTCTGATACTTTGCAAAATAGTCCCATTCTCCCATTTCCCCCACCTCCTTACTGTAGCGAAAGAGTACATGGTGGTGATTCTGCCCATGAGTAACATATACAAACAGGAGAAGGTGAGAACATCTCTCCCAGAAGTTATCTTTGCAAAATCCCATCCCATCCCATCCTCTGTGTTGGGTTTTCAAAGACAAACAAAAGTGCTGTGCTATGTTATGCTGTGTTGCGCTGTGCTCAGCAGCCACGGAATTCTGCCTATCTACTGGAGAAGTATTGAATGGAACATTCTAGAATAGTCTACCAGGCTGAAATAAGTCCTGGGTAGGAGGACTCAAAGCCTGTAACCTTTGGTAGCTGTTCTGTAAACGCTTTAATTAGATTTATTTATTTGTCAAGCATGAATAAGATAACAGATATAAGTATAAACATGATTATGTATATATGAAGTGAATACGAACACAAGGGAATATTAGGACAGGGACGGTGGGCACACTGGTGCGCTTATGCACGCCCCTTAAAGACCTCTTAGGAATGGGGCGAGGTCAACAGTAGACAGTCTAAGGTTAAAGTTTTGGGGGTTTGGGGAAGAAACCACAGTATCAGTATCCAGGCATTGACCACTCTTATTGAAGTCGTATTTTTTGCAATCACGTTTGGAGCAGTTTACCATAAGCTTGTAACTATTGTGTACTTGTGTGTTGTTGTGGTTGAAGCTGAAGTATTCATTGACAGGTAGGACATTGGAGCAGATAATTTTATGTGCTACGCTTAGGTAGGAATGAAGGCGGCAAAATTCTAAATTGTGTATGCCCAAAATTTCAAGCCTGGTGGCATAAGGGATTCTGTTGTGAGCAGAGGAATGGAGGACTCTTCTCGTGAAATATCCCTGGACTCGTTCGATTGTATTAGTTTCTGATATGCAGTGCGGGTTTCAGACAGATGAGATGTATTCAAGAATTGGTCTAGCAAAAGTTTTGTATGCCCTAGTTTGCAGTTCAATATTACCAGAAATCTTACTTCGCAAGATTAGGTTAACAACTCTTAATTCTTGGAAGAGGGTTTTGTGTGTGTGAGTGTGTGTGTGTTGCCAAAGCATATTGTTCTAATTGTTGCACACTTGTTCATACCATATTCTGCAGAGGGTTTTGTGTGTGTGTGTGTGTGTGTGTTGCCAAAGGATATTGTTCTAATTGTTACACACATGTTCACACCACTTTCTGCAGAATTGATCAGAAGGAATGAAGGAGGGAGTGGGTCATCGCACACCCAAGTGCAAAAGAATGGTGTGTTCTTCTTTCTAAATCGTAAACAGAACTAACACCAGCCAGTTCTTTGGGGAATTTGGAGCACTGTTTTGGTTTTCTTTGCCTCTTTTCAATCAGGGTCTTCCTTGTGAGTTTACGGCAACCTTTTGTAAGTGTGCAATTTGGGGACTCCTTCTGGTTGAACAATATTGTCTTATTGATCTGAGCACCTGGTGATCATCCCTGTTTTATTGTTTGTTATGACAATATCAAGCAAGGGCCACGGAAGCTTTGACCTGCCTTCCAGGTGAGAAGAAATCTTTCTTATAAATTTAAAACAAAAACAAAACCTTAAAGCCTCTTTTTAAGATGTTCTTCCAATGGACAGCACCCGTATTCCACCCCATTACTGAAGGTGAGGGTGAAAGGCTGTATACTTTCCAAATGTTCTCAGATTCATGATTAAGTCAGAGCCAATCTTTGAGGGAATAGATGATGCGTGTTTCTATCCGTTGAGTTTTAACATGGAATTCTATTTTAGAAAACCACAATAACAACAGCAATAGCAATAGCATTTAGATTACACACCACCCCATAGTGCAGGGGTGTCAAACTCCATTTCATTGAAGGCCGCATCAAGGTTGTGTTTGACCTCGGAGGCCTGGGATGGGCATGGCCAGGGTGGGTGTGGCCAGCTTGACGTGACTCGTGTTGGGGGCACCTGTGGTGGCCAGCGAAAACGGGCTCCCAAGCTCCTTCAAAATACAGTACTGAGCCTTCTAAAAGTTGCAACTAACTCACTACTTTTTAGCAGAAGTCTTTCGCTGATATTAATGCATATTGTGAAATGTTCTGAGTGCTTTGCATGGCCCTGCCAGAAATGGGGACTGATGATTTCCTGGGATGGGAGGCTGAGATTCTTAAGGCACAATTTAATTTGGATTCCTAAAGGATCCTCTCCAAACATAGGATTTTACACACTACTGTATCGCCTCCAGTAATAGCAGACGAAAGAATGTGTAGTCTTTTCTTCCTTCATTATGATTTTGACCTTAGACATTGGCTGGATCTCGTCTGTTGGGAATCTACACTGTTTGGCTCTTAACTTTCTTAATTGCTTTAATTGCTTCCATCGCTGAGTTGTTAAGCAGAAGAGGTGGGCACGTGGGCTTGGCTGTTGCATAATTCTAAGTCATAATTAGTTGCTTGATTTTTTGGCATGGCGGCTGCTGGGCCAACCCTTCCATTATGTTGTCAGTTTCCATGTAAACCAGGACTTTTATTGCTTGGCCAACATACCATTTATTTTCCAAAATTCCTGGTTATGTGGGATCGCAGCCAAAGAGAGCTTCCCGGCATCAGAGTTGATTTTATGCGTCACTGAACAAAGTGACAGGACTGTGCATCCTTTTGGATTTGATTCGAAAATGGTGCAAAGAGAGATGCAAACATAGCACTGTTTGTATCTCTTTAAAGCAGCTGCCCCTTTTCTGCAGATTGTGGCTCTCAGGAAAAGAAAAGAGAGCCAGTTTAGTCTAGTGGTTAAAGCACAAGGCTAGAAACCAGGAGGCTGAATTCTAGTACTACCTTAGGCAAGAAATCAATTGGGTGACTTTGGGCCACTCACCAGGAAACTGTGAATTCTAGTCCTGCCTTAGGCATAAAAGCAGGAGTGAAATGCTATCGGTTTGGGCCGGTTTGCCCAAACCGGTAGTTAAAAAATGTTTAAAAAAGTAAAAAAAAAAGTTCTGATGATCAGTTGAGTGACAATCAGCTGTGCCTGATTATCTGTGAGGTTCCCACTTGTTGCAGGGGCCATTTTGTGTGAAGTCCAGCTGCTTTTATATTGTTTGTGAGTCAGTTGTGCAGCCACGTCCACCTGATCACATGACCACCAAGCCACGCCCACCCGCCCAGTCATATGGCAATAAAACCATGCCCACCTGGTCATGTGACCACCAAGCCACAGTCAAGCCACGCCCACAGAACTGGTAGGGAAAATTTTTTGCATTTCACTACTGCATAAAAGCCAGTTGTGTGACTTTGGAAACATCACCAAGAGATCATGAGTTCTAGTTCTGCCTTAGGCGTGAAACTGGCTTGGGCCAATCATTCTTTCTGCCAGCCCATCACAGGTTGGTTGTTATGGGGAATATAAGTGGATGAAGCAGTATTAGACAAGTTTGCCGCCTTGAGTTGCTTCTAAAAATAAAATATGATATTAATAAATAAATAAAATAAATAAAAGGCATGTTTCCTGCAAACTAAAATCTCAGGACAAGATATAGCCCCCTATATGTAGAAATGATGGCACGGCCTGTGCTCTTCTTCAACCAGATCAAAATAAACTTTTTGCAATTGAATTCAAAGCCATGCCTTGCTTGGGCATCCCTTTCTTCCTCCTGCTTTCCTTCTGGTATCCCTTGTTTCAAAAGGTAGAAATTGTGTTTTCTCCTCTGGGAACTACTCCAAATACCTTTGACGAAAAAGCAGCCTGGAGCAGCAAGAAATTATACACATTTCTTAAAATGATGGCTTTGAGGAAACACAGATGATAGAGCACGCCATCCGAGGAAATAAATAGGACACGTTGAGCTTTTCTTTGCCTTAAAAGAAAAGGTAGAATGATGAGGAAACGTGGTGCCATAGACTTAGGATTGAATAGTGACGGAGCTGATTTAAATATATTGATTCATCCAGCCTTTCAATGAGGAATTAAAGCGTGCTAGAAAAAAGGCACCTGCGGCAGGAAGAAAGGGAAGCGAGATTTCCTTCTCAACTAGGATTGGCTCTGCACAAAGTGAACTCCGTCTATCTGGGAACTTTATACTAAAGTACTTAGTTTTTCCATCTTCATTGGGGCTTCTGGAATGCTAAGTGTGTATCTCCCTTTCTTTAAAGCTGTGTTTTTCAACTTTAGCTGGTGTAAGATGGACTTCGGCTCCCAGAATTCCCCAGCCAGCATGGCTGGTTCTGAGAGTTGAAGTCCATCCATCTTACAATAGCCAAGGTTGAGAAACTTTGCTTTTAAATCAGGGTTGGGGAACTATGTGTCAGCCCTGTAGACATATTCCACACTTTATATTATTCTACTATGTTGTTTCTATTATGGGAAAATGGGAAGGGGGATGGTACGGAATAAAATGCTATGTAGCCAAAATAAAATTCCTTTCTAGAAAGCCAAGGTCATCCTTTGTCTCTGCACCTCTGCACCTGACCTGAACTGTATGGGTGGGATTGCCAGCATGGCAGTGGGAGATTGGACCATGTGATGGACTTGTGGGTGTGAGGGGCAAGATCTTGAACTTTCAACCGGGTGGGGAAAACCGGGAAGCTTTCAGATTCGGGTTTTCCCAGATGTGCCAACATGGCTCTCTTCATCAATTGGAAATTTGAGCAATACTTTGCCTTGGACTCTGATTTAATTTTGGATGCTATTTGAAACGCTAACATTAACCTGAATCTGAGCTTCCTGGATAATCTCAATGGCTCAGGAATTCTGGGAGTTGAAGTCCACAAGTCATAAAAGGGGCATAGTTCCCCACCTCTGCTTTAGACAAAGGCTCCATTTCAGTGCTTTTCTTACAGTGAGTTGTAATTTCCAGTGATGCAGTGAAAAGGACAATTTTCTTGCAAGACTATCAAATTATCTTAAGGCAGGGTGGATGGGTATATGCTGTCCTATGTAACTTGTAGGCACTCCTTTGCAAGCTGATTCAGAACAGCTTTGACTAAAATCGGTTACTTTCCAATAAAAAGTACTGACCTTTACTCCCTCCCTCTCTGCCTCCCTCCCCCTTGCCCCCTCTCCCCGTCTGCCCCCCCTTCTCTCAAAGTCTCCACCAATGGTCACCACGCCAAAATGAAGTTGCAGTTGTGTGCTGCCAAACAATGGGGGCAGGATTTCATGCTGGATTTTTGGCAGGTCATTAAAAAAAATGGAAATGTTGACTTGGCAAACCTCGGGTGTGTTTTCTTCATATACGTAATTTTTTAGTGAAAGTTTAAACAATAGTAAGTATTGATACAAACTGAAGTAGAACAAAAAAGAAGAAACGGAAATGAAAGGAAAAACTAAAAGTGCCAAAAGAGAACACGTAGAAGAGAGAGAGAGAAAAAAGAAATCATACCTAATTTTGTTACCGCAGTTACAGGTATATTTCAAGCACACTCTCTAAAGTTACATCCTCTTTCTCTGTCTGTCCTGCCTGCCTGCCTGCCTGCCTGCCTGCCTGCCTCCACCCACCCACCCACCCACCCACCCACCCACCCACCCACCCTCCCTATCTATCTATCTAACTATCTATCTATCTATCTATCTATCTATCTATCTATCTATCTATCTATCTATCTATCTATCTACCTACCTACCTACCTACCTACCTACCTACCTACCTACCTATCTTATATATATTTATCATCTGTCTATCTATATCTATTTATCACCTACCTACCTACCTACCTACATCCATCCATCCATCCATCCATCCATCCATCCATCCATCCATCCATCTATCCCATCTTACCACCAAATCACAAGTTCATTTTCCCCCTTTTTTATTGAGAAAGTCCATAGGGATTTCAACTCACCAATAAATGTAGATATTGCCTTTCTTCTGATCAAACAAATCAATGTAGCCTTTTCAGCAAACTCTATCATATAAAACTTCAGATATGCTGTGCAGTCTAGATATTTTTTACAGACTTTTTTTAAAAAAATGAATGGTATTTAAAAAAACCACAAGTGATGAAAAGGGATAAAAGTGCAACCTCTCTTTTCCTAATTACCTCATTGTGACATGGCCCCACCCAGTGTCAACTTGACTGCCAAAAAACCCTAATCATAATTAATCGCACTGAAGCATAATAATAAAGCAATGTGCCCCCAAGCTATTGAGATGTTGTCTATCATTCTTTAAGACAGGGCAGGGCCAAACTTCTCCTCCCAGGGTTCTTAAATTCTGTGCCCTGCCCTGTTGCTTCATTTCCTTTTCCCCAAATGTACCTGGCAGTTGATTTGAGTTCATGTGTCCTTGCAGAGGGGATTTTCATTCTTCTTTGACATCTAGAACTTTCAAATAGCAATGTCAACCAAATGTCAATCAAGGACTAGGGGTGACGTGCAGAGGTGGGTACCACTGGTTCACTCCGTGCGTGCACGCTCGCTTCATGAGCATGTGTGCCTTCCATGCATGCGCTTTTCTCACACGTGCGGCTTGCACGCATGCACCCGGCTTTGAAAACTGGGTGCATGCGTGAAAGCCGGGGTGGGTGGGCAGGCCCACCCACAGGTTGCCACTACGGGTTCACCCGAACCAGTCCGAACTGGCTGAATACCACCTCTGGTGATATGATAGCAATCTTCCAATATCTAAGGGGAGCCACAAAGAAGAGAGGATCAGCCTATTTTCCAAAGCACCTGAAAACAGGATTCAAAGCAATGGATGGAAACTAATCAAGAAGAGAACCAACCTAGAGTTGTGAGAAATTTCCTGATAGTTAGAACAATTAACCAGTGGGAAGACCGTGCCTCCAGAAGTTGTGGATGCCCCAATAACTGCAGGTTTTAAGGAAGATATTTGACAACTATTTATCTGAAATAGCAATAGCACTTAGACTTATATGCCACTTCATAGTGCTTTAAAGCCCTCTCTAAGGGGTTTCCAGTGTCATCCTATTTTTCCCAACAATCTGGGTCCTCATTTTACCCATCTCGGAAGGATGGAAGGCTGAGTCATCCTTGAGCTGGGTCAGGATCGAAAGAATCGAACTCCTGGCAATGTGAGCAGAATTAGCCTGCAATACTGCCTTCTAATCACTGCACCACCACAGTGTAGTGTTTCCTGTCTGACCCGAGGGTTGGACTAGAAGACCTCCAAAGTTCCTCCCAACTCTGTCATTCCATTATTCTGTAAGGTCAAGCTTGAAATCCTAATGAATTTAAGGTTAAAACTGCACATTCAGTGTAGGAAATTATCCTGTTTCAAACTTCCGTGCCTTTGCTTGGTTGAGGAGGTGAGAACTACATTGGAAAAGCTTGATTTCACTCAAAAAGACAGGTGGCTGGCAAGCGACTGGTTGTTTCCACCTGCCAAAAGTACCACCTCAAATCAGAGGTGGTATTCAGCAGTTCTGGAGAACCAGTATCAGAAATTTTGAATAGTTTGGAGAACCAGTAAATGCCACCTCTGACTACCTCCGCCCCCCATCTATTCTCTGCTTCCCGAGTCCCAGCTGATCGGGAGGGAATGGATATTTTACAGTATCCTTCCCCTGGAGTGGGGAAGGAATGGGGATTTTACAGTATCCTTCCCCTGGAGTGGGGAGGGAATGGATATTTTACAGTATCCTTCCCCTGGAGTGGGAAGGAATGGGGATTTTACAGTATCCTTCCCCTGGAGTGGGGAAGGAATGGAGATTTTGCAGTATCCTTCCCCTGGAGTGGGGAGGGAATGGAGATTTTGCAGTATCCTTCCCCTGGAGTGGGAAAGAATGGGGATTTTATAGTATCCTTCCCCTGGAGTGGGGAAGGAATGGGGATTTTACAGTATCCTTCCCCTGGAGTGGGGAAGGAATGGAGATTTTGCAGTATCCTTCCCCTGGTGTGGGGAAGGAATGGGGATTTTGCAGTATCCTTCCCCTGGAGTGGGGAGGGAATGGATATTTTACAGTATCCTTCCCCTGGAGTGGGAAGGAATGGGGATTTTACAGTATCCTTCCCCTGGAGTGGGGAAGGAATGGAGATTTTGCAGTATCCTTCCCCTGGAGTGGGGAGGGAATGGAGATTTTGCAGTATCCTTCCCCTGGAGTGGGAAGGAATGGGGATTTTATAGTATCCTCCCCCTGGAGTGGGGAAGGAATGGGGATTTTACAGTATCCTTCCCCTGGAGTGGGGAAGGAATGGAGATTTTGCAGTATCCTTCCCCTGGAGTGGGAAGGAATGGGGATTTTACAGTATCCTTCCCCTGGAGTGGGGAAGGAATGGAGATTTTGCAGTATCCTTCCCCTGGAGTGGGGAGGGAATGGAGATTTTGCAGTATCCTTCCCCTGGAGTGGGAAGGAATGGGGATTTTATAGTATCCTCCCCCTGGAGTGGGGAAGGAATGGGGATTTTACAGTATCCTTCCCCTGGAGTGGGGAAGGAATGGAGATTTTGCAGTATCCTTCCCCTGGAGTGGGGAAGGAATGGGGATTTTGCAGTATCCTTCCCCTGGAGTGGGGAGGGAATGGAGATTTTGCAGTATCCTTCCCCTGGAGTGGGAAGGAATGTGGATTTTACAGTATCCTTCCCCTGGAGTGGGGAAGGAATGGGGATTTTACAGTATCCCCATTTTATAGTATCCTTCCCCTGGAGTGGGGAAGGAATGGAGATTTTGCAGTATCCTTCCCCTGGAATGGGAAGGAATGGGGATTTTACAGTATCCTTCCCCTGGGGTGGGGAAGGAATGGAGATTTTGCAGTATCCTTCCCCTGTCACGCCCACCAAGCCACACCCACCACACCATGCCCACCACACCATGCCCACCAAGCCACTCCCACAGAACCGGTAGTAAATTCTTTTGAATCCCACCACTGCCTCAAATGTCATTGCTCCTCTCTGTCAAAGTTTCAAGGTCCTTTGTGTGAAGACGCTGACTCTGAATCTTCTTTAGGAACAAGTTTCTCAACCACAGAAGAACGGGAGAGAGCTGATCTCTGGATTTTTTCCTGCACCAACTCCGCTGATTCACTGAACCATAATCCTTAAGATCAAAGTTTTTAGTGATCCCAAAGCATTTCCCCCCCCCTCACATCGCTCTGGCTTAATTAACGCCTGTAATGTAACCCTAATAAACAGGCGGTGAAGTGCGAGGATTAAAACTGTGGGGGTGATTGATCTTTCTCCTGTGTTCTAGTTCCTACACAGCCATTGTGTAATGTGCATTTGATGTTTTCTTGGGTGTGCGCTGCCTTGGATCAAAGCAAAAAATGTCACAAGGGCTTCCAACGCGCCTGTGGTTGCCTGAGGTCCGGGACTTAATCAGCTTTCCTTCTAAAAGCTGGTTTTCAGCTCTTCTAGTTATTATCTCCAATCTTTTATGAGCTCATCAAACATTTTTTTCTTTCCTTGGATGCTCCTGGATGCTCGAAGAAACTGCTGAGACTTTGTGATTTATCATTAACTTCCTATTATGCCTGCACAAACCTGTGTATGTGAGAAGAATATTCCAGAGGGGTGGGGGTGGGGGGGACAGAATCTGATAGAGGAAAAGTAACAGGGTTCTCTCATGTAGGGGAAGGAATGCCTTTCACAATGGCATATAGTTAGTCCTTGGCTTACAGTCATTCCTTGACCAACTGTCCGAAATTACAACGGCATTAAAAAAGTGACTTATGAGCAGTTCCCCACACTTATGACAGTCACAGGTCCCATGATCAAAATTTGGGAGAAGACTCTTGAGAGTCTCCTGGTCTGCAAGGAGATCAAATCAGTCAATCCTAAAGGAAACGAACCCTGATTGTTCTTTGGACACTGAAGCTGAAATACTTTGGCCACCAGATGAGAAGAGAGGACTCACTGGGAATGACCCTGATGTTGGGAAAGGTTAAAGGCAAAAGGAGAAGGGGATGAGATGGTGAGATAGATACAGATTAACAGAGTTGGAAGGGATCTTGTAGGTCCCTTTCAAGTCTCGTCCAACTCCTTGCCCAAGCAGGAGACCCTACACCATTTCTGACAGATGGCAGTCCAGTCTCTTCTTGAAAGCCTCCAGTGATGAAGCTCCCACAATTTATGAAGGCAACTTCTGTTTGATGGGTTGATTGTTCTCACCGTCAGTAAATTTCTCCTTATTTCTAGGTTGAATCTCTCCTTGATCAGTTTCCATCTCTTATTCCTTGTCTGGCCCTTCAGGTGCTTTGGAAGATAGCTTGATCCCGTCTCTGTGGCAGCCCCTCAAATATTGGAAGAGTGCTATCATGTCTCCCCTGGTCCTTATCTTCACTAGACTAGCCATGCCCAGCTCCTGCAACCTTTCTTCAGATGTTTTAGCCTCCAGTCTCCTAATCATCCTGGTTGCTCTTCTCTGCACTAGAGTCTCAGCATCTTTTTTATAGTGTGGTGACTAAAACTGAATGCAGGATTCTAAGTGTGGTCTTACTAGGACTTTATAGAGTGGTATGAAGATGAGAGGATGGGATGGTTAGACATAGATACCATGAACATTAATTTGGGCAAACCCCAGGAGGCTGTGGAAGACAGGAGGGCCTGGCGTGCTGTGGGCCATGGGCTCGCAAAGAGTCAGACATGGCTTAGCAACTGAACACAACCACAATATATTTATGATGGTTGTAGCATCTTGGAGTCACCATTTGCAATCTTCTCAGCCTGCTTTTGACCCACAAAATCAATGGGGAAAGCCAGGTTCACTTAATAACCATGTGATTCACTTTAAGAACTGCTGTGATTCACTTAACGACCATGGCAAAAAAAAGGGGGTAAAATGAGGCATAACTCACTGAACAATCGCCTTGCTTAGCAATGGAAATCCTGGCTCCAGTTGTGTTTGTAAGCCGAGGACTCCCTGTGTGCCATTTTTTTAAAGCAGGATTAATTGAACTGTTCTGTCCCAGCGAAGTTAGTGAGATCTAAATAGGCCTTTGACCTTCATAGGTCCAACACTTTTGCCTGAACAAATCCACCAAGAAACAGCGGCTAATGATAGTTAAAGCGGATTTGGAAAAAAAGTGTTGTTTATAGTTCAGAGAAACTTTGATTTGAACTGGAGTTATGTGGTGTTTGTTCCAGCATTATTGATAGTAAGAGAGAAGAGAGGAAAGAAGAAGAGGGAGCTTGTGGATTCGTCTCCTCTGGGGACTTTTAAGTGGAGGCTGAAGAGCCATCTCTCAAGAAAGGTTTAATTGATTTTCCTGCCCACTGAAGAAAGGTGGATTAGATGACCTTTGTAGCCCCTTCTGTCAGGCATGAAAGACCACATGTGAAGGTCCAGCTGAACTGATTTATTGCTAAACATCCTGAGCACAGGAATCTTTTCAACCAAAAGTTAGCACCTGCTAAGCGTTAAATAAGGATCCATGGAATTCAAGGGGGGTTGGACTTAGTTCGCTTGTGGCTACAGAAGGATTCTAGGCTGGTCCCTCTTTTAACTCCACTCTGCCACTCCTCCTCCTACACCTTCCAACTTGACAGTTCTATGAGTCTGTTATTAATGATAGCATCACCATTTGGTTGGCTATTACTTTGTCCACTCCAACCAGGCAAGAGGAACTGGCATCAACATGCCAGAAGATGTCTTTCTTTTATATCTTGAATTATTAAGCCGGATGAGCCACCTGAGCTGATAATTTATTAAAATTAACAATTGAAATTAGTAATATTGGTTTCCATATGGTAACCCATGTAGTTGGTTTATTTGTTCATTTCTGTACACCGATGTACCCAGTTGTATCTCTTAACCCCATTTTGCTGGTGATATTTGAAATCCTTGCTCTTTGGTTCAGGACTTTGGTGAGGGTGAGTGGAACCCCCTGGTCCTGTGTGGACTTGTTTCTTTTTGTTCCTGTTCGATTCTTCTCATCTTTTATCTCTTATTATATTTTTTAAAAATCATTTTATCATTTTATTTTTGAGCCACTCAGAAAGTTGAGTGATACACAAATATTCTTCTCCTTCTTCTTCTTCTTCTTCTTCTTCTTCTTCTTCTTCTTCTTCTTCTTCTTCTTCTTCTTCTTCTTCTTCTTCTTCCTCTTCCTCTTCCTCTTCCTCCTCCTCCTCCTCCTCTTCCTCCTCCTTCTTCCTTCTTCCTTCCTCCTCCTCCTCCTCCTCCTCCCTCCTCCTCCTTCTTCTTCTTCTTCTTCTTCTTCTTTCTCCTCCTCCTCCTCCTCTTTTTCTTCCTCTTCTTCTCTTCTTCTTCCTCTTTTCCTCCTCCTTTCTCTTCCACTTCTCCTCCCCCTCCCCTCCCCTCCCTCCTCTTCCCCTCCCCCTCCTCCATCATCATCATTTTTGTCTCACCTGCTGATTGAATATAGTCAGGAAGTGACCAAGAATGGTGCATCATTGTCCTGGCTTTCATTGTATTGTTATCTCTCCATTAGTTTGCAGACTTCCGGGCTTCCTCTGTTTCAGGAGATTCCAAGGGAAGCTCTCCTGTGGAAACCCCCCATGGGGCTTTTTCATAACTGGGAAAGTGGGCAGGCAGCCATTTTGGTTTCCAAGGGATGGAAAGATACTTCACAGCAAAGAAAACCACCACCTCTTTTTCTCCTCATCACCTCCGGCCATCAACTAAGCAGAAAAAAACACCACTAGGAGATACTTGAAATGAATTCTTAAATCCACCATGTATAATATCCCCTCCCTCTCCAGAGCCTCTTTTGCATTGAGAAATTTCAAGACAGATTTTTTTACGCATCATCCTCTTATTTGTTTATCTGAAACATTTATGCAGCCTCCAGTCCTAAGCAAATATCTCTGGGTGGATAATATAGGGAGTCCTTGATACATGACTGGCCGTTTAGTCACTTAGATCCAGATTTGAAGTTTCAACGGTCACCCTCCCAGGTCACGTGACCGAACTTCAGGCCCTCGGCAATTGGGCCGTTTTTATGACCGTTTGCAGCATCCCTTTGTCACATGAACAGCTTTTCCTACAAATTTGTTAAAAACTGGCATTTACTTCCAGTTTTTAGCAAAACTGCACCCATAGTGAACCCTGAGTTTGCTTAATGACGGTGGCATTTGCTTAACAATCACCACAAGAAAGGTTTTAAAAATCTTATTATGGTTGTCACGACTTACAACCATTCTTCTTTGAAGTTGTAAGTCGAGAACCACCCGTAATGCAAACCAATAAACAGCAACCCAAAGTACAATTAAAACCAAACATGATGTACATAAGCTGAGGGATCTCATGTATCACTCTAAATCTCCCGGTGCTCTCAGACTTAGGGGAAAAGCTACTTAGCTTTTATGTATTTTCAAAAGGGTCAAGGCTATTCAGATTTCTGAGGGGAGGAAATTCCACAGCACATCTATCACAACAGAGGAGACACATCTCTTGGGTTCGGCAGGATGGCACTGTTCCTCTGCAGAGACCAGGAGCGTGCCAATCCTGCTGGATCTGGGATGGTAGAAACCATAAGAGACAGGCCATCCCACCAGCAGCTCATCATCTGTTCTGACCGAGGCTTCCCAAGAGCATGAAGCAAACTCCTTGTCCCGGCAAAAAAACCTTTTATTAATTGACTGTGAATTCTGCTCATTCACATCCAGCAAAGTCTTTCAAAGGAGGATTTATAGTTACAGACCTTATCTGACTTGGAGAGCTGACAGGCCAATACCTGGAAAACTTGGCAAGGAATCTCGGAGGGTCATGAACCAATTAAGCAAACTAATTGTCTCCTGCAAACTCTACTCTCCTTTCGCTCCTCTTTTATTTCCTTTGGGAGGGGTCATTCATTGTCCACCTGTGGACTTATTCCCATGTCAACCCCTGTTCTTTAGCTGTTCCCTTCGTCTGGCAACTCTGCGCATGGGCACACTTGGATCAGGCTCCAGCTGTTTGTCTGCTTCACTGATGTCTGACTCTGAAGGTAGCTGATAACGGGCACACGGCCCTGGCCCCCTCTCTGCCTCCAATACAGCGCCCTCATCTGAGCCTTCCCCAACCACCAGGACTGGCCCATGCTCCTCCCCAACCTCCTCACTGTCCAAATCTGCTGCCAGCTCCGCTTGTGGGCCACAACATCATCATTCATTGCAGAACTAAAATCTCAGCAATGATCTTGCAGCAGAAAAACAACTTCTTAGCTCTTAATCACTGATTGTGGAACATCAAAATCGGGTTCATAAAACTGAGCCAGTAAAACTTTTCATCTGGGAATGTTTAAAAGCTGTGCGATAGGTTGGAATTGCAGATTCTGAAGCTCTCTGGGTTACAAAGGCAACACCTAGCCGACATATTTTAGAGTCAGTTTTCTTTTTGTGTGTGTGTGTGTGTGTGAGGTATGGTGGCTCTGATTTCTCCCACCCCCCAAAATACATTGAAGAAATGTTTGAGGGTGAGCTAGAATGCTTGGATTAATCAGGGTTACAAAAATCTACTCCAATGCTCTCCTGCAGGTGTTCAGGAAACACTTTAAGGTCTTCCTGTTTGGACAGGCCTGTAGAAATATTAAACAGGGAAGCCTTTTTCTTGTTAAATATCCCAGACTCAATCCCCTGTGGCAGATATTTTATTGCCACATGTGGAAGAAGAAGAATTCATTCTACCAAAAGGAATGTTAAAGCAGCAAATTGCGAGAGCAAAGGGTCGGGATTTTAAATATATGCAGAATATTTGGGTTCCGATGAAGGTTTCTGTGACTGAGCTTCCTCTCTATCTTGGCCATAGAATAGACTTGGATGTACGTACAGGTAGAATAGGTATGCACGGAGAGGTGTGCTAATTCTGAGCAAACCCCAAACAGTCCATTTGGAAGTGAGCATTTTCAAAATATAACTTCCTGATTTCTAAAGAGCTCATGTTTTTTTTTTGTTTTTTTTTGAGACTAGAGACATTACTGTTGTGACCCACCAGTGGCCATTGGAGCTGGCAGCAGATTCGGACAGTGAGGAGGTTGGGTAGGAACATGGGCCAGTCCTGGAGTCTGGGGAAGGCTCTGATGAGGGCTCTGCATCAGAGATAGAGAGGGGGCCAGGGCCGTCTGACAGTTATCAGCTGCCTTCAGAGTCAGACATCAGTGAGGCAGATGAACAGCTGGAGCCTGTTCCCAGTGTGCGCATGCGCAGAGTTGCCAGACAAAGGAAACAGCTAAAGAACAGGGGTTGACTTGGGAGTAAGGCCACAGGTGGATGATGAATGGCCCTTCCCAGAGGAAATAAAAAGAGGAGTGAAAGGGGAGTGGAGTTTGCAGGAGACAATTAGTTCACTTAATTGGTTTGTGACTCTCCAAGAGTCCTTGCCAGGTTTTGCAGATATCGGCCTGTCAGCTCTCCAAGCCAGACAAGGTCTGTGACTGTAAATCCTCCCTTGAAAGACTTTGCTAGATGTGAATGAGCAGAATTCACAGTTAATTAATAAAAGGGCTTTTTGTTGGGACAAGGAGTTTGCTTCTTGGGAAGCCTAGGTCAGAACAATTACATATAAATAATTTAATGTCACTGATCACCAGTTGAGATGTTCCATCTATAAGCTCTTAATTGAGCTCTCCGACCAAGGAGACCGAGCGGTTATCTTGTTTCACATCTTTATATTACAGGTTCCATGACACCACAGAGGGGAGCACTGCTTTTGTGCATGTTCCTGGGGTCAGATAATGTGCAAAACTACAGGGCTTCATATACAGAAATAGTCAGAATGTCAAAATGTAGCAGCTGTCAGTAATTTTAGGAAGAGCTGCTTGCCTGAAGTATGCTTAACATGAATTTCCCCAGATAACTCATGGCAACAAGTAAAGTCCTTAAGGGACAGGATTAATTAATTTCATAACATCCTGTATACTTAATGTCAAAACAAGACCTGTTTCCTATTTGCATGGTGAGAGTTGCTTGCATGCAAACTGCCATCAAAAACGGTGAGGATGGCTTGGCATTACCAAGATTCTGACAGTTTGAACATGGAAACAATATCATCACTGAGCAGCATTTCTCACCATCAGCAATTTTAAGGTATGAGGATGTCAACTCCTAGCCGGCTTGTAGAATTTTGGGAATTGAAGTCCGTGCATCTTAAAGTCACTAAGGTTGAGAAGCGGGTAAATGGGCTGAACGTATATTTAGAGTTGTGCGGGGCAGTAGTAGTCAGCAACACTAGCAAAGTCTAATTTGGAGCTGCTAAAAAAAGGGTAGAAGGTAGAAGAGGAAAGAGAGAAGTTGCCTGACTGTGATATGGTTTCTGGTACAAAATAAGGATACTTTTTGGCGAGAGAAGTAGAATGAACAGAGTATGTTATCTTGATTCCAAAACATCAATCCTGGAATATTAGCCCCTCAATAAAATCTGAAAGTGAGGATTTTGGAGATTAAGGGATGCCTACATGGAGACCAACCTTCTCCAACTTGGGATTCCTCCAAAGCTATTGACCTGGGGAATCATGAGATTTGAAGTCAACACTGGAGGTCGGGGAAAGCTCCTCTGGACACCTGCCTCCTCTCTGAATCAGTGGAGGAGACACCATAAACCTTGGCCACCTTGGTGCAACCAGTGTTTGAAGCAATGAGGCACTTTCTGATCCAGAAGCTTTCCAGATCAACCCTGACTGTATTACTAGCTGCTCAATTTAAGAGACCTAGAGCAATGCTGAAACAATTGTCTTGTATAAGCCCTTATAATATTGCTCTTAGTTTCCAAGAACTTCTGCTATTACAGGCTACTTTCCTGAATTCTGATCCTTTGCTATTCATCCTGACTCCAACTTGAGTATCTGACCTCAAGTTTCTCTGTAACTTGAGTATAGAACAGGAGATCTTCCTCTATGGTGTGAATGAAGACCAAGAAATAAAGGCATAGATCAGCCACTTGTCCAACTGTAAGGAACTCACCTCTCTAGTTAAGATGCTGCCCCATTCCAACTCTCATAGAAAGAATTGAATATAACACCTGACTTTCTCTCCTACAATGAAATGTACACTTATAAGGTTTTTCTTTCAATTTTTTCCCAAAACTGCATCTATAGAAATGGTCACATGAAATTCTGGACTTTCTGTTGCCCTTGTTTGTCTTTTTGGGGAGGTTTGAGACACAATTTCTCTTTACACAAAGAAATTGGCTTTGTAGTAAAGCACATGGTTTGCATGCAAGAAGGATGTGGTCTCCAGGAAAGGCTTGTCATCCCTCTCAATGATAGGACTTCCATCCCCAAGTTTCTGCTTCCGACTCTGTGTTTCTTTTTGACCATTGATTGGTCTCCAAATTAGCAACTATTTGGAAGTGCCGCAAGTTGTTTCACTTGGTGGGCTACCATTCTGATTCATAGCTTCCTTGATGTTCCAGATGCTGCTGCCCATCCCTATCACACTCGCGGCATTTTGTGACAACACTTGTGTAGGCGATGACCAGACTGAGACCAAGAGTGCGGTCAAATGCATCATCAGTTTGGAATCACTACACTCCCACAAGAGACTTAAGTCAAGCCTCCCTTGATGTCTATTTGGTGCTAATTTTGCCTTGACCATTAGTAGATCAGATCCTTGTGTATAGGATGAAATAAATAAATGAAATAAATTCGTAGTATTTTTGAACATGGTGGATTTGATTTAAATCAAGTCATTTAAATCACGATTTAAATTGCTAATAAAAAGGCTTGATTTAAATCAACCCGATTTAAATCATACTTTTTAAAGAGCAACTGTCATCTCTGTCCCTCTGTGGCTCCTCCTCTGACCCGCTGTTGACTCACCGACAGTCCCAATATTGCAAAATACACAGCCTCATGCTACATAACTAAGCTCCGTTTCATGCTGAATAAACTAAACTATTAATGTATCTTAAGTAGAAAAATATCCTTAGATAGATTTTTACTCCCAAAGCATTAAAATAAATTTGATAAAAATTTTAAAAAGTCCAATTTAAATAAAAAAAAAATCCTATGTTTTTTTAAAAAAACATAGGATTTTTATCCTGCTTTTGAATGCTATTCTAGCTCCTGGTTTCTTGTGCCTGCAACAAGTTATAAAATCTTTGCCTCTTTTTAAAATTAAAACCCCCAAGGTGCTTTTTCTCTCAAGCACCTTTTCCTTTACTTTTCTTTCCATGTGAATCGTAATTGGGTGTTTGTTTGTTTCTTTATGTAATTTGTGATTTAATTAACCCAAGGTTTTTTTTTCTATACTTTTGACAAAAAAATAATAATAATGCAAAAATGTTGAGATATTTAGAGGAAGTAGGGAAAAGAGGATCCCCCCCATAGGGAAAAGCATTGGTCAAATGTTAAGTCTTTAGCTCCCTCTGCTGGCTGCACATAAATCAGTGTCATCTTATCTAAGAATTTCAGCAAGAAGCAGAAAATGGGCAACACACACACACACACACACACACACACACCTACCTGAAAAGTAAAATTTAAAAAAATGCTTTAACATTGCCGTCAAATGCACCAATAAAGAAGTGGTGAAAATAATAACAACTGTTTCCTCGAATTTTGAATCAGCAACGTTTTTTCCTCCAAGTGACAGTATTTGAATAGAGTTTAGATCTGAAAATGAGTGCCCAGGGAGTTGTTTGAAACTGCCTGCCTGCCTGTTGGAAAGGAAACGTGCTTTGAAAAAAAAAAAGGGCATCTTCTCCTATTGTTATTTATTCTTAAAAAAAAAAATTATCGGCTTCATTGGTGTGTTTTCATTGCCATAAATGTAGGTAGCTTTTGTTTGGGTAAGGCCAATCATTTAGCTCAGGACAAGTACCTATTTTTTCTTGCCGAAATCAACTTTGTTTCGATTTAAACATTGCCTGGTATGCTTTCTAGAAGCGGAGGAGGGAGTCAGAGCAAAAAGGAGGAGATTTTCAAAGTGGGAGCAATTTGAATTTTGCCAAGATCTGGATGGAATCTGGTCAGAATCTCCTAGCTGGATCATTGAACAGTCATTGAAATGGTTGGGTTGTTGCGTTTCCAATATATCTGGAAGCCACTCAGTCGGAGAGGGTTCGACTAGGCTGTGATCTTCACCCAGAGCTTAGATGATTAGTTCTCCTGCCTTTGTTACAAGGTGGCCTGAATGTTGATGGAGTGATAGACAGGGGGTTTCTCAGTTCTCTGGGCTTTCACCTGCCAAAATATATTTTCTTTACAGGTGGTTCCCGACTTATGACCAGAATTAGGGACCAGAACTTTCATTACTAAGCAAGGTGCTTATTAAGTGAGTCACATCTAGTTTTACAATCTTTTTGCTGTGGTTGTTCAGTGAATCACTTCAAGTCAAACCGTCGAACTCCTTCTCCCTGGCTTCTTTACAAAATCCACCCTGTTGCTCACGAAATTTGGTGCGTTTTAATTCCAGTTTTCTAGGAGAAGGTCAGATTAGGAGAAAGCTGAATGCAATGTGTAACACACATCGTAGTGTCTGTATCCCTGCCCTTTTAGATGCTGCAATAATGACATTGAATTGGCAATTGCCAGTGGAACTATGTTTTGGGAGTTATCCTGGTGCTCATGAATTAGCTCAGGGATTATGGATATATTTGTGGGGGGGGGGAGTGGTGCAATGGCCTAGAGGTAGAGCTCTTACCTCACAATCAGGAGGCTGTGAGTTGGATCCTAGTTAGAGGCAGATATTTCTCTCTCTGGGCACAATGAGAATATATCTGCTGAACAAAACTTCTCATTGGCGATAGGAAAGGCTTCCAGTCAGTAAACACCCTGCTAGCTCCATTCAGTTACCAGACTCCCCCCCGCAAGGGATTATGGGGGTCATTAAAAGAAAATGATTATGGACATATTTTGGGCCATAAAAATGTTAAACATGTTAATGGCTTTTCTTTGTTTGGGGAGTGCAGATGTCTTCCTTTCTCTGGAGTTAGTTATTTAGATTTATAGTTTGTTTAGAAGGTGCCTAAAGTTTTCTGTGTAAATGGTTACAAAAATACTCTGAATTGCCGGCTTTATCATTATGGTAAAGAAAAAAAAAGAGGCAGTGAATGAAGAGGAAAACAAGAAAACACGGATATTTGCATACTGTAAATGACACTGCATGGAGCATTAGCAGCTACTGAGAAGGATGGTGCAATTAAACATATGCTCCTTTGGAAGCAGCACCGAGAATATGAGTGTTGAAGTTGAGTTTGCATCTCTAAATTTAGGTGTCTGGATGTGGAATTGGAAGGCAGGTTTTCCCTCTTTCAGACCCAGTGAAGCAAACGGAGGATAATCAGCAAAAGGTGAATTGGAAAAATGGAGATGCCTCTGAATCTGAGAGCTCCCAATTTTTCATATCATGTTACTAAACCTCATGGTCCCACAACAAACACACCTTTTAAAAAGGGGTAGGTAGGTAACAAAATTCTGGGACCGGGTAAATGTCTCCACAAGAGACAATGGCGTGAATGATTACATCATTCACAAGTCCTAGACTCCATCTTCTATTTAATATAATCTGCATAAAAATTTTCAAGTGGTGGTAGACTTTAGGAGAAACGCTCTCATACTACCACCTTTTATAATACTAGACAACACAGTATCAACAGTAGAGTTCCTTCCTTCCTTCCTTCCTTCCTTCCTTCCTTCCTTCCTTCCTTCCTTCCTTCTTTCCTCCCTTCCCTTCCCTTTATTCAGCATGAAGAAATTTCCTTTCTACTGGTAAAAAAATTCCTAGTAATTGATAGGATAACTGTTGCACAAAGCGATTAATAATTAACTGTTGCAATTTGGAATTAAGTGGAGGGAGGATATTCTCAGAGAGAAGGGTGACATGAAAATACAAGGGAGGAGAATGAGGAAGAAAGTTACTGGAGCAGATGAGAGAAGCAAGGAAGGAAATGGTGATGATTTTTCATCCATTGGTATGATATTTGTTACCAAGATGCTTAAGTGTCAGTGCAGAAAAGCCCAATGGGTCAAATTTTTCATAGAAGCCAAAACAAGAGACACAGTGCAAAGATAGAATGAGCCCAATTTGTCAAATTTATTAAACGGTCAGTGCAGACCTTAAAATTTCTAGGTTCTATCATATCTCAAGACCTAAAATGGACACCTAACATCAAAAAACGTCATCAAAAAAGCACAACAAAGAATGTTTTTTCTGCACCAACTCAGGAAGTTCAAACTGCCCAAAGAGCTGCTGATTCTGTTCTACAGAGGAATTATTGACTCTGTCATCTGCACCTCCATAACTGTCTGGTTTGGTTCTGCAACCCAACAAGACAGAGACAGACTTCAGAGGATAATTAGAACTGCAGAAAAAACTATGGCTACCAACCTGCCTTCCATTGAGGACCTGTACACTGCACGAGTCAAAAAGAGGGCTGTGAAAGTATCTACAGACCCTTCACATCTTGGACATAAATTGTTTCAACTTCTACCCTCAAAATGACACTATAGGGCACTGCATGCCAAGACAACTTGACACAAGAACAGGTTTTTTTCCAAACACCATCACTCTACTAAACATATAATTCCCTCACGATGGTCTAATTATTCACTAAGGCTGCATTGCTATTACTGTTAGTCTTCTCATCATTCCTATCACCCGTCTCCTCCCACTTATGACTGTATGACTTTGTTGCTTGTATCCTTATGATTTATATTGATATTATTTCCTGACTGCTTATTTGTACTCTATGACTGTCATTAAGTGTTGTATCTTATGATTCTTGACGAATGTATCTTGTCTTTTTATGTACACTGAGAGCAGATGTACCAAAGACAAATTCCTTGTGTGTCCAATCACACTTGGCTAATCAAGAATTCTATTCTATTCTATTCTATTCTATTCTATTCTATTCTATTCTATTCTATTCTATTCTATTCTATTCTATTCCATTCCATTCCATTCCATTCCACTCCACTCCACTCCACTCCACTCCACCCCACCCCACCCCACCCCACCCCACTCCACTCCACTCCATTCTATATAATCTGCATCAAAATGTTCAAGTGTCTTTAAATTTTTTTTAATGATTAAGTCAACACTAATGGGAGAAAGTTGCAGTTTAGTGATAAAGCATTTGCAAGAACCCTAAAAAAAATTAACGGTTGGTATTGGATTTGGTATTTGAATCCATAAAAAATTAAACTATTTGCTTTTCAGTGCCCCAGAGCTCTTGAAATAGGCTAATCTCCCGAGATTGTAACACCCCTGAGAGTCTCCTGCAAGATTTTGAGGTGAACCACCAAAGTTTTGCTAGCCTTGTTAATAAGTTGAGCTTTCAGTCATTTCTGTCTTTTGTGTAGGCGACACTTGGGACTCCACATGGGGCTGTGCGGAGAAGCCTGGGGCTTGAAAAGGTTTGCTTGCCCTGGTCTAGGCGGTACTGAGCCACACGGATAATTGGCTTGACTTGGTACAAAGCCGCTTTCTATGCCAATCCTGCAAAAAGAGATTTCTCTAAGGAGGATTTTGACAAATACACTTCTGAGAAATGTCTTTCTTCCCTATGGCTATGTAATTTTTTTTCTTTTTTAAAAGCCTGACTAGCTGGACGGCACTTGCGGCTTTCCAGATGAAACACTCAATCTTTGATTCCCTCTTTCCTCTGCTCCAAGGCTGGATTACTCCGGCTGTTGAAAATGAACTTCGGCTGGGCTTTTCCCATCAGGTTTTCTCACAGTGTTGGAAGAAATGTCCTTCTGGGTTCAGTTCCAAGTGGGGGGAAAAAGACACTGGAAACATGGTGGCTGTTTGGAAAGATGGTATTAATGGTGGACAGGATCACATGCCTTGAAGATCTTGGGTGAAGAAAAAACAAAAGGGAAGAGATGCTGAGAGTCCCTGAGTTTTATACCCTCTCTGGGCTTTTGAAATTGAGCTTGTATTCTGATTGGTTGTCAGGCTTCCATGGGGCCATGCAATTCTGTAGGCCAGTGATGGTGAAACTTTTTGGCACTGCACTCATCTGGGATGTGACCCAAAAGAGGAGCTTCCCAGAGGGCATGCACACACCAGAAAATGCACTTCTAGTTTCTGGTGAGCACATGCGCGCCAGCCAGCTAGACTTCTGGTTACTGGTACGCATGCACACATGTTGATCAGGTGGCTGGCGTGCATGCTACCCCCAGAAAATGGAAGACCAACAATTTCAGTTTTCAACAGCCAGTTGATCATCGCATGCGCACCAGAAACCCGGAAAGAGAAATGGGTGACGCCGTGTGTGCCCGGTGACTGGGTCTGCGTTGCCACTTTGGGCATGCATGCCATAGGTTCACCATCACAGCTGCAGGCTGTCCCGAGTCCCAAGCTTGGTTGAGCCTTGCTGGGTGATGTAATCTTCCCAGATGCCATGTGGTGAGATGGGTAGAAGGCTAATCCTATTATGTCCTGAGGACCATGTGTTAATCCCATCATGCTGGAGCTGAAGGAGGGGTGGGCAGGAAGCTGCTTTGTCTTTAAAAACACGTTTCTCCTTTTCTCATCCAGGGAAATATAATATTCTGCCTTTTTAATATCTCCCAGAATATTTCATTCTTCTAGGAGAGGGGTAGGTACTAACTTCCTACAATAGGAAAGTTTTGTTTTCCTTCCTTCCTTCCTTCCTTCCTTCCTTCCTTCCTTCCTTCCTTCCTTCCTTCCTTCCTTCCTTCTTTCCTCCCTTTCCTTCCCTTTGTTCAGCATGAAGAAATTTCCTTTCTACTGGTAAAAAAATCCCTAGTAATTGATAGGATAACTGTTGCACAAAGCGATTAATAATTAACTGTTGCAATTTGGAATTAAGTGGAGGGAGGATATTCTCAGAGAGAAGGGTGACATGAAAATACAAGGGAGGAGAATGAGAAAGAAAGTTACTGGAGCAGACGAGAGAAGCAAGGAAGGAAATGGTGATGATTTTTCATCCATTGGTATGATATTTGTTACCAAGATGCTTAAGTGTCAGTGCAGAAAAGCCCAATGGGTCAAATTTTTCATAGAAGCCAAAACACGAGACACAGTGCAAAGATAGAATGAGCCCAATTTGTCAAATTTATTAAACGGTCAGTGCAGTTATGGGAAGGAAAGAATCACAGAGCAAAAGCTGGACTTCTCCTTTTTGACTCATTTTATAGCGGAGTGCATATTTGGGCCACTGGGACATGACCTCTTCTACAAAAATAATGCAAGGTTGACTAGAAAAGCTTCTTAGAACCATAAATGGATATGTTTTATGCTCAGTCTGAAGCCACTGCAGTGTTTTATCAAAGCAAAATAAGGGAAACAAATGTTTGCCCCTCTATTTTAAAAACGATTTCCCATCAGATAAAAATATATATCCGTGCAGACTGTTTGAACCTTCCCAGGGAATGGATTCTTGGCCTTTGGCCATGTCTCCAGCTGGGGCATTTGATTTCTTCCCAACTGGTTTGTCTGGCTCTGAGGATTAACAAGGCATTCAGTGTCGAAGTTCTGCTTGTGAGAGATAGAAAGCGCCCAATCCCTAATAAGCTTACTTATTGAGATCGTTGTTCTGCCCAATGATTGTCCATCTAGACGATGGCTATAATTCAGTGACAAGGTCGAAGTTCAACCAACAGTCCTTTGGTGGCTGGAAGGGAACCATGGAAAAGCAACACTGGGTCAAGAATTTTGGTATGCATGGTTGAATAGAATAGAATTCTTTGTTGGCCAAGTGTGATTGGACACACAAGGAATTTGTCTTTGGTGCAGATGCTCTCAGTGTATATAAAAAGACAGGATACATTCGTCAAGAATCATAAGGTACAACACTTAATCATAGGGTACAAATAAGCAATCAAATCATACTAGGAAACAATCAATATCAATATAAATTGTAAGAATACAAGCAACAAAGTTACAGTCCTGCAGTCATAAGTGGTAGGAGATGGGTGATACGAACAATAAGAACACTAATAGTAATAGTAATGCAGACTTCGTAAATAGTTCGACAGTGTTGACGGAATTATTTGTTTAGCAGAGTGATGGCGTTTGGGAAAAAACTGTCCTTGTGTCTAGTTGTCTTGGTGCGCAGTGCACTATAGCTTCTTTTTGAATGTAGGAGTTGAAACAATTTATATCTAGGATGTGAGGGATCTGTAGATATTTTCACAGCCCTCTTTTTGACTCATGCAATATACAGGTCCTCAATGGAAGGCAGATTGGTAGACGTTGTTTTTTCTGCAGTTCAGATTATCCGTTGAAGTCTGTCTCTGTCTTGTTGGGTTGCAGAGCCAAACCAGGCAGTTATGGAGGTGCAGATGACAGACTCCATAATTCCTCTGTAGAACTGTATCAGCAGCTAAGCCTTGGGCAGTTTGAGCTTCCTGAGCATCTTCTAACCTTGATGAATTGTTCAGCAACTTCTCCAGTGAAATCTGGAAAGGCAATATAATTTAGGCATCTTCTTTTTCCCAAGTTTAATGGTTTATCTACTCAGCCCAGAGATGTCCCTTTTTTTTTTGATTGGTTAGAATTTTCTGGGATACTAGGCAAAGGTCTTTCTCATCACCTTTTCCTGTGATGAACCTTTGAACTTGAAGAATACAAAAGACATGCTCTCCCCACTGAATTATGATCCCATGGGCTAAATATTCAGCTACATTTGACGACCCTCTCATGGCCTTTTATTCTAAATCTCTAAGTAGAGAATGAAGATCAAATGGGTTAAGCAAAGAAATGCTCCCCCCTCCACAAGAATCAACTTATATTTAGCGACCTATTTTAAATATTTAAAATAGTTTGTTATTTAGTTTGAGAGTTAGTATATGAAGATTGAAATGCAATAAAATGTGCACTTGTAATAAAGAGATACCTATAGGAGAAGAGCAAGCAGAACTGGGGGGGGGGAGAGGGTAGAGTTAAATGCACCATCATCTTAGAATCATTGTGTTACCACAAATAATCCCTCTTGAATTCCATTGACTATTATTTGGCGCTAATTGTGCTGAGCATTACTTGACTACAGTTTTTGGGTGTAGGCTTGAATGCATCTTCTATGCTGCAGCCTGGTCCTGATTCTTTATGCCTGACAATGCTTTGATTATGTGCCATCAAGTTGTTTTCAACTCCCAGCAACCACAACGACAGATTCTCTCCATGACAATCTGTCCCTATCCCGGCCTTGCAAGCCTTCCAATTGTGCAGTCATCAACACTGTAACCAGAGGTGGGATTGAAAAATATTAGCAACCACTTCTCTGCCTGGTTGCTGGGTGGGTGTAGCCATGGTGGGCGTGGCCTACTCAGCAGCGGTGGGGAGGGCATTTTTGCCTTCCCCAGGCTCCAGAGGTCTTTCTTCGAGCCTCCAGGAGGGCGAAAACTGCCTCCCCCCTGCTCTGGAATTGCTCCGGGGGCTGGAAACGGGCCCATTTTTGGATTTCTAGTACTTCTGGTAGGCCCATTTTTTGCCCTCTCCAGCTCCAGAGGCTCTCCCTGAGCCTCCAGGAGGGCGAAAACAGGCTCCCATGGGCTCTGGAGGGCCTCCGGAGGCAGGAAATGGGCCCATTTCTGGACTTCCAGGAGGCCCATTTTTTGCCCTGCACTTATTTGGCATGATGAACAGGCTGCATGGAGACTTCTGGGAGGGGGGGGGTAGGGTGGGCGGGGCCAGCCGGTCCTTTCAACAATGAGTTCAGTGAACCGGATGCAAAATTAACATCCTGTTCACCTGAACCGGTGCAAACCAGCTGAAACCCACCTGTGACTATAACTAAGTCCATGCATCTTAGTGTTGGTCATTCTTCACTTTCCGACCTCATTTCCCAGTGTTAGATCCTTTTCCAGAAAACAAGGTATTTCCATAATGTGTTCAAAGTAGGATAATTCAAGCTTGGTTTTTTGTTCCTTGAGTGAGAACTCTGGATTGATTTATTTGATGATCTGTGCGTTTGTTTTCCTGGCCATCCACGTTATCCCCAGGAGCCTTCTCCAACAACACCAAATTGTAAAAAAGGTCAATATTTTTTCTACTCTGCTTCTTCGAAATCCAAATAAGGGGACAGAATTCATGCCGATATGTAAATAAATACCTGTAGTGTTAAGAGAGGGTTTTTTTTGTTTAAATTCTCTAAGAGGATTAATATACAATTAATGTACAAGAAGAAGAAGAGGAAGAGGAAGAGGAAGAGGAAGAGGAAGAAGAAGAAGAAGAAGAAACAGAAGAAGAAGAAGAAGAAGAAGAGATAGTCAGAAAGGGTCAGATATCATCCAAAGCCATTGAAGATATGGAAGAAGGTCGTACATCCCTGATGTAGATGATCTTGCAGATGTTCTCGGGTAGAAACAGTGAAATATTTGTGGATCTCGACCTTCTGAAAGACGGTGATTCCCTACTCAATCTTGGATGAGATTTTGACGTTTCTGGATGCTTCACCAAAAGACTTGAGAATTCACACCATTTGAGGCTGGAGGTGCTGCTGCACCAGACGATGCCACGTGGCTTGGGGGGATTGACAAGATTGTGGATGCTGTGGCAGGGGGAAATCCAAACTGGTATAGTTTTCAACTTTGTTTTGTTGGAAGGAAAATCCGTCTGGTTCAGGTCCAAGCTGGGAGAAAGACGTTAGAAACAACAGAGAGGCTGATTAGAAAGAAAGTTTAATGATGAACAGAATCAACAGCAGTTCTGGGGCAACTGAACAACTGGTTGTGTGAGTGGATGGATCTTTATAGGTTTCTGTGACTTTAAAGTCTGAACTGTTCTGGGGGTGGGGCAATGAAGGGAATTGTGTTCTGAAAGGGTGTTGGGCAATTCCTATTGTGGCTAATGGCTTTCGCCCTGTGTTGGATCTTGGCTGAGGGGCTGCTTTCCAATCCTACCATTCTGCCTTTGTTAGCTGTCAAACTTTCCTGCAAGGAGTTTCAAAATATCCTGTCTTGAATGGATTTTCTGCCTGCAATATTTGCTTTGCTTATGAATAGAGCCATCTAGACAGTAGGCTGCCTCTTTCCATAAGATCTTTTATCTCCCTAAGTGCTGGCATCTGCTGTGGGCTATTACGAAAGCCTGGGGGCTGCTTTCTGTTTTTAAGACCATGTTTCTCCCTCCTTTAGGGAAATGTAATATTCTTTTTTTTAAATATTTCCCTAAACATTTCATTCTACTAGGAGTTGCGGGGGGGGGGGGGCTTACCACAGTTTCAAATCATCAAGCTTTAAAACCAAATGCTTGAAGTAATAGCTTTTGTCTCTTCCTCTATCTCTGTTGCATGAAAGAAAAATGTGAGCATCAGTGGAGTAGAATTTTTTTAATGGCACCTCTTTGGGTTAATAATTATTCTGGCTTCTACTAGATTTTGACAGTCATTGCTTTGAAGGCATGGAAACTTGCTTTCTATAATTAGAAATTGCCTGGGAACCTTTTGTTTACTTGTGTAAGACAAAGAAAATATAAGTGTTTAAACCTTACAAAGTTTAGCTAGGGGGATAAAGATAGTTGCTGTCAAATTGGACAGAAGAGTCTTAGATTTTAAAAGCCTGGCTGGGGTAAACTGCTTATTTTTAAAAAATAAATTTTATTAAGTTTTCATTATAAGCTAAAAAAAATACAACAAGTGAGGCAAGTAGGAGAAAGAAAGAAAAAAAGAGCAAAAAGAGAGTGAGAGAGAGAGAAAAAATGGAAAAATGGAGAAAGAAAAAGACTTTCCTCTTTTTTCAGTGCCCTGAGATAAAAAAAAAATTACAACCTCAGGTTTTTGCTTTACATTTCACAGCATTTCAAGCCATTTGTATAATAAAACAATCACCCAAAGCATTAAAACCTAAAAATCAAAGTTTCGAGGTTTTTCCCCCCAGTTTTGAACAAAAAGTCCAAAAGCAGTTTCAAAGTAGAACCATAATTAATCAGAGGCCATGTTCCTTAGAAAGTTGAATCATATTTTGCAGCTCGGCACCAAAGGGCCTTTTGGAATTCTCTTCCAAGTTTGTGAGGTTTTCCATCAGTCGCACAACAGTCACGCAAAGACACAAACTGACTTAATGAAAGGAACACCACTGGTGAAAATTCTGTACGGGAATCCTATGCCTTCCTTTGGAATTTAAAGGTAAGGTAAAGGTTCCCCTTGCACATATGTGCTAGTCGTTCCCGACTCTAGGGGGCAGTGCTCATCTCTGTTTCAAAGCTGAAGAGCCAGTGCTGTCCGAAGACATCTCCGTGGTCATGTGGCCGGCATGACTAAATGCCAAAGGCACACAGAATGCTGTTACCTTCCCTCTAAAGGTGGTTCCTATTTTTCTACTTGCATTTTTACCTGCTTTCCCACTGCTAGGTTGGCAGAAGTTGGGACAAGTAATGGGAGCTCACTCTGTTACGCGATGCTAGGGATTCAAACTGCCAAACTTTCTGATTGATAAGCTCAGTGTCTTAGCTATTGAGCCACCGTGTCCCATTGGAATTTAATGGAAGTCATATTTCATAGATTCTATACAGGTAAATCTCGACGTATGATCACAATTGAGCCCCAAATTTTTGTTGCTAAGGGTGACATTTGTTAAGCGAGTTTTGCCCCATTTTACAACCTTTCAAACCACAGTTCTTAAGTGAATCACTGTAGTTGTTAGAGCCGAGGTGGCGCAGTGGTTAGGGTGCAGTATTGCCACTTCAGCTGACTGTTATCTGCAGTTCAGCGGTTCTAATCTCACCGGCTCAAGGTTGACTCAGCCTTCCATCCTTCCGAGGTGGGTGAAATGAGGACCCGGATTGTTGTTGGGGGCGATATGCTGACTCTGTAAACTGCTTAGAGAGGGCAGAAAGCCCTATGAAGCGGTATATAAGTCTAACTGCTATTGCTATTGCTATTGCTATAGTAACACGGTTTTTAAGTGAATTTGGCTTCTCCACTGACTTTGCGTGTCAGAAGGTTGCAAAAGGTGATCCCATGACTCTGGGACACTATAGCTGTCATAAATATTAATCAATTGCCAAGTGTCTGAATTTTGATCAAATGACCATGGGGATGCTGCAGTGGTCACAGTGTGAAAAACCATCATAAGTCACTTTTTTCAGTGCCACTGTAACTTCTAATGGTCATTAAATGAACTGTTGTAAATTGAAGACTACCCATACTTAAAGATTTTCCCATGCCTCTTTGCCAAAGTGAACTTAAATAAATGCAATCATATCATGCTCCCCCCTAGGATAATTTCTTCAAGACAGTTTTGAAATATTTATCCATAATCATTTATTTTATATACATTCATCCAATTTCTGTACTCCTCCCATCTCATTACGTGGGAGGTTTATAAAATTAAGACTAATTCTTAAATTCTCTTTCATTAAAGGGAATAAAATGGCTCTCTTTAAAGGACTATCCACCTCGAACCATGTTTAAAGAAAACCAAAGGCAGCACATAATGCAGAAGTTACCATTCACAGTTAGCAATGTCTGTTGTTGTTGTTAGTTGCGAAGTTGTGTCCAACCCACCTCGACCCCATGGACAAGTTTCCCCCAGGCCTTCCTGTTCTCTACCATCCTCTGGAGTCCATTCAAGCTCATGCTGACTGCTTCAGTGACTCCATCCAGCCACCTCATTCTCTGCCGTCCCCTTCTTCTTTTGCCCTCCATCTTTCCCAGCATGAGGCTCTTCTCCAGCGAGTCCTTCCTTCTCATTAGGTAGCCAAAGTCTTTGAGTGTCATCTTCAGGATCTAGCAGTCAGGTTTGATCTCCTCTAGGACCGGTTTATCGCCTTGCAGTCCAAGGGACTCGCAGGAGTCTTCTCCGGCACCATAGTTCAAAGTCCTCCATTCTTTGGCTCTCAGCCTTCCTTATGGTCCAACTTTCACAGTCCTACATTGCAACTGGAAAAAAACTATAGCCTTGGCAAAGCAATGTCTAGACAAGGCATAAAATACCAAGTTGGTGATCATATTTTTCCCTGATCTAATGAAATGCAGTAGAGTTATTTTGTAATTAAGGTGACGCAAAGACCAGTATGATAGGTTACATATTTTTTCATCTTTGTGTTGCAATATTTTGAAAGTCAGAAATGGAATCAGGGATGCTTCGGGCCATGCTTTGATGATTGGCGACTGCCCTTGAAGGATTAAAGCCTACAGTGGATAGGACAAAAAATAAAATAAAAATAAAGGCTCAGAAGAGTTCTGAGATGTTCTTGAAAGAAATATGTGGCAACCATTGGAAAAATATGAACTTTGCCTGGGAAAACAAGGAAGGTGTGAGAAAGAAACTCAAGATTGAACCGTCTTGACTTTCTTTGGTATAGGATGGAGGGAAAGGGAAATGTTCTCAGGATTTCAAGACCCTGTAATTATAGCCTCTATCAGCAGAGTTCTAATATTTCTAGTGTCTGTTTCCTGACATGGTCTATCTCAACTTTTGGGCATGGCCAAGGTTCTTCTGTCTCTCCTGCTTTGGAGGAGATAGAATTCCTTGTTTTATTTTTAAAACTGTGCTGTTCCACTCTAAGAATGACATTACGTTTCTGGCTGGGGGACACCAGGGGTGAGTTCTGGCAGGCACTACTGCTGATTTGCTCGTGAGTGCGCTAGCACACACGCATGCGCAGTGCATTAAAATTGTTCTGCGCATGCACAGAAGTGAAAAACAAGATGTTGGAGCATATGGCGCTGCCTGGAGAAGCAGTTCAGGGGCATGGCAGGCATAGGTCGCTGCCGGTTCCAGCAACCCAGGCTGCCAAATCACTACCGGTTCAGCCGAACTGGTCCAAACCAGTAGGAACCCATCACTGAGGTACACCCAGCATGCCTAATGAATAAGAAGTTGGACCTGAACTGAGGAAAGCTTGCTGGAAATCCCCATCAGCCTATAAATGAGCTTATCCAAGCATTCTCTTAATTCTGCTCAACCTATCTCAGAAGGTTGGTGGTGCAAGGATCTAAGGAGAAGTTTCCAAGGAAGCCACTTCGAGCTTTCAAAGAGAAAATGGGCTTTAAGTGCAATAAATAAATACTAAAAACAAATGGCCAGATATCACAGCATTGATTGCCAATCACTACAGTTCTTTTTGTCATAGCAAAAAATAAATAAAAAGAGCTTAGGAGCCATGCGCAATCCAGCACCATTGACCCACCCCTGTTTTAAATGCAGAGAGTTATGCATGGCAATCCTCCTGCATGATGTCATGGACTCTCCCACTCAAGGACTCTACCACCCCATTCCCTCTATATTCTGTTATACACAGAGACTAGAGTTTAAGAAGAGAAAGTTATCAAAAATGTCTCCGAAGGAACTTCAGAATTGAAACACGCCTTCTCTTTTGTTATGGATGATGTTCACAAAAGAAGGAGCTCTCTGTCTTGTGCCAGATTGTTTGGCTCGTTCCACCATGGCACCTCCTCTCCTACAACCTCCCCCCCACCCAGGAATATGCTCCTTGTATAATTAGTTCTGGCTGAGCTAGAACTGAGCTCCCCACTCCATGAAATGGAGGGACTGCATCAAATGAGCTCCTTGCCTTTAAATTGCCTTGATAGCTTGAAAACCAATAAAACATCCTATGTTCTCAGTCCTGGTGGAAAACACAAAGACATCAATGCAGTGTCACTTCATTCTTGGGAGGTTCTGTCTTGTAATTTATTGACACCAGCTCAGCTTGAAGCTGCCAAGACTACTCTTCGCTAAGATTCAGGGAGGCTGAATCACCACCTTCTTTCTCTCTCTCTCATCTCCCACTACACTGCTTTCTAAGAAAATGTGAGACTCTGGATCTGAGACTTGGTGAAATGATCTTTGGGATCAAAGGTCAGCCAAAAAACTGCACCCGGAGAAGCATGGTGTTGGCATCTCCTCATATTAATTTTTTTGGGCCAAGGAAAGAAAGTTGCATGTCCTTTCGATGATGGAATACTGCATCTGGTTTTCGCCATCATGTTACAAAAAAGATGCTGAGGCTTTGGAAAAAGTGCAAAGGAGAGCAGCTAAGACAATTAAAGGCCTGGAGACTAAAACATACAAAGAATGGTGCAGAATTTGGGTTTGGCTAGTCTAGAGAAAAGAAGGACCAGTGGGGACGTGATAGCACTATCCCAGTGTTTGAGAGGCTGCCGCAAAGAGGCGAGGTCAATTTATTTTTCAAAGCACCAAAAGGCAGGACAAGAAACAATGGATGGAAGAGAAGCAGAGAATCAACCTGGAATTAAAGAGAAACTTCCCAACAGTGAGGACAAGTAACCAATGGAACAGCTTTGCCTTCAGAGGTTGTGGGTGCTTCATTACTGGAAGTTTTTAAGAAAAGACTGGACAATCATTTGTCTGAAATGATATAGGGCAGTGATGGCGAGCCTATGGCATGTGCACACCATCGCCAGCTGCTCTTCTCGTTTCGGCCAACTGATCTTTGTGTTTGTTAGAGCCCTGGAAAACCGATGACCAGGTAGCCAGCATGCACATGTGCACCGGCCAGCTGGTATTCACGTTTCTGGGGCTCTGGTGCGTGTGCACGCTCTAGTTTGGGCACTCAGTGCCAAAAAGGTTCTCCATCACTGGTATAGGGTCTCCTGCTTGAGTAGGGGGTTGGACTAGGAGGCCTCCAAGGTCCCTTCCAGCTCTATTCTGTTCTAGTGTGCTTGATGACTTCTAAGATCGCTAACACTCTATTGCTTCATCTTCTTATAAAGCCCTTCATGGTATTGGACCTGGGTACATGAGAGACCGCCTGCTGCCAATTACCTCCAATAGACCGATTAGATCCCACAGATTAGGCCTCCTCCGAATTCCATCCGCCGGCCAATGCCGACTGGCGACTACCCAGAGGAGAGCCTTCTCTGTGGCTGCTCCGACCCTCTGGAACGAGCTCCCCATGGAGATTCGAACCCTCACCACCCTCCAGGCCTTCCACAAAGCCCTTAAAACCTGGCTGTTCCGACAGGCCTGGGGCTAAAGAGCTTTTGCCCCCCCCTCGAATGGTATGGTTGTTGTGTGCTTTTAAATTGTGTATTGTTCTGTTCGTCTTTTTTATCCCTTATCTGTACCCCCTTCCCTGACTTGGATTGTGAGCCGCCCTGAGTCCCCTTCGGGGAAAAGGGCAGCATATAAATGCAATAAATTCAATTCAATTCAATTCAATTCTATGACCAATTAGTTATCCAAGCAGAAGAATTTCATGGCATTTATTGGCACAGGGAAGGTTTATCGATAGTGGCTTTTTTATTTTAAAAAGAAAAAGGCTGGGAAAGTTTTTTTAAGAATGCATGTTTAGCATTTATAGCTTTTCTGATTTATAGTGATGATAATAATGGCAGTGGGAAATCAGGTTGGGTTCCATTCTTGTCGCACACAAAAGTGGTTGGTCTCAACACAAGCTATGGTTTAGCATTTCACGGATGGTTCTGTTTATAAAATTATAGAGTCAAGAAAGGAGCCATTAGGGTTATTGAATGGTACCCATGAAAGGAAGATTAGAAACCCTTTTGGATTATATATAAAGGTTAATAATAATAATAATAAAAAAGAACTAAGTTAGATTCAGTTAAGTCTTGATTACTAGGGGGGAAAATGATATGATGCAAGATATAGTCAAATAAAGGAGGGATAAAGATAATAACGTGTATATATATATATATATATATATATATATATATATATATATATATATGTGTGTGTGTGTGTGTGTGTGTGTGTGTGTGTGTGTGTGTGTGTGTATGTATGTGTACAATATAAGGAAATGAGATGTAAATTGTAAACAGTGATTTGGAAAGAAGGATAGAAAACTTTGTTATTAAATATTATGGCTGTTTAGCTAGAATAGGACATAAGGACTTAGTATCATTGGAGGATTTTAGAAATAGTAAATGAAATGCCAGTATGTGGTTATGTATTAACTCTTGGTATATTTTATGATGGACATTTAAACAACTATAGTCAAATTAAAATGGAGGTATGATGACGGTAACATGTATAAATATCTGAGTTAAAATACTTGAGTTAATATGAATTATGGTTGATGACTGTGGAAGAGATGCACAAAAGTCTTTTGTAACCAACTGATACACTTTCTACAGTATGTAAAAAAAGGAAGATTGTTGTGTTTATTTGGAAAATTAAAAAAAACTTTAATAATAATAAAAAAGAAAGGAGCCATTATGAGTGACAGACTGGATCCTCTTACACAATCATTGGCTCCGTTGTTGAACTTGTTGTTACCATAAGGAAATTTATCTTAAAATTCAGTTGGAATCTTCCTTCCTATCATTTAAGACCATTAAGCCTCTGTCTGCTTTTGTAAAAGTTCTATCATATTCCCCAGTCACCTCAACTTCCAGTGGTTGCTTTTTCTTAATCTGCTCCAGTTTGTCTAAATCTATCTTTTCTCTCTCTTTGCTTGCATTGATTTCCGAGTTGATGTCTTGAATTGTGATGAAACATAGTTTATATTATTGCATCTTGGTTAAGCTGTATTGCCATCCAAAGCAGAATGGTAAATTTCCTAGTTCATTTCTTAGTTTCTGATAAACTATAGTTAACCACTGCAACTTGAAAAGCCGCTGTTGGCCAAGCTATATTGTATCCACAAGGCTGGGACACAATTGGCTGAACTAGCTTTGCAGAGCCATTTGTGGAAGAGTTTGTGTCAGTTAGAGTTATAGTAAGCTGTGGTTTGACTACAATGGGAAGGCTGAAAATGGAAAGGCACAGACTTGGATGTGAACTCCAAGTGGAATGCACAGAGTTAGGTGGATCTCTGTCTTATGAACAGGAATTGTTGGGTACAAGAAATCAAGAACCAAGGTGGTTCAAATAAATACAAGTTTAGTCCACACTGGACGTCACAGTGGGTCAGTGGTTAAGACTCTGTGTTTGTTGGCTGGAAAGGTTTGAGACCATGTGACGGGGTGAGCTCCCGTCGTTGTGCTGGCTGCCAACCTAGCAGTTCAAAACATGCAAATGCAAGTAGATAAATAGGTACTACTTCATTGGAATGGTAACAGTACTCTGTGATGTCATGTTGGCCATGTGACCACTGAAATGTCTTTGGACAGTGCTGCTCAATGGCCTTAAAATGGAGATGGACACCACATCCTATAGTCGGCAATGACTAGCAGAGTAAAATCCGCAGGGACTCCTTTACCCTTCACCTTAATCCACACTAGCTCGCTACATGAATCTGAACTACTAACATTCAAGGCAAATTGATGGCAGATAAGAATCAATAGAATTCAAGGAGGGCTGAACTTAGATCTCTTGTGGGCACAAAGGGATTCCAAACTGATGACACACTTGACCCCTCCCTCGGGCTCAGCCTGTTCATCTACAGGAACATGCATTGCCAACTCCAAATGGCAGGTTTTCATTCTCCTCCATTCCTCATTGACTTGTTAGATGATAGCTCCAGGTTCATGTGGTGGTTTGGGAGCATCCGTGTCTTCTTGTCTCCTAATGTGGAAGCAAGAGCCCTCTAGGTTGACAACAAGAATTATAAACCTTCTTCCCCAACCTGACATGCTTGTGGCATGCTGGGGTCCAATTCTCAGAAGCCCCCAGCAACATTCCCTGAGTTCACATCTGGAAAGCACTAAGTTTGGAAAGATTACTAAAGGTGAACTGTTCATATTTAGTTCAATTTTTTTATGCCTTACGGTATCAAGGTATTAGAGGAATCAATAATCTTCTCCCCGGCTGCCAGCTGCTGTGACTTGGTGATTGATTTGCTTGCTTCAGTTAAATTGCTACCTTCTGCCTCAGTTGTCAGTCCTCTTTTTTTTTCCAGTTGGGTTATTTGTTTGTTTGCATGCCCTTTCCCCCTGAAATATTTAATTTTAGAATGCATCGAAATTGCACGCTGTTCTCCACCAACCTTTGCCCCATCTTTAGAATTGGGAGAAAGCTACAGCGCATAATAAGATCTTTATTGTTTATTGGGTGAAAAAGGGAAAATATGCATTTGAAAGCCCCCTCAGGATCAGATATTACGATTTAAATGCTGTAAGGAAGGACAACACTGTGAAAAGGAAGAGCGACGCATGCACCAAGGTGTTTTCTGGAATTTAATTAATGAAGCATTGCACACAGGCTGTTGCCTTCAGTTATGAATTCTGATACAGAATTCCAGTCTTAGCACTCGTGCCGCAGTGGTGGGATTCAAATATTTTTTACTACCAGTTCTGTGGGCGTGGCTTGGTGGACACTGCGGAGAAAGATACTGTAAAATCTCCATTCCCTCCTGACTCCAGGGGAAGGTTATTCCAAAATCCCCATTCCCTCAGCTGGGACTCGGGAGGCAGAGAATAGATGGGGCGGGGCCAGCCAGAGGTGGTATTTACCAGTTCTCTGAACTACTCAAAATTTCTCCAGTTCTGGTCAGAACCTGCTGAATATCACCTCTGTCATGCTGTCTTCAAAGTTGTTGCACTGTGAGAACATACTGGGCTGGCTCAGGTTTGTAACTGACAATGAAACAGTGGCCAGATTTTTGACAACTTCCAATTAAAACTTTCCAAACATCAGATTCTGTTTCAATGAATATGGGCTGCCTTGATTTGATAGTGGCAAATATCCCTAGCTTTACAAAACAACCCACGATCCCCGCTTTCTAAATGACTATCAGGAGCCGTGGTGGCCCAGTGGTTAAAATGCAGAATTGCAGTCTAATTCCATTCACTGCTAGAGGTTCGATCCTGACCGGCTCAAGGCTGACTCAGCCTTCCATCCTTCTGAGGTCTGTGAAATGAAGACCCAGATCATATGGAAGCACTATGCTGACTCTGCAAACTGCTTAGAGAGAGGCTGTAAACCACTATGAAGTGGTATATAAATCTAAGCACTATTGTTAGTGCAACATTGCCCCTATTTACCTAGACCACTGTTCCTTGACTTTAACAGCTAAAAGAGGTGTGGGGGGTCAACTTCCAGAATTCTTCAGCCAGCCTTACTTGCTGGGGAATTCTGGGAGTTAACATCCATACTTCTTTAAGTTTCCAAGTTTGGAAATTGCTGGTGAATATATAAATAAATTCATGGAATTTTCTCAGCAACAGCCTGGAAATAATTTGCAATAGCCTCCTTTTTAGATATATGTTTGATCCCCCAAACTAGCTTACAGCTGAGCTTTCCTAGTGGGTGCCCATCCAAATCCCAGACAGATCTGACCCTGTTTAGCTCTCTAATCGTAGCCCAAGTTGGCCAGATGCCATCATCCAAACCCTTGAGAAGACTTATTTACTGTAGATGTTTTCTCCTTCTGCTGGATTCCGCTTTAGAGCTGCTTTTATCTTTCCTTAAAATGAAACAGAGGGATAGGTATTTGTTCCGTGTTGGCTCCAAAATGCATCCGCTATTCTCTTCCTTTCTGTACTCTCTACCCACCCCCCATTGTTCAAATGCAGGGATGCATTTATTTAAAGAATTGTTTATATTCCAACTACCCAAATTAACACAGTAAACCAAAAGGTCTAGCTGAACCGTGAGCCCATGCGTCATTTCTCCCTGACACAACTGATCCCAAGCGGCTTCTGAAATAAAGTAACCCCCACCTGAGGGCTAAAACATGATTTATTTGTTCTTACATTTGTATTCCATTCTTTTGCCAAGAAGCTTGGGGAGATATTAGGCAATTTCCTTCTCCTTCTCCTCCTTGCCATGGTTTACCAACTCTAGAAGGTCAGGACAGAAAAGAGATGCTTTTGGTTTCCACCACATACAATGTCATAACTAATGAAACCATGTTATGGTTGGGTGGGATGCCAGTCATTCTGCTTTGTGTGTGGTTTGTTTATGGAAGCAAGGAAGAATATTATGTGTGGCCTTCTCTATTCCATAGAGAACCAATTTGGTCCAGTGGAGAAGTTACCAGGCTAGAAGTCAGGCGATTGTGAGTTCTAGTCCCATTTTAAGCATGAAAGCCAACTGGGTGATGTTGGGCCAATCACTCTCTCTCTCTCTCAGCCCAGCTCACCTCACAGAGTTGTTGTCATGGGGAAAAGTGGAAGAGGAAGGTGTGTTCCACCTGTTTGCTGTCATTTGTAAAAATAGTAAAGGTGGGAAGTGAATGAATGAATGGAAGAAAGGTGGAGCTCTTATCTCACAATCAGGAGGGTGTGAGTTCGATCCTAGGTAGAGGCAGATATAGGATCTCCTGCTTAGACAGGGGGTTGGACTAGATGACCTGCAATGTCCCTTCCAACTCTGTTAATATGAATGAATGAATGTGTCAGGGTTCCAAGTAATAGACCTGTAATAGACCTATAATAGACCCATAACAAGCAAAACTCCAAGGCCAGCAGATTCCTCAAAGAATAGCTTTATTAGATATATCATATTGGCACAGATCTGGCAAAAACCAACTCTGAAGGCTCCTGTGGTTTTCACCTAATTAAAAGTAAAAAAAAAATCCTGCAACCCCAGTCAGTCAGTCACATGTTCCAATCAAAGTGCTGTCGAGTTGCCTGGCGACATCACTCCTCCTTCCTCTGACCAGGTGTGAGAATGTCCTTGGTTCCCATGAGGCAGTATTTTATTTTGGCTACAAAGCTATCTCTAATCCCCCCTCCCTATGCCTCAGCTCCAGTGTGACAACACTGAAGCTCCAAGGTGGCTTCGGTCAGGTCAGCTTCAGGGTTGACAGAATGAATGAATGAATGAATGAATGAATGAATGAATGAATGAATGAATGAATGAACAAATTGGAATGGAGTAGTGGCAGTTCAACCTCACCTTGACATTGATAGGGTCCATCAACATAACTTTGAGAGTGTAACCTATACTGTGGGATATGCACAGTTCCCTCTTCCAAGACTAAGCAACAACAACCAGGGAATTTTGGAGTCTCTAACTCCCTTTTCCCCAGGGTGTTCCATGTTTTTTCTGAGTGTTGTGCTTCACAGCAGAGCTGGTCCTAAGGAATCTACCCTTTCCTCCCTACACAGATAGTCCTCGACTTACAGCAGTTCATTTGGCGACTGTTCAAATGGTCCTTAAACAAACTGTTGTAAATAGAGGACTTGCCACACAGTAGTTGTGCATCAGAAGTGGTATTCAGCAGGTTCTGACCAGTTCTGGAGAACCGGTAGTGGAAATTGTGAGTAGTTCGGAGAACCGGAAAATACCACCTTTGACTGGCCCCGCCCCCATCTATTCTCTGCCTCCCGAGTCCCAGCTGATCAGGAGGGAATGGGGATTTTGTAGTATCTTTCCCCTGGAGTGGGGAGGCAATGGAGATTTTACAGTATCCTTCCCCTGCCATGCCAGAGATGGATTGCTCCCAGTTTGGCCTGATTCGGCCGAACTGGTAGTGGTGATTTGGCCTGGGTCGCAGAACTGACAGCGACCCAGGCTGGCCATGCCCTCGAACCAGTTCCCTGGACTCTTCTGCCATTGCTGGTATGTTTTTGCGCATGCGCAGAACAAATTACAGTCAACTGCGCATGCGCAAAGTGCACACAAAGTAAACCAGTACAGGAAATGACCCTTGTGCCATGCCCACCAATGCACGACCACAGAGCCAGTAGTAAAACTTTTTGAATCTCACCACTGTTGTGCATGTTTTAAGGTTTCTCTTAAAAGTGATGCAACCCTTCAGAGAACTGGACTTGTTGGTAAATATAGTGGAATTGGTGAACTCATAGATACTAATCATGCTCTACCTAAAACAACAACTAGATAGTTTATTTATTCGGCCAAATAAGTATACATTCATGACGCTTTACAAAACCATCCCCAGAAACATCCGCGGCAATTTAAAAGGTCCACTGCAAATAATCAACCCAACCAAGAGCTAATCAAAGTTTCAACAACAGAGGGATAAATTATGCTAATGAAAAAATAAAAACAAATCGTAATAAAACCAAGCCGCATCCGTAAATCAACCGGAGTAATTTAAAATGAAATAAATTAGAGATGTTGAGAACGAACTATGCCACTAAATGCCGTTTGGAAAAATCCCACCTTTTGTAACTTCTGAAACGTTACAAGGTATGGAGCCACTGAGCAAACCTTAATTCTATAGGAAGGGCATTTCACCATTTTCAGGAGGAGAGTTTTATTGTAATGCACTGCTTTGTGCTATTAAAGGGCCTTTGGGATAATGATCACGCTTCCAAACGATTGGGGAAATGTTTTGTTATATAACTCAACCAAAGTGTATACATAGGCTGCCCCTATAACAGAGTTCTTAGGGCGGCTCGGAACAATAAATCAAGCAATTTAAAATCCACAAAGAGCAAAATGAATGTATTAAACGGCATAGAAAAATCACAATGAGTCGAAGAACAGGTTAAAATTAAACCAGATTGAAGGGCTCCTGCCGACTGCTGCACCGTGTGAGAGTCACTGAATTCCAATCCTTCAGAGTCCCCAGACCCAACGATAGATTTTGCCAAATAACAAAGAGAATTAAGAGGCCTGCATCAACTAAAGATTGCTTGTATTTCGGGATCTGGGAGAGACTGTGTATAGGGTGAAAAAGGCATAGCCATAAGTAGACCATGGACAGGAAACAGGTTTGCTAATAGCTTACTAGATATTATCTTAATAGAAGGGATGCGATGGCTCAGTGGCTAAGACGCTGAGCTTGTCAATCAGAAAGGTTGGCAGTTCAGTGGTTCAAATCCCTAGTGCCGCATAACAGAGTGAGCTCACGTGACTTGTCCCAGCTTAGCAGTTTGAAAGCACGTAAAAATGCAAGTAGAAAAATAGGAACCACCTTTGGTGGGAAGGTAATAGTGTTCCATGAGCCTTCGGCATTTAGTCATGCCGGCCACATGACCATGGAGACATCTTCGGACAGCAATGGCTCTTTGACTTTGAACCAGAGTTGAGCACTGCCTCCTAGAGTTGCGAATAAGTAGCACATATGTGTGAGGGGAACTTTTACCTTTACTTTATTAGTTTATAAATGGTTCAGAAAGCCAGAAAAGAGAGTTTCCAAATGGTTAAAGAGTTAAAGATGGTTAAAGACTCTGTCTTAATAAACCCACTAATAAATGAGAGTTGGGAGTTCCTATCACACTTTTCCAGATTCTGTATATTCCTTGTATTAAAACTCATTATTGAAGGATGAAATTCTCGTTTCTTGGATTGTGCCTCGCAGTCATGAACTCGTTGAGTCTGCCTAGTGCAGGGGTGTCAAACTCACATCATCACATTGTTGTGACATGACGTATCATGACTCCCCCCCTTCACTAAAATGAGGTAGGCGTGGCCAGTGTGTGACACATCCAGCCTGTGGACCCGAGGCCTAGAGACTCCTACTCTGCTTGGTGGTCAAACGTGACTTTTGGCATGTTTCTTGATCCTTTCAGGTCTTCCGGATAATCATTCTTTTTGTTGTAAGAGAAGAGCAGAGCTGGAGAGTGGTGGAGTTAATTGTGTCATCAGTTTAGAGTCCTTGCACATTCCCAGTCCACCCTCTCCTGAGTTCAGTTTTATCTGGTGCCAATTTAGTGTTGAGTTTTAATGTACCTTATGTATAGGCTTGAACAAACCTGCAGTCTCACGAATGGTCCTGATTCTTTGCCCTGGTGGCATGGCATAGTGGTTAGAATGCAGTATTGCAGGCTAATTCTTCCCACACCCTGGAGTTTGATCCTGATGGGCTCAAGGTTGTCTCAGGTTTCCATCCTCCCAAGGCTGGTAAAGTGAGGACCCAGATTGTTGGGGGTGGGGGCAACATGCTGACACTGTAAATTGCCCAAAGACTGCTGTAAAGCAGTAGGGGGTATATAAGTCTTAAGTGCTATTGCTATTTGCATCAGATACCTGTTCCCTTTCCTGCCTCGTTGCCAAGGCTGGCACCCATTGCTTTTTATTCCATCCACCTTGTGGTTGTTCTGTTTTATGTCTCTAACATTTGCATTTTTATTTGCATTTATTAGTTTGTCAAACATGTACAAGATAACAGGTATAAATATAAATATGGACATGAATGAAAGAAATCAGTACAAATAAATGTGGACAGTAGGACAGGGACAGTAGGCACGCTGGTGTGCTTATGCACGCCCCCTTACAGACCTCTTAGGAATGGGGTGAGGTCCACGGTAGAAAGTTTGAGGTTGAAGCTGTGAGGGTTTGAGGATGTAACAATGGAGTGAAGTAGAGCATTCCAGGCATTGACCCCTCTGTTGCTGAATTCGTATTTTCTACAATCGAGTTTGGAGCCGTTTACTTTGAGTTTGTATCAATTGTTTGCCCGTGTATTACTGTGGCCGAAGCTGAAGAAGTCGTTGACAGGCAAGAGGTTACAGCACACAGTTTTGTGTACTGTGCTTAGATCATACCGCAGGCGACGTAGTTCCAGATTGTCCAAACCCAAAATTTCGAGCCTGGAATTCTATTGTGAGTAGAGGAGTGGATAAACATAAACATAAAGCAGGCGGGCCAAAAATTGCTTATCCTAAAATGAAAAATCTATCATTAGCTTTGGGTCAGTGTGACATAGCTGAATCCCAGAGCATCCAACTGTGCTTGGTCTGTGTTTTATGGTTTACGGTTCATTGTGTTGTGTACCTCCAGAATATTGGATCCATTGAATAAACCATGTTTCATTTGAACGCAGACAAACATATGGAGCAAACAGAGTGAAAAATGACAGCGCTGTTGTATTGTTAAACATGGGTTCGAGTCTGTTGTTTATAACGGCTCATGCAGAAATGAAGGACGCAGAGCTGTTTGTGACCAGTCTCTTGAGGGATTTCCTGTCTTCCGAAAAAAGGAGAGCAAATCTAACTTCGATGAAATTTAACTTAATTACAGTTAAGTGAATTCTTTAGTTAACATGATTGCTCCATTCTGCTGTGTTAAAAAAGCCCCTGCTGGTAATAGGAATGGGAGGGGCTGAGGTGGCTGTTCAGGATGGGCAACTTTCTGGGCCAATCTGATTAGGTACCCCTTCCCTCGCATCCTCTTTTGGACCGGTGTGTTACTGCCCTCTAGTGGAGAGCTGTGGAGTTTTAGCTGTGCCTTTGGTCCTGAAATGAGATTTTTCTCCACAATCTCTTTCCTTGTTGAACTCGAGAGTATATTCAAGGCCTCCCAGGAACACAGGTGGACTTTTCAGAGGGAGTTCTCTGAGTCAGGTCACATTTGAATTAGATTTCGAGTCTGCCTGGTGCAATGAAAGGATCCAGATCTCAAACCTGGGCTTGCTGATAGAAGGAAACCCAAAGGATGGAGCGATGGAGGGCTTATTCTGTAGATTGCAAAAGAGCACATGTGGCATATGTTTGGAGCAGGAATAGAAAACAACTGTGAACTATTATTTAGAAGAGAACATGCAGAACAATGGTGAAGAAAAAATTGTGCAGAAGCATCAAGGAAACAAAGTTATGTAAAATTGGGGTTTTCCTCCCTTATGATTATTTGCTGCCTCTCAGGAGAGCAGTTTTTCTAAAGTGATCCACAACCTGTATGAACAATCCTCAAGAAAATTACAATATACCTATGCACACAGGCATATACACATCTCCATTTTCTTTTCCTTCTCCATCTCTCTGCCTGCCTGCTTATCTATTATCTATTATCATCTATCTATCTATCTATCTATCCATCCATCCATCCATCCATCCATCCATCCATCCATCCATCCATCCATCCATCCATCCAACCTACCCATCAATCCATCATGTCAAGGCTGATTTTCACTTTCCCCTACATCCTGCTTTGCTCACAGCTTGACAATAAAAGGGAGGGGGTGGGTGGGATGGAATGCAAGGGTGGAGGGAATGGCATTTAAGCACCCAGTCAGCTCTTGTGAGACATTGCTTCCATCTCAAGGACACACCGGGCACTGTGGCTGGCTAGTTCCCATAACAAAATGAGCAGAAGTGATTGGTGGATGTAATGGACTGTGAGTGCCCTGTAGGGAAAGAGGGAATTAACTATGCTTGCTTTTGCACAAGAAACCTAGAGCTGATTTTGCTTCTTCTGTGCCAATGTGATTTATTCAGTAAAGTTTTGTACTTTTGGTAAAAGAATGTCCCAGGAGTTTCTTTTTCTGGATTTGCCAAAATCTGTTGTCCTGCCTGCAGGTGCTTTGAAGGATAGGTTGACCCCCTTCCAAATATTGGAAGATTGCTATCATGTTACTACTGCTGCTTCTCTGCATTAGACTAGAAGAATATGGGTTGGTCCATTCATGTAGAATTGAAGGTATATAACTGAAATTGGGATGCCTCCCCTTGGTGAGAATGAAGTCAGCGTCAGATGCCACTTATATCTTGAACATAGGGGTGGACAATCCACCATATTTTAGCAAGCTATTTTAGAGGCATTCCGAATACCTTGTCTACCTGTTGAAAAAACATGGATGGTGATAGGTTTGCCTTGGTAAATCCCTATTGCCACCACTTGATGTTAGAGTGGTTACACTTCCATCTCTCTGCATGTATGAGAAGAGAGTGAAGAGGACAGGGATGGACATGGAAGACTGTGATAGGCTGATCCACATTGTGCTCTGACCCAGCCTTAGCAGAAGCAAGAAACAGACTCCTTGTCATGAAAAAACCCTCTTTACTTACCTCATGTGGATTAATTGCATTCACCCACCAAAAAGTCCAGGCAATAGTCCTTCGAGGAGTTAACTGCAGTACAGACCTTATCAGTTCTTTGGGATGATTGCAATGCTTCCAGCCGAAAGGTTGCAAATTAAGTTCTGGCAGTCAGTCTTTGTGGCACGAAGCACCATGAGCAAAATCTTCAGAAATACGAATTGTTGTCTCCTACAACAACTACTCCTTTTCCTTCAATTTATTCCCCAGCCAGGGAGGAGCCATTCAGCGTCCACGTGTGCCTTGCTTCCCAAGTCTACTCCTTGTCCTTTGTTGTTCCCTTCTCCTAACTGCTCTGCGCATATGTGCATCTGGAACAGGCCTCAGTTCCAAAGGCAGCCACCTCTCCTGTGGCTGAGAAATGTCGGATGGCCCTGGCTCTATCCCTGCTTCCATCAGAACCTTCACCAGATGCCAGAACTGGCCTAAGTTCCTCCCCAACCTCCTCATTGTCCGAGTCTGTCACCTGTGGGCCACAACACTTTGCCTCTTTAGATGGAAAAGCTTTGTGCTCCTTTCAACCTATGTCTCTCCCTACATCTTCTTTCACCCTGGCGGGTAGAGGACAAAGCTCCCTGTTACAATATTGTTTTGACTGAGAATATCTTGCAGAGGTAACCTGATTCATCCACAGGAAGGTTGTACTGAAGTCACTGTAGTGTAACCGAGTGTCGTAGGAGATGGCCTGGTTTGAAATGCATGCCCTGCCTCTTTCCCAAATGTGCCTGGAATCAGAATAAGTATTTCAACATTTGGCTGGTGAAGAATAAGAGCCTATGCGAGCTCTGGAGGTGCTAAAGAACTGTGGGAGTTAGGAAGTTATTACATGCTAATGAAGTGGAAGTTAATTATTAATGCAGCTTTATTGCTGGTTAGTTTCTGGATAATAGCTCAAAGCACGAAGGCATTGGGCCAAGAGAGCTGAACAAACAATATAGTCCCTTCCCTTCTAAGGGTAATGCCAGGAGTTAGTGGCCATGAGGAATGACATTCTTGAAATTGGCTATAAAGACTGGTGTAATGTTTTAGTGCAGTGTCTCAACATTTCATCTTGGTTCACCTTAGGAACATCAGAATGAACGAGGCACCTGGAGAATAGCAAAGATATAGTTCTCTTTCAGTCAATCCTCCACTATTAGAAAGCTGTAGACCAGCTGCAAGAAATATTGGCTGCACATAGGTGGACCTTGTTAGGTATAAGTTGGGTTGACAAAATCAGAAAATGAGGAGGTGATAAGCCTCCTGGGAAAGCCAAGGGAAAGAATCAAAACCATAAAAAAGCAACAGAATATTTTGGACATGTGATGTGACACCCAGAAAAATACGGTATCCTTCACTTCATCCTCCTAGGAAAGATTGAAGGCAAATGAAGTCCAGGCAGAAGAAGAACATCATGGCTTCAAAATCTAAGGAACCAGTTTGGACAGAACTCAACAGCACTTTTTTTGTGTGGCTGTTGATAAAAATAGGATCGCCAACTTGATCGCCAACGTCCGATGACGGATATGGCACAAGGAGAAGAAGAAGAAGAAGAAGAAGAAGAAGAAGAAGAAGAAGAAGAAGAAGAAGAAGGTGGTGGACCCTACTCCAGCTGTCTCCGGGAAATGGTTTCATAGTCCTAAAATAATACGTACAAATATTTGATTAAGAAGGCAAAGTTTCGAGGGGGTGGGGGTGACCCCTAACTTGTTTAGGGAGGCAAGGGGAGTGATGGTGGAGGGATGTGATGATGCTAAATGGTTAGCACGGTCTCAAAATGGACATGATCAGGATTTATTTAGCAGGGAAGTCTGGAGTTTTTCTTCTTTCCTTGACAAGAAAGTTCATAAAATGGAGCAATCACCAGGCCCGTCATAGGAGAGAACCTGGAGGACATCCTGTACAAGCTCAACTCCATGAAGTTCCAGGAAAGGATGGTGAGGTCAGGATACAAGCCAGTGGTGGGTTGCAGGTGGTATGGGCGTATCAGAGCCTGCCCTGAGCATCGGATACCGTTCCAGTACAGTGTTCTGGAGGGCCCACCCGCCTGAGCTCCTTACCATGTTTTAAAGCTGTTGGTGCTTCCGCGCATGCACATGGTGCATACAGCCCCTGTGCGACGCTCCTCCACATGCGTGCATGTGGGTGATGCCGGGGCTGTTCCAACCGTACCGTACTCTACTCACATGGAGGAAGCCTAAAAGGCTATTAACTTGGTTTAAGCAAGGTTCAAATTGCCCCCATTAAAAATCAAATTGCTCCCCTGTGGGACGTGGTTGGGAACCACTGATCTAGAGACTACAGAAGCACACGAGACTGTTGTATAGAAAGCCCTTTCCCCCCGATTATAGTTCCGGTGGCTTTTGCAATGGAAGAGAGAAGGAGGTGTGTGTTTATTCTGATTCATGTGGATTAACTGCTTTTGTCCTTCTCACATTTGCATTTGTAACTTTTTAAGGTTATTGAGAATAAATAACTTTAGGCAAACCTTTTGTCTTGCCTGTTAGGCTTCTCTCCTGCCTGGAATCCAATTGGTCTGAACCCCCAGGCGTTTACTGGAACCGTTAATGTTTACACATTAGCCTCTTTGGCTTAATATATGAGCCTTCAAGTAGCAAATTGATGTTTCTCTGAGTTGAGCAAATTATTTTTCTATTAAATGCAATATTTAAAATGGCTTAGAAAAAGAAAACAAACGACGAGGGAGAATTTTAATACCACTACTTCCCACCACCTCCTAATCAGCTTATATCAGCTGCTGGAAGTCGGTAATGGCTTTTTAAATATTTCTATTTTATAAAAAGTGGCAAGGTGGGATGGAGAGAGAGAGAGGAAAAAAAAAGAACATTCACCACAAGTGGCAGTGGGTATAAATGTCAGGCATCATGTTTGAAATAATTTTCATTAACCTGGTACCTTTATATCCTTCCACTGAGTCTTATAATGCTAAGTTAATTAAAACTTTCGCTCGTTCTGCAGCCAAAGATTTGATGGGAAGCAACAGGTGAAATTCTGCCCCGCTATGTTTTTAGCAGAGTGATGCAGTGGCTCAGTGGCTAAGACGTTGAGCTTGTCGATCAGAAAGGTGGGCAGTTCGGCGGTTCGAATCCCTAGAGCCGCGTAATGGCGTGAGCTCCGGTTACTTGTCCCAGCTTCTGCCAACCTAGCAGTTCGAAAGCACGTAAAAAATGCAAATAGAAAAAATAGGGACCACCTTTGGTGGGAAGGTAATAGCGCTCCATGCGCCTTTGGCATTTAGTCATGCTGGCCACATGACCACGGAGATATCTTTGGACAGCGTTGGCTCTTCGGCTTTGAAACAGAGATGAGCACTGAACCCCTGCAAACCCCCTTCAGCCCAGCCCTGGTTGTAAGTGGAGGATTAGCTGTGGTCTTAAGTGGACCCTGGATGGCAAAGGGGTATGTGGAGCCATTGTTCTGCTGGATTTGAAGCTGCCTTCTATATTCTTCTTCCTTGTTTGTTTGTTATTGAGATTAATTATTTTTTCCTCTTTGCCACCTAAAAGATGCTTTCATGTTTTCAGACACTGCTCCTTGCCAAAGTCGGTCACAGCTGTTAAACATTCTGTTTGTTTTCCTTTCTGCCACCCATTGTGTGTGTGTGTGTCCCAGAATTTCATCCCACACAAAGAGGGTTGCCTGGTTGTTTTCAGTCAGTCTCCCTGCTTAAAACTTCTTCTTTCTATCTTGGCTTCTAGACCCACTCCTTATTTTTTCTCTCTGCACACATCATGGCTGTCTTGGCTTGTGATGGGCTGCTGTGTTGTTATTTTTCATTTTGTTACACATTTAATTTCGAGTAATTGTTTGTTTTTGAAAATACATCCGTCCTCAGCTCTTCTCTTTGAGTTCTGTCAGATCATCTGACAGACAAATGGTTATCCAACATCACCTTCAAAACTAATTAAAAATTAATTGTTCTAACTGTCAGGGAATTTCTCCTTAGTTCTAAGTTGCTTCTCTCCTTGATTAATTTCCACCCATTGCTTCTTGTCCTGCCCTCAGGTGCTCTGGGGAATAGCTTCTCCCTCTTCTTTGTGGCAGCCCCTGAGATGTTGGAACACTGCTATCATGTCTCCCCTAGTCCTTCTTTTCATTAAACTAGACATACCCAGTTCCTGCAACTGTTCATATGTTTCAGCCTCCAGTCCCCTAATCATCTTTGTTGCTCTTCTCTGCACTCTTTCTAGAGTCTCCACATCCTTTCTACATCGTGGTGACCAAAACTGGACGCAGCATTCCAAGTGTGGTCTTACCAAGGCATTATAATGTGGTATAAACACTTCACATGATCTTGATTCTATCCCTCTGTTGATGCAGCCTAGAACTGTGTTGACTTTTTTGACAGCTGCTGCACATGGCTGGCTCATATTGAAATGGTTGTCCACTAGGACTCCAAGATCCCTCTCACAGTTACTACTATTGAGCAAGGTACCACCTACACTGTACCTGTGCATTTCGTTTTTCTTGCCTAAATGTAGACGCTTACTTTTTTTCACCATTCAGTTTCATTTTGATAGATAGGGCCCAATATTCGTCTCCTTGGCCTTAGCTTTCTCCTGGTTCTGTCTTGCTCATTAAGCCTCTCTCCTCCTCTTTTCTCCCTCATTTTTGAACGGTGTATTTCCTACCTTTGTACTTTATTCTGATTGCTCTTTATTCATGAATCTCATTGCCAGCTGATATTCAGTTAATTGACTCTCTTTCTTTCTTTTTAAAAAAAAATAAGTATCTCCAGACTTATATATTCCAGCTTTGGCTGATGATTAAGTAACACAATTTAAATTTCAATATCCCTCTCCCCCCCCCCTCTTCATTTTAATTGATTTGTTTCTGTTTTCTGGGTGAGGTGAAGGAAAACATCTCAGCAAGAGGTGCTTTCTTAAGCGCTCTGGTAGTGCTTTAGACCTCAGACCTATTCCGTAGGGAAGGAGAGAGCATGGAAGGTGGATCCCTAACTTTTTCTATCCCTTTACTGGTGATAGATAAAAATAAATGTCCCAAAGGTGCTTTTTCAGGAGGCAACTGGACTTCCTTGATTTTTTTCTTCTGAAGATGTTTCGCTTCTCATCCAAGAAGCTTCTTCAGCTCTCATAGGATAGTGGGGAATGGAATCCTGTCAGAGCTGAAGAAGCTTCTTGGGTGAGAAGTGAAACGTTTGCAAAAGAAAAAAAACAAGAAAATTCAGTTGCCTCCTGAAAAAGCACCTTTGGGACAACCATGACCTGGATGGTTTGACAATCTCTACATATTATAAAAATGAATGCAATCCCCATTCATTTTTACTGGATCATCTCCTCCTCCTCCTCCTCCTCCTCCTCCTCTTCTTTATCTCCTCCTCCTCCTCCTCTTCTTTTTTATCTCCTCCTCCTCTTCCTCTTCTTCCTCCTCCTCCTTTCCATCTCCATCTCTTCCTCCTCCTCCTCCTCTTCCTCCTCCTCCTCTCCTCCATCTCCTCCTCTCCTCCTCCTCCTCCTCCTCCTCCTCCTCCTCCTCTTCCTCCTCCTCCTCCTCCTCCTCCTCTGTTAGACCTATTTGGGGTCTGAGATGGTGTGGGCATGCTCTGGTAGCCTATGCCTATCATACTCTTCTCTTTACTGTCATTAATGAAGCAACCCACTGGGATATTCCTAAGTAGTGTGTGTGATTCATCCTGATCGGATTTGAGTCCTCAATTTGACTTGAAGTATCAAAATGTTTTGAAATGATGTTCCGGTCTGAAATGTTGAAATGATTTCATTTGGACTGAAGATTAGAAGTGTTGAAGTGATTCAGTTTGATGTGTTGAATCAATTCAGAAAACAAGCTTCTGCCTATTTTTGCACCCACAGCTGAGCTGTGCAATGAAGACCCATCTCGCCTTCCATCAGTACGAACAGCTCCTTCCTCTCTCCTTCCCACTTCCCTGGTAGAAGGATTTTAATTGATGGGATTTTAATTGGCTTTTATAGGAGCCATCTACGGTGAAGGAAAGTGTGGTGCTAAAAGCGGTGCAATGAGATGATAACAACTTCAGCTTAATGCAAAGGAACAATTCCTGTTCTCTTTCACTCTGCTGAATGTCATCAAAATGTCACAATTATATTCTTAAAGCCAATTAAAGTAACCAAGGAAGTTTGGGTTGATTGTCAGTCAAATTGAAGTTCACTTGTTTTTGGGCACAGGGTTATGCCAATTCTGGCTAATGGATTAGCGGCCCATAGTTCTCAACCGTTTCTTCATCAGGGACCCTCTTTAAGTATCTTTTGTGGCCATAGATCCCCAAGACTTAACTCGAGATTTAAATCATAACATCTTTTCATCATGGCCTCCCAGTGATCTGCGCACCACAGGTTGAGAACCACTGATATAGCAATAGCAATAGCACTTATACTTATATACAGCTTCTCAGTGCTTTACAGCCCTCTCTAAGCAGTTTACAGAGTCAGCCTCTTGCCCTCAACAATCTGGGTACTCATTTTATCCACCTCGGAAGGATGAAAGGATGAGTCAACCTTGAGCCTGGTGGGATTCGAACTGCCAAACTGCAGTCAACAGTCAGTCAGCAGAAGTAGCCTGCACTATTACACTCTAGCAGTGTGTGCCACCACAACTCATTAGCCTGCATTTTGGACATGGAGCTCTGTTTGACAATATATATATTTTTCTTTTTTCATTTAATTTTAATTTTGGATCATTCCCAAGGACTACATGGACGAGTCCCTGACATTCTTTTGGCAAGATTTTTTTTAAAAAAGTGGTTTGCCATTGCCTCCTTCCTAGGGCTGAGAGAAAGTGCTTGGCCTGAGGTTACCCAGCTGGCTTCTTGCCTAAGGTGGGACTTGAATTTCCAGTCTCCTAATTTCTAGCCTGATGACTGTGCACCACTGCACCAAACTGGCTAATAGTTGATTTAATATTCTTGCTAAGCAAGAAAGTCCATGCGCTACAGATAACTTCCTAAGATGTGTAGTCTGCATTCCCCTTGTGAGTGATTTGCTGGCAGGCTACCTCAGACTATAAATATAGAGTAGTTAAGTTCTAGAGATCAGAATTGTAGCTGCACTCTGCAGTCTGCTTCAGCACTGAGGATTCTGTCATTTATCCTATCAAATTGGGATAAAAAATGCAATGAGTTTGTTTCTATGGAAAGGTATGTTGCCGATTGCTTTGGCAGTAAAACGCAGTATCGTGGCCTTCCCTTTGGTCTGGGATCATGGGAGCACCAGGCCAAATGATCTAAAGCAGGACTTGCTACTGAATTACAATGCCCAGTAGAACCAGTCAGTATGGGCCAACAATAAAGGATACTGGGAGCCACAGTTCAACATCTGGAGAACAGTGGTTGCCCCACCTTTATCTAGAACAGAAGCACACCACCTCAGTTCCCAGGGCAACATATGGGTCCCTCAAAGTCTTTGATATGTCCCACTTTAGGACACTGAGAATTGTTACCAACTTTGTATAACTTTCTGTGATGAATGGGTAAATTAAATACATGACTGGAGAGTCAGCATATTAATTTTGTTTATTTGATCTTTATCCCATGTTTATTGTTTTTAATTGTACTGAAATAGAAATCACATTATTTTGGAACGCCAGTATTGTAGCTCTTGCTATGATGCTTGACCGAGTGTCAAGTCTTTGGCCTGGAAAAAATAGTACACCAATAGTATAAAAGGATCCAGCTACTGGAATACTGTTGTAGAACCTTAATAAAATAATGTGGAACTAAAACACATTTTTGACATTGACCTGGGATGGTGGCTGAGACATTTTCCTTGCAGAGAGTGAAGGTTTCTGGTAGAACCAGTGGTGGGATTCAATTTTTTTTACTACCGGTTCTGTGGGCATAACTTGGTGGACTTGGCTTGGCTCGGTGGGCATGGCTTGGTGAGTGTGGCAGGGGAAGGATACTATAAAATCTCCATTCCCTCCCCACTCCAGGGGAAGGATACTGCAAAATCCCCATTTCCTCCCAATCAGCTGGGACTTGGGAGGCAGAGAATAGATGGGGGCGGGGCCAGTCAGAGATGGTATTTACCGGTTCTCCAAACTACTCAAAATTTCCGCTACCGGTTCTCTAGAACTGGTCAGAACCTGCTGAATATCACCTCTGGGTAGAACGTGTAAAAAGTGTGAGCGAAAAAGTGAGAACTAAAGATTCAGTTCTCACTTTCAGTTCAGATTCAGTTAAGATTCAGTTCAGGAAGATGTTGGTCTTCCTGAATGGTGTTATTGACTGGCGAATATCTGAACTACATCAGAAAATTTTTATCTGCCCAATATATTGACCTGATTTTTTCTAATTAGACCCTGCAAGGTTCAGAATGGGCAGAGTCTCCCTTTTAGAGTCCAAATCCCCACTTCATTATTTTGAAGGAGAGGTAAAAAGCTTTTGGATGATAAAATTGCAGTGTCTGATCAAGGCTGAGTGGCTCACAATGGCAGAGATATGCACCCCGAGACAAAGGATCTTTGTATGAATGGATGGGTGGATGTATGGATGGGTGAATTGGATATCCAGGTTTTTCATAAATGTTCCAGGAGAACCGAACCTACTATTTGTACAAATGGCCATGGCAGCAAACTGGGGAAGGGATTGTTGTTATAGTTGTTGTTGTTGTTCTTCGTCTTCTTCTTCTTCTTGTTATTTTTTTCCTCTTCCTAAGTGCGAAAAACGGTTATAAATATTTTTTTCCTGTGCCGTCGTAACTTTGAACGGTCACTAAATGAACTGTTATAAGTCGAGGACTACCTGTATTTGAAGGATGGATAGACTGAGTAAGGCCATTTCCATGCATCCTTTCAGAGCTGATAAAGAAGGAACTCAAGTGATGTTGGCAGTGCAGAATGCTTTTCCTCTGGGGTTCCGACTTTGTTCTGCTCCTCTCCTTACTTGGCGCTCCATTATTCCTTCCAACAGTTAATATTTAATGCCCACGGAGCATGTTTATTTATTGGTTCGCTAAGGTTTTTAAGATTCTCTTGATGGTTTTGCTTTTCCGAAACCTTTCTGCTTCTGCAAACCCCAGGAGTCTCTTACGTCTGTCATGGTTGGTGCCATTTTGGAGACATAAGTAATAGTACCCAAAGTCTGAACATTGCAAATAAGCCATAAATAACTTTTAGAATAGAATAACAGAGATGGAAGGGACCTTGGAGGTCTTCTAGTCCAACCCCCTGCCTAGGCAGGAAACCCTACACCACTTCAGACAAATGGATATCTAACATCTTAAAAACATCCAGTGTTGGAGCATTCACAACTTCTGGAGGCAAGTTGTTCTAGGTTGCTTCTCTCCTTGATTAATTTCCACCTATTGCTTCTTGTTCTGCCTTCAGGTGCTTTGGAGAATAGCTTGACTCCCTCTTCTTTGTGGCAGCTCCTGAGATATTGGAACATTGCTATCATGTCTTCCCTGGTCCTTCTTTTCATTAAAGTAGACATACCCAGTTCCTGAAACTGTTCTTCATATGCTTTAGCCTCCAGTCCCCTAATCATCTTTGTTGCTCTTCTCTACACTCTTTCTAGAGTCTCCACATCTTTTTTACATCATGGAGACCAAAACCGAATGCAGTATTCCAAGTGTGGCCTTACCAAGGCATTATAAAGCGGTATTAACACTTCCCGTGATCTTGATTCTATCCCTCTATTGATGCAGCCTAGAACTGTGTTGGCTTTAATAGTAATAGTACTCAAAGTCTGAACATTGCAAATAAACCATAAATAACTTTTGGGGGGAACAAGGGCACAGGAGGTTCCATTCGTTCATGCCATAAAAATCCTAGGCACGAGGGTAAATGCTATTGTGTGAAATGGATGCCTAACCCAATTTAGCATAAATTATTATCTGTGGCTGCAAAGCAAAGCTTTGAAGGTGGTGTGTGTCCCTTTGGCAGAGCTTTGTGTAAAGCAGCTCTTCAGAATTATTCCACAAAGCAACAGGGGTCCTTGCTTCTAACAGAGAAACAAAGTGGGCGTCTGCCGTCATTCTCCCTGGCTTCCAGTAGCTCAAAGAAGCTACAGCTTCATGCATTCTACAGGAAAAGAAAAAGCCTATTCCAGTTATCAGAATTGCCCTGTTAACATGCTGAGATGATGTGAGCAGAATGAAACAGTCTTTTGGTTTTGATAAGAAGAAGTGTCATGCTCCCAGGCCACAAAATGTGTGTTTCTGGGTGCAATTCAAGGTGTTGGTTGTTACCTTTAAAGCCCTACATGGCTTGGGACTGGTGGTGGGATCCTATCGGTTTAACAACCAATTCGCTGTGCACATGTGCACAGTTTTAAGAAAACTTACTTTCCGCATTACCGCTGGGGCGGAAAACAGCTGAGGCGCAGGAATCTGATCTGCCACGTGACTCAGCTGAGAGGATATAAGCCAGCAAAGCGCAAAGGCAGGTGGGTGGGCCCAGCTAATTGCCAGAGCGAACCGGTTCACCCGAACAGGTCCGAACTGGTCGAATCCCACCCTTGCTTGGGACCTGGATACTTGAGAGATCGCCATCGATTTGGAAGGGGGCCATTTAGTCCAACTTCCTTTTGAGTGCAAGTGTGATAACTCCCTGAGATGCTTCCCCAGATACACCTCTCCAGGTATCAGTTTGGAGGAGGATGAACCAGTCCCAAGAACTTCAGAAGGGGAGTTGATCAATGGCTCTGAGCAGCCAGCTGTAGTCAGTTAGTGATGAGGAGGAAGAGGAACTGCCTTCTGTATCTGCACCAAAACATGTAGGGCGGAGAAAAGGCAGGAGCAGCAAAGGTCAGTCCAGTTACTCAGGAGGAGGCAGCCTTGTCCCTCTTGATGGGCTGCACCAGAAGCTGGCTATTTAGCACAGCAGACAGATGGAGGTGATGCTGGGAACAATGTGTTCCTTGCCTATCTGTGTGCTTCCTGGTCGTGATTCCAACCTTGCCTTGGGTGGACCCTGTGCCTTGACTTTAGATGGTGCCTGGTGAACTCTGGACTTTTCTTGCATCTTGTATTGTGGATATAATTTTGTGTAGTGAATTTATCATGTTTGGGAAACTTTCAAGGGTTCACCGACAAAAGGGCGAACAACAAAAGCGCGCCTGACTAAACCGCGGTGACAAAACCGCGAGTTCTAAACTGCGCCGATGAATGAGCACTGAAGCGCGCCGACAGAAGCGCGCTGTAAACCTAACCCTAACCCTAACCCTAAACCTAACCTAATCCTAATCCTAAACCTAACCCTAAACCTAACCCTAACGCTAACCCTTACCTTAACTTAAATCGCGCTTCTGTCGGCGCGCTGTTGTCGGCGCGTTGATGACATCGCGTTGATGACGTCACAGTTTTAGCACCACAGTTTTGTTGGCGCGCTTTTGTCGTGCGCGCATTTGTCGGGTCACGCTTTCAAGTGCCTTGTGGACTCACTGTCCATTGCTCTGTGGACTAGCATTGGTCTGCATTTGGCTTGACTTAAGTGGGACAGTTCTGGGTTTTTGGTGAAGGGAACTGCTGGGGAGTATTAATAAATCCACTACACCACCGATACGTGTGCAGGTGAGTTGAGTGGAAGAACACAGTAAGAATCCAAATAAACTATTGCAGCCAATGGTTGCTTAGCCTCTCCTTAAACACACCCTTTAGGAGAGGCTGGGCAACTGGTTGCTCTAATGTCAGACCAATGGGAAGGGCTTCCACCCCCCCACCCCTTTTCAAAAGCTGAACAGGAATGGGTTCTTATGAAACCTAAAATGGTGATTTCATATTCTGTATTCTGCTATGAATGAGAACAGGGAAATCAAAAGGGGAAGGAAAAAAACCTGAAGGACTCCATGGGGGAAATCTACCCACATGCAGAGCTGGGGCGCCCTGGAGATATTTGCAGAACGCGGAGTCTCAAGCAAAGGCTGTTCTAATTACTGAGACAATTATTGTGACTATTAGGAAGTTAGTCTTGGTTGCACGCAGCTTTCCTCCTGTGTAGTCCACATCATCTCTCATTAAGTCAAAAAGTGCCTAGGGGGGATTGGCAGCAGAGTGCTGGTATGTTAGAAAGGGACTTGGTCCCTTATTTTCTTCTTCTCTCTGCTTCCCTCCATCCTCTCTCCCTACATTCATTTCCCTCCCAGGGCAATCTGGTAGGCATTGCATCCTTGTGAGGTTAAATAAGCTGGAAATTGGCTATTGCCAGCTGCTAACTTGGCTGCCCGAGGCTGCGACAAAGCCTTGGCGCCTTGTTCTGACTTAACAGTTGTGCTCTAGAGGTAATGAATTCCCCCTTCGCTTGAGCACCCCATGGTTTTGATCCTGAGCTTTGCAGCGCCTAGAAGCCTTCTTCTGTCCTTCAGATATAAGGCAGGTTGGAGGTCCAAGGAGAGCAGGAGCTGAGGTCAGCCTTTGAGGAGATAATTCTGTCCCTCCGAGCCAGAGAAGCAAATGTACATTGATGTATTTGCAGAAGCTGAGTGAAGTGGGATGCCCTCCAGATATAAAAACCCAGATCAGGATATGCTAGTTAGACTTCTTTGAGCCCAAGGAAAAAAGGCATGGAATATTTCAGGGTCAGTACAGTACCTTACTAATGAGGTAGAAAGCATACGGAGCCACCTTGGTTGTCAGGGAAAAAAGAATCTCAGAACTTGCGTTGAAGGGTATCTTTATTACTAGGTCAGCTTGTGGTTCGAAAATTGCATGGATGGCTTTGAGGTTACAAGAGCTTTAAGATGGTCCATGAAAAAGAGGCTGAAATCAAAGACATTTTTAAAGCAGAGTTTGCAAGGTTTTATTTAACGCACACACGAGAGTAGGCTGCAAGTACAATACAACCTATTGGGAAGGCTGGTGTGCAAGAATTCAAGTGAAGCAATTCCAGGAATAAGCAATCAGAAATAGAGTGATTCTCTAACCAGAAGGTGTGAGGAGTAACGTGAATGTACTTCACGAGGTGGTTAAAGATTTAGGAGCTGAATTTTGCACCCTGGTTAGTATTAACTTAATTGCAGGGTTGGCATGTCATGTGAAACTACATTCATTGGTTAATGTATAGTTTATAAGTACTCCTCGGTTAACAATGGAAATTGGGACATGAATTTCTGCCGCTAAACAACACAGTTGTAAAGACAGTGTCATGGGACTGTGCCACTTAGCAGGCAATAGCTACAATTTTGAGGAATAGTGAAAAGTACCACAACTTTGATGACTGAATTAAGTTTTACTAGGTTGATAGAATATGCCAAGATGCTTAAAAAAAACCTTATGCTAAGCAAGTTTAGATGCTGGGCAAAATCCTTTTCGTGTATTTATTGAGAAAATTTATATTGCTGCGTACTCACACATGGCAACTCAAGAGGGCTTACAAGGACATAAAAGCACAATATAAAAGAAATAGAAATGAAATAAAAATAATAAAATATATGTACACCAATAAATGTACAGAAAGATATGTGGAAAACTCACATTTGCCCAAGATGCTTTAGAGCAAGGGTCTCCAACCTTGGCAACTTTAAGACTTGTGGACTTCAACTCCCAGAATTCCTCAGCCAGAATTCTGGGAGCTGAAGTCCACAAGTCTTAAAGTTGCCAAGGTTGGAGACCCTTGCTTTAGAGGACTGAGATGAAAAACTGTACTGTCCAAATATATATCAGAACTCCCCTTTGATTTGGTTTAAATGCAGTATTATTTTTTTACTTTTTATGGGAGCAGCTGAGTAAGAATGAAATTATATTTCCCCCCCTAGCAAATATGGCAGAATTCCGACACAATCACTTTTTCAAAAGACAGGTTATGTCACTTTCAAAAATAGGAGGCATAAAGCTTTCTGAATAGCAGTCAAAGCAGGAGAAGCCGCAAAAATAGATAGACCAGACCGGCTCAATGCAACAATGGAGAACTATAATGATAAATAACAACAAATCCAGGCAAAATCGATAACCAAGTGCAGATCTGATATAGATCACAGCACAGAAAATGGAAGAAGCACAAAAGAAATGCTAATGATCCCACAAAAAAGGAAGCCATAAAATCCTGAAGAACGTGTTCTTTATTTCAACACGTGGAAGGAATACATTTTCTTCTGGCGAAGGAATCAAAATGTTTGATTCTTCTAATAAAAAAAGAAGAAACCAAGTATATAATGCCTATTTATATGTGGCTTGAATGAATGTGTGCTGGAGATAACAAACTACTGGGGAGCAACTTAAGATTTCCTGTTTGATGGACAGGGCTGTCCAGTCATGAAGAAGAAGAAGACATTTTCTTGGTCAAAGAATCAGTCAGAGTATGTCTCAAAAACTGTTAGCCAGTTTGATCTTAGTGGTTTAGGCATAGGCTAGAAACCAGGAGACTAGTTCTGTGTTAGGAACAGAGGTGGGTTCCTACCAGTTCGCACCTATTCGGTAGAACCGGTTCGTCAAATCTACCGAACCGGTTAGAAGAGGTTCCACCAGTGGACCCGGAAAGCAAGCCACACCTACAGGAGAGGTTCCAAAATTTTTTGAAACCCACCACTGGTCCTTGGATATGATTATTCTACACTATCATGCTCATATTTATAAAACTCAGGGCCTCTGTGAAAGGTAAGGATGACTACTGTGTTTGTGGTGCAATCAGAACATTGTGTGTGTTGAAGTTGTTTTAACGCAAACCAAAGATGCCTTTTAAAAAACAAGTTTACATCACATTCTTATGCATGCCAGTGCTGTGTGTGAGGTAATTTAAGGTGGTTCTGACAAGTGTCATCAGCATCTTCATATCCGGTCACATGGGTGGCAAGCCACTCCCATCCGGTCACATCCGGTCACATGGGTGGCAAGCCACTCCCATCTGGTCACATGGGCAGCAAGCCACTCCCACAAAGGAGGCCACACCCACAGAGTAGGTTCGAACAATTTTTGAAACCCACCACTGGTTAGGAATGAATGAAAGCCGGTTGGGTGACTTTGAGCCAATCACTAGGAGACTGTGAGTTCTAATCCCACCTTAGACATGAGAGCTGGTTGGGTTACTTTGGACCAATCACCAGAACACTGTGAGTTCAAGTCCAGCTTTAGGCATGACACCTAGTTGGGTATCATTGAGCCAATCACCAGGACTGTGAGTTCTAGTCCAGCTTTAGGCATGAGAACTGGCTGGGTTACTTTGGGCCACTCACACTCTCTCATCCCAATTCACTTCCCAGAGTTGTGGGAAGGGCAAATAGGGAAAAATAGGAAGAGAAAGAAATATCAGGGGTGGGTTCTGGCAGGCGCTACTGCCAGTTCGCTCATGTGCACGCCACATGCACATGCACAGTGCTATTAAAATTGTTCTTCGCATGCGCAGAACTGAAAAACAAGATGGGGGCATGTTCACCACCTTGAGTTATTTTTTAAAAATAATAAAGGCAGGACAAAATAAATAAAAGTCACTTCACCTCAAACCCAAGCGCTTTCTCAAGGATGTTCAAAGTCATGGTTCTGTGCACACTCAAATTTATAACCCTTCTTCAAAAAAAAAGTCAACAAACTTGACATTTCATCTTGTTGGACAAGTGGACAAGTGCTTAACTGCGTAGGTGTCAGAATATTCATGAACTGGAATAGGACATAGCAACAGGTCAGCTATTTGCGACTGACTGCAATAGCGCATGGCAACAAGATCAGCCAATGAATAGACATAGCAATTAAGTCAGCCAATGAGGGTTGTTTAGAAACTGGAACAGTATTTGCTGGGGACAGCTAGTTGCCTGGGTGTGGCTTAGGCTTAGCTTAACTGCCCTGTATAGAGGAGGTTCTCTTTGTCTATATTAAGCTCTGTGCTGGAAACTGAGAACTAAACTGGTCTGCTGTTGAACTGAAACTGAATCTATATTTGCCATCTAAATAGCTCAAGTCTCAAGACAAAAGGAAGGTGGAATTTAAAACGTTGCACCTCATCAAAAGACAAAAAGCCTCTGCTTTGGATGGCAGGGCATAATTCTATCTTAACTTCAGAATGCAACACGCCATCCTTTCTCTAGTCTGCTCTATTTCACCTTGCATTTAGCAAAAGTTTCCTCATTCTTCCTCTAATCTGTAGGGATTTGTGTATTACAACTCCTTGGCAAAGCATTGTTTATTGTCTCTCTTAAGTCTTGGTTCTGTGTCTCTGGGCATTGCACATACCATATGTGCTTTGCAATGGTTGGGAAAGTTAACCTTATTTAGTTTTCATTTTTAGATGACAAAGAAGCCAGCAGGTTAGATAAATGCATGCTGGTTTCTCTTTATAGACCTGAGTTCAGGATGAATTGGGATCTGGCTGAATTTTATTCATTTCTAATTGATCCCATGTGGACCTGAGTTTTGTGCAATTGGGCTTTGCAGGCACTTACTGGAATTAGTGTGAAATATTATAAATTCTGCTTACTGCATTTAGTTTTGATTATATTTATCATACTTGAAGAGGGGGAGGAGACGAAGAGGCAAGAGTCTTTGGGGAAAGAGATGGCCCAGATAGGTGGAGATTGCTTCAACAAATTTTACAGAGACGTTCAAACATCCAAAAGTACAATAAGCTGCGGGTTCTTTCTGTTATTGTTGATTTTTTTGGCTGCAATTGTCATCTTCTTGACAGAGATCAGGACAAGTGCATTGGCCCTGAAAATAAAAAGATGAAATGCTATATAAATATAGACTTCCATAATAATATGGGCCCAGTTTACAATTCCATGTTTGCGCTGGTCCATTACACGCATCTTGATTTTTAACTTATTTGCTTTTCTAGCTGTAGGAACTGATGAACAATCACTACGAGATTCATGATGTGAAAACCATAATTTATATACTGTAATGATAGTCCTCGACTTACAACCATTTTTTTAAGCACTATTACATTGGCACTGAAAAAAGTGAGGCCATCACCCTTTGGACTTATGGAATAGAATAGAATTCTTTATTGGCCAAGTATGATTGGACACACAAGGAATTTGTCTTTGGTGCATATGTTCTCAGTGTGCATAAAAGAAAAGATATATTTGTCAAGAATCATAAGGTACAACACTTAATGATAGTCATAGGGTACAAATAACAATCAAATCATATTAGGAAACAATATAAATTGTAAGGATACAAGCAACAAAGTTACAGTCATACAGTCATAAGTGGGAGGAGATGGGTGATAGGAACAATGAGAAGATTAATAGTAATAGTAATGCACATTTAGTAAATAGTTTGACTTTGTTGAGGAAATTATTTGTTTAGCAGAATGATGGCGTTTGGAAAAAAATGTTCTTGTGTCTAGTTGTTCTGGTGTGCAGTGCCCTATAGCGTCGTTTTGAGGGTAGAAGTTGAAACAATTCATGCCCAGGATGTGAGGGGTCTATAGATATTTTCACAGTCCTCTTTTTGACAGTATGCAGCTTCTCAATTTCTAATAGAGTTATATACTATATTTAGTAAGGTAAAGATAAAGGTTCCCCTTGCACATATGTGCTAGTTGTTCCCGGCTCTAGGGGACTGTGCTCGTCTCCGTTTCAAAGCCGAAGAGCCAGCGCTGTCCGAAGATGTCTCCGTGGTCATGTGGCCAGCATGACTAAATGCCAAAGGCGCACAGAACACTGTTACCTTCCCACCAAAGGTGGTTCCTATTTTGTACTTGCATTTTTACATGCTTTCAAATTACTAGCTTGGCAGAAGCTGGAACAAGTATTGGGAGCTCACCCCATTACACCACGCTAGGAATTCGAACCACCGAACTGCCAACCTTTCTGATCGACAAGCTCAGCACCTTAGCCACTGAGCCACCGCGTCCCTTTATATTTAGTACCCTGTGTTAATTTGATATTTGTAAGCCACGTCTTGTGTAAATGCCAAACCATATAAAGATAAAACAATAGCCCTTTTCAAAGACGTTGGCTCTAGATTTAGCCAGAGCACAAGGGATGCCGGTGAAAGATTGCGTGTTTGAATAACACCTCCTGTACATAAAAAAAAAAAACCCTTTGCCTTTTAATGAAAAAATACTTTGTCAGGAAGGATTACGAGAGGACTTTCCCCACAAAATGCTTTTAGCAAGTTTAGAATGGCGCAGAATGCCCGGTCAGAATTTTTCTCCCTGCGTTTAGATGAGAGACAGCCCAGGCAGGATAAATATATGTAAGCTGAAATTGCCTTGGCTGCAGAATTTGGATTTCTGAGCAATGCGTGTCAGAAGCTTTGCTGATGTCAGTCTTCAAAGGATGCCTCTGAAACACTTCAAGAGAAGACTAAAGCCCATTTCTATTGACACAGGATGGTTCGCTGAGCTTTTGTGAAAGGCCGCGCATGAAAATTTAATCAGAACCGTGCAAGGTTATCCGTATTGACTTGGTTGGTTGTCATTTCTGTGGAACTGTTCAGACAATCAGCTTGGGAGGTAGCAGAACAAAGCGAGGGCAAGGAACGGATGGAAAACGAAAGGCATTGATGAAAGTAGCCGTCATCCTGGAGGCTTAACTGGGGTCTGTTTCAATTTAGTTGATGGTTGCTTTAAGGCCCAACCTGCATGATAAATGGGAATATGAGAGCCTATTTCACATTAAAGAGTCATGTGGATTTCAATAACAGAAGCAGTGTAGGCTTAACACCGGCCCTCTTCAGATTGGTCTTTCATAGCTGATTTAAAAAACAAGCATTAAAGCAGCTTCCTCCAGCCAGTTTATTTGTTTGTTTGTTTGACTAAATCTCCCAGAACTGGTAGCCATTGGTCATCCTACCTGGGCATTTGAGTTGTAATCTTAAAGGTAAATGTAAAGGTTCCCCTCACGCATATGTGCTAGTCGTTTCTGATTCTAGGAGGTGGTGCTCATCTCCGTTACAAAGCCGATTGTTGGGTGCTCATGTGTGCCAGAACCCAGAAGTTCTGCTTTTCCAGAGTGCGGCCCTGATGAATGGCCGATGTTTCTGTGCGACCTTTTTAGCACTCGGCGCAAGAAAGGTTCACCATCACTGGGCTATATCATGTTACAAAGGGTTGTAGAAGCCTTGCCATGTCTTGTGGGGGAAATTACTTGCCCCCGTTTGCTAGTATTGCTGCTTAGTTTTTGCAGTTTTCCAATCTGAGAAGGAATTGGTGGTATTGAGCACGTTTACTATGCAAGGTTAAATCTCTTGCACCTCCAGTTTGGGGGGGGGGGAATCAGAAAACAGTGATAAGAAATTTCTTAGAAAATTTGTTGGGGCAATTCTGGGTTGCTTTAGAGGATGAACAAGAGAGAGAAAGAAGAGAAATAGTGTAAAAATTTAGACTTGAATGTTTGCCCTTTCAACAGATAGGCTTCTCATTAATGATTAAATTCTGGGGCACGGCTCTAGGGCAGGCAGCTTAATTATTACAACCCTGAATTTGGCGATACAGTTTTAGATTATTATTTCTATTGACTGTTTCCATTATTTCTGTTTACTGTTCATTGATTGTAATCTCTTCTGGGATCTGTTAATACAAGGCAGGTGATACACATGTCTATAAAAGATTAAAAAAACATCCTTCAGGTATTCAGACTCCTAGTTGGTGGTTAAAAAAAAATCAAATCTGTGAATGGATTGTTGTTTTTCTTCTCTGACAAACTCTGAGAATTGAAAATTAAAAGCTGCTCAATGCAGGGATCCAAAGGAAAGACTTCCATGGAGGAGATCAGTTCAGCTTTCCTCCAACTGAAAGGGAGTTCCCTCCTCTGAGTAATTGGTTCTGATTATTTGTAGCGACCTAACCATTGGGAAAGGGACATGGTGGCTCAGTGGCTAAGATGCTGAGCTTGTCAATCAGAAAGGTCAGCAGTTAGGCGGTTCGAATCTCTAGCGCCAAGTAATAAAGTTGAGCTCCCATTACTTGTCCCAACTTCTGCCAAGCTAGCAGTTCGAAAGCATGTAAAAATGCAAGTAGAAAAAATAGGAACCACCTTTGGTGGGAAGGTAACAGTGTTCCATGTGCCTTTGGTGTTTTGTCATGCCAGCCACATGACCGCAGAGATGTCTTCGGACAGCACTGGCTCTTTGGCTTTGTAACAGAGATGAGCACCGTTACAAAGAGAGATGAGTTGGGAACGACTAGCACATATGTGCGAGGGAACATTTACCTTTACCCATTAGGAAGTTGTCCCTCTCCTAATGTTCCAGTGGAATCTGCACTCCTGCAACTTAAATCCATTATTGTAGGAGAAGAACAAGCAGATCTAGAAGGTGGAGTTAAATGTGTCATAAGTTTAGAGTCCCTGTGTTCCCAGACCTCAGTCCAGTTCTCCTTGAATTCTGTTGACCCTTATCTAGTGCCAATTTAGTGCTGACTGCTAGTTCACTAGATTCTTGTGTATAGGTTGTATTATTTATTTTATTTTTATTATTTTATTAGAATTTATAGGCCGCCCTTTTCCCTAAGGGGACTCAGGGCGGCTTACATAAAATGGGGAAGGGAGGGTATAGACAATAAACACAAAATAGTACATAAAAGTAAAATAGTAAACAACATTCGTTCATCATTCGGGTGGGGACAGATTATCTTTATCCCCAGGCCTGACGGGCTAGCCAGGTCTTAAGGGCTGTGCGGAAGGTCTGGACAGTGGTGAGGGTACGAATCTCCACGGGGAGATCGTTCCAAAGGGTCGGAGCCACTACTGAAAAGGCTCTCCTCCGTGTGGTTGCCAGTCGACACTGACTGGCAGATGTAAATTCTCTGGGCATAATGTAATGGTCCTTTGTTTCTGTTTGGCCTTCTGCTTTGATGTGAGGAGGCATGGAAGTTGAATAGGATAATTTTTCAGGTAGTTCAAGAATGCGATTCCATCCTTCTCTCCACCAGTATCCTTCACATGTCAATGTCCAATGAATATAACTCATTCCATACTTGGAAGTTATCCCTTAAAGAACAGCTACAGCTAAAATCAGAAACATCTGCGCAATGTGATCAGAACAGTAGCTTTTAGCATCTTAGACGGTGATGTATTGTTATGCTCTGGATGGGCTCTGCTCAGTAGGTCTACCAGGCAGGAGATGCTTCAGGAAGTTTCTTGTTTGTTCTGGGACCTTGTTAGGAAAACAAACTCATACAGTATCTGCTCTGGCATGTTCCTGAATGTCTTGCTTAGAAAAGCTCATTAGACTGAACAATTACAGTATTGATGAGCAAGTGGTGGAACAATTATAGATGGAAAGATGTGGAGGTCACTGCCCATTTCACCATTCATAATTGTAAAGCAGGTAATAAAATTTTATTTTGTCCATTTAGATCAGGAGTGGTTAATATACAGCTTGATTTTCAAGACTCCTTTTCTGGGTATAACTAGTCAGAGAACTCTGATCTAGCATGAGGAAGGAAGGAAGGAACGAAGGAAAAGAAGGCAGGGAAGGAAAGAAGGAAGGATGGAAGGACAGAAAGGGAGGAAAGAAGGAAGGAAGGAAGGAGGCAAATAGACGCAAAGAGATGGAAAGGTTAGTCTTTGCCTCCAACATTTTGACCCTCTCAATGCCAACATGCAACCTCCAATTGAATCTAATTCTGGGCAGGGAGCATGCTTTCCCCTCCTGTGATTTGAATGGCAGCACTATCATTTCAACGAAAGCTCCATAAATCACTTAAATATCAGGATTGCCAAATATGGAAATTGCTTGGAAGAAAGATTGTTTGTTTTTCCACATGTACAGATGCTATATGTATTCCCAACTTTTGATCTAAAATTGGCACAGAGATCTGATCCCCATTAAATCCAATTTTAATTCAGGAGATATTGACTTCACCTGGCTGTTGTTGATCAAGTCAGATTTACCCCCCCCCCCCTTTTTTTTAAATTGCAGTAGAAATACACCTCTCCTTCTAAAAAGACTCGGAATATCTTTACTTGCACACATATACAGTACATACCGCCCCCAGAATTTAAATCATAGGATTTTTGCTCCTGCCTTTATGAATCAATGGACTTGGACATTTTGATCACAAGTTTTGTTTGATTTCTGAGATTTCAGTTCCACGTTTCTGTAATGGTTCTGTTTCATATAGCCCAGCAGTAGGGGGCAGATTAGCCAGGTAGGTTCCTGATGGGTTCTACCTTGCTATCCTGCACCCTAAAGGTAAAGGGAAATGTTTCCCCACACTTGCATGTCATTTCCGACTCTAGGGGGCGGTGCTCATCTCAGTTTCAAAGCCAAAGAGCCAGCACTGCCCAAAGACGTCTCTGTGTTCATGTGGCCAGCATGATTAAAGGCTGAAGGCACACAGAACGTTGTTACCTTCCCACCAAAGGTGGTTCCTATTTTTCTATTTGCATTTTTACATGCTTTCAAACTGCTAGATTGGTAGAAGCTGTGACAAGTAACGAGAGCTCACTCCATTACGTGGCACTAGGGATTCGAACTGCCAAACTGCCAATCTTTCTGATCGACCAGCTCAGCGTGTTAGCCACTAAACCACCCCATCCCTTCCTGCGCTCTACTGCTGGGCTATATGAGCCAATCATAATCTATTAGGTGTCAGCCCTGAAGCTGGCCTCACCAAGAACATTGTTTTAGGCTTCAGTGTTGCCACACTGGAACTGAGGGATAGGGAGGGGCGGGGAATAGAGATAGCTGGGGTTTTGTAGCCAAAACAAAATAGTTTCTCCTGAGAACCAAGGACATTCCAACAGCTGGCTGGAGAGAGGAGGAGAGAGAAATAACTAAGGAACCGGCCAGCACCTAGATTGGACAATGTGACTCATTGTTTGGGGGGAGGGGAAGGAAACTTTCAATTTTTAATTAGGTGAAAACTGCAGGAACTCTCAGAGTTGGTTTTCACCAGTCTCTGCCATTATGATATCTCCAAATAAAAATGTTCTTTGAGGAGTCTACCTGTTCTGTTTACTTGGAACATGGAAATTAGGCCAATTTGCATCAGAGAATTTTGTTATGGCGGGAGAAGAAAATGGAGGAAGAAAGGCTGTGTTGGCTGCTCTAAATGAACAAATATGACATTAAAATTATATTTGTCATTTACAGTGTTGCAATGCCGCCTTGCTCGGGAGTTAGTGAAAAACCCTGGGCATTAAAGTGCCCATACAGCTAGAGGACAGCAGCTTAAGGAATCCTTGCAAAACTTGCTGTGAAATTGCTAAAGTAACCCTCCTTATTCTGATTTTAAAAAACCAACAACGTTGCATATTATGCTGTGTATAGAAAGCATTTAATACTGGAAATGGGGATTTGAAAGGTGATGTCAAGCTCAGCATGGTTTCACTGAATTGGCTTCGTTTCCTTCCTCTAGCAGTTCGGTTCTCTCTTGTCCTCAATTACTTTGATCATCTTAAATCTCTTAGCAGCCCTGCTTTATTCATAGCTTGCCAAGGCCGCCCTTCAGTAGTTGGTGCCTTTTCCTGCCCTCCCCCACTCTCTCTTTTAAATTCCTTGGCGCCTTCTCAAGGGAATTAAGCTTTCTTAACTAGGTAGGAAGCAACAAGCAGCAGCCTCTGGAAGACTGGAATTAGCTCTGCCAGATGGTTCTCCGAGATGCGGCCCTTTAATTTTAGAGGTCAAAAATACTGCTTTGGATTATTCAATGTTTGAAAGTCCGCAGGAGATGCATTTAGTGTGTTTGTGATGGTGCCTAGGTAGGCATGGAAGGGCTTCAGGTACAAAGGAATGTTTAAAGTTCAGCTCCACAACTGCTTTTTAAATAGAACTCAGATTTGTGACTTCCTCTTGATTTTACGTTCGTTCTTGCAAACCAGCCTGCTAAGATGCACCAACAACGTGGCAAAGTATCAAGAAGGTGCTTTTAAAAATAATAAGTTTTTAAAAACTGGATCTTTTTTTTTAATTTGAGGAAGAAGTAGTTTCACTTCTCTCTCAACAAGCTTCATCGGTTGTACCTGGGTAGATGGAAGGATAGATACGTCAATGTGTTCTTCTAACTCAGGGGTGTCAAACTCGATTTCATTGAGGGCCACATCAGGGTTGTGTTTGACCTTGGGGGCTGGGGTGGGCGTGGCCAAGGTGGCATGACCAGCTTGACATCACTTGTGTCAGGGATGCCAGTGGTGGCCCGAGTGCTCTGGCAGTGAAAATGGGCTCTCAGTATTCATTTTGGGCCATGACGGCCTCCTGCAGCCTCAGGTGCCCCTGAAACCAAGAGCTTATGAGTTCTAGTCCCATCTTAGCCATGCAAGCCAGCTGGGTGACCTGGAGCCAGTCATTCTCTCTCAGCCCAACCCAGACAACAAAAACTAGAGGAAGGAGGGAGGACTGTTTGATAAATTCTCCACCTTGAGTTATTTATAAGGATCATAAAGGTGCTTATAAATTAAATAAAGAAAACAAAATACTTGGAAGCAAGCGAGCGTTGGGTGTTCCAGCTTTTGCAATTCGCTCTGCCTGATGGGCTGGAGGCCAGCAGTTTCCAACATCAAAACTAGATTATAGCAATCAAGCAAGGTGTGTAAGGTTTTTCATCTCCACCTATAGAGAAAAGTAGGCAAGAAGTCACAATTTGAAAATACTAATACACTTAGAATAGGACGTTTCAAAGCACTGAAGGTGGAAAGGAAAAGGGAGGAAAAAAACACAAAGAAAAGAGCCATTGTTCAAATGATTAGGGAAGAGTTCTCCACCTGTTCGGTTCCATAACCCCATTGTAGCTTCCAATCCTAAGTAAGCCTAATTGAACTCAGTGTGACTTATTTCAGAGCAAAGATGCATTGGCTTGAGTTAATAGGATTCTGTGGCGACGGCTTTGTCTACAGTTTTAAAAAGCATGCAAGATTTATCACTTGAACATGATTTCCTCACAGGTGAATAATTTTTTTTTTTTTAGTCTTGTAATTTATTAGGGCATACCTCTCTAACACAGTGGCTTTGCCTAATCTTACATCTAGACGCAGCGGGAGCTAACTGAGTAGATTTCAATGGCTGGGAATATAAAAGTATTTGGAATGGTGCTGTTTTCAACTGAGGGGGGAAAGTAGGAAAACTCTTGTTGTTTGAATCAGGCAAAGTATGGTGGGTTTGATGAACCCAAACAATTTTCTGGAGAAACAAGGGAAGCCTCCATTAGGATCTAAGTGCAAAAGCAATTTAGATTTGATATACTGATAGTCCTAGGCCTTCAACCGTTCATATAGTGACCATCCAAAGTTACAACGGCACTGAAAAAAAGTGTCTTATGACTGTTTTTCACACACATGACTGTTGCAACATCCCCATGGTCATGTGATCAGAATTAACACCCTTGGCAACTGACTCATATTTATGACGGTTGCAGTGTCCTGGGGTCATGAGAACACCTTTTGCCACCTTCTGACAAGTGAAGTCAATTGGGTAGCTAGATTCACTTAGCAACTGGGTCACTAGCTTAACGACTGCAGTGATTCACTTAACAACCGGGACAAGCAGAGTCGTAAAATGGGGTAAAACTCACTTAACAAGCGCCTCACTTGGCAACAGAAATTTTGGGCTCAATTGTGGTCATACATTGAGGACTGTCTGTCTATTATATCACCCTATCTCATCACTCCCCATTTAAAAAGCACCCGAGTTGGTGATACGTACAGTTGTTATTATCCAACTAATATGAGTCTCTCTTTGTGAAGGTGGCCACATTTTATTATATTGTCTGCAAAATTGGACATACTTTGATTGCCTCAATGAACTAGATGCATTTTGTTCCATCTGCTGCTCACAGTTGTATTCTGGTTGGTGACAGTGATGAAGATTTCTATGCATGAGACTTGTAGTAGAAAAATGAGCCAAGAAAAACTGAAACCAGGAACATTCTTCTGTGATGAAAGGCTCAACTGAATGAAGAAGATGTCTATTGACTTATACATCGATCGATCTATACATTGTGCCTGCAGGCAGTCACTAGTAGTCAAAAGTGACTTGATGGCAAATAATCAATCAATATTGATCTATTGTCTAAAAGGTTCCAGCAACCTGTGTGGGTAATTGGGGCAGTCCAGAGTTTAACATTTCTTCTTAGTTGATGTGGGTAGGTCACTTTGAAGAATACCCCCCCCCCCAGGTTATTTTCTGTAGCCCTAATGACTTCTGTGATCTTGGGCATTTATACCCAGTTTCCCTGAAAATAAGACCTCCCTGGATAATAACCCCAATCAGTCTTTTGCGTGCATGCGCTAAAATAAGCCCTCCCCCAAAATAAGCCCTCCCTGAAAATATTGCAACACAGCAGCAGCCATGAGGTGACCCCGCTCGCCACCTCCTGCACCTAAAAACTAATAAGACCTCCCCGAAAATAAGGTCAAGTCCTTATTTCGGAGGTCAAAAGAAAATAAGACCTTAGACAAAGGTCTCGCTGTAGCTGTCTATTTACCATGTTTTCCTGAAAATAAGACCCTGTCTTTACAGTGAGACTTTTGTATGTAGGGAGATGGAAAGATTTACAAAGGAAGACTGGACAGTGAAGTTAATGGAACAGGCTGAGATGGTAAAATTAACTACTTTGATTAAAGAAAAGACTTTATCTAGCTTTGTTTCTAATGGAAACCACTTTTGGACTCTTCGCTAGATATTGAAAGAAACGCTACATCAACTCTGGGATTTGACGATTGTAGAATTGTTTATGATTATAGAAATACAGTGTGATATTGAATTTTCAATCAAAAGGTTCATGTATTTTATATATGTAATGCATCAAAGAAAGCTGGAAATTGCCCTTTTCTTAATTCTTTCTCTTCCTTAGTCCTTCGCACCTTCCCCAGTTTTCCTTCTTCTTTCCTTCTTCTTCTTTTTATATTTTATCTTTTGCAGAATTTTTGTTTTGAAAAAATGAATGATTATATGAAGATACTTAAGAGAACCAGTTTGGCATGATGGCTAAAGGTGCTGGGCTAGAAACTGGGAGACGGTGGGTTCTAGATCTGTTTTGGGCACAAAACGAGTTGATTGATGTTGGGCTAGTTAATCTCTCTCTTAACCTCTAGAGCAGTGTTTCTCAACCTTGGCAACTTGAACATGTCTGGACTTCAACTCCCAGAAGTCCCAGAATTCTGGGAGTTGAAGTCCACACATCTTCAAGTTGCCAAGGTTGAGAAACACTGCTCTAGAGAACCATGGAGATGCCTTTGAGGAAAATATGCAGAAACATATTTTGAGATCTGGGAAAGGGTATCTTTCCCTGACCTCAAAGGTATTGGAACAAGATTCATGCTGATCTTTCTTATCTCTCTAGAGTGGGCTTTCTCAAACTGTAGAGGTATTTCCAGTGGTGGGCTACCGCCAGTTCAGACTGGTTCAGATGAACAGATAGTTGCAACCTGCAGGTGGAAGTGGGCCAGCCCATCCACCTGGGTGCAATCCCATTTTATTTCACTTTGTTTTGTGATGACACATGGAAGGCACGCATGTACGAATTGCCATGTACGAGATGCCACACACATGCACAGGTGTCACACGCATGCCCAATTACTGTGTTTTATGATGCTGTGGATCGTGTACGAGCAAAGCAAGTGTGCACGTGCTCACATTTGTGGTGCTGGGCAAACCGGTTGTTACAGTATGTGACGCCCACCTCTGGGTTCTTCTCTTAGTGTCATGTTCAAAAACTCAGATCCACACTTTAAGTTCTAATTAACCTGACTTACTGCTTATGCTTACACACAAACATCTAGTCAATTAATGGTCAGCACTAAATTGATGTTACGTAAAGAGTTAACGAAATTCAAGAGGGGTTGAACTTAGACCATTTGTAGGAACTTGAGGATTCCAGACTGATCTCTCTCTTGACTCCACTTCCAGGCTCTGCCTTTCCTTCTCCTACATTGTGGAAGTGCAGATAAGAGTCCAGAGAAGGTGGGAAAAATATTTTTGTTATTTTGTTGCAATAAATCCATCTTTCCCAAAGTTTCATTGCATTGTTATCATTGTTTATCTGCATTCACTTGATATTGGGATTTTTAGGGGAGGTGTGTATATTAAGATTAAAGGGGAACATGACGACAAGTTTAGGAACCCCTGCTCTAGGATATAAAAGACAGGGAAAGGAATATATAGATTTGCAAGATTCGACTGTCTATTTCCATAAGGAATAGTTCTAGTCTTCTTCTGGAGTCTGTTTCCTGATCTGGACAACCTTGAAGGCTTGACACCGTTCCAGGAAGAAGGCAGCGGCAAGCTGCTTTTGAAAATGTTGCCAAGAAACCTGCAAGAGCTTATGTATGTAGCTGCCAGGAATCCCAATTAACTCAAACGCAAGAAAGGAAAAGAAAACATGCAATAGAACGCCAGTCCAATTTATAAAGTATACAGACTCTTGAAGATGAACATCTCTAGAACATTCTACTTCTTAGAGAATTGGAAATGAGCGAGCCCTTTCTCTGAGAACAGGTCTCATGTTTGCAAGGCTTCCTCTCATTCACCCAAATCAAAGATTAGAAAAAGATGTTTTAGTTGTTCCTATTTGCTGTATAAAAATGGTTTTTGCTGAGAATGGTTCTTTCTTTCTTTCTTTCTTTCTTTCTTTCTTTCTTTCTTTCTTTCTCTCTCTCTCTCTCTCTTTCTCAATCTCCTCTCTCTCTCTCTCCCTCCCCTCTCTCTTTCTTTGTCTGGTTAAACCATGAAAAGATTGCATTTTCAAGACCTTAAATTGGCAATGAGCATGACCCTTCCAATGAATAGAACAGAACAGAACAGAACAGAATAGAATAGAATAGAATTCTTTACTGGCCAAGTGTGATTGGACACACAAGCAAATTTGTCTTTGGTGCAGATGCTCTCAATGTACATAAAAAGACAAGATACATTCGTCAAGAATCATAAGGTACAACACTTAATGATAGTCATAGGGTACAAATAAGCAATCAGGAAACAATATCAATATAATTCGTAAGGATACAAGCAACAAAGTTACAGTCCTGCAGTCATAAGTGGGAGAAGATGGGTGATGGGAACATTGAGAAGACTAATAGTAATAGTAATGCAGCCTTAGTAAATAGTTTGACAGTGGTGAGGGAATTATTTGTTTAGCAGAGTGATGGTGTTTGGAAAAAAAATGCCCTTGTGTCTAGTTGTTCTGGTGTGCAGTGCCCTATAGTGTCGTTTTGAGGGTAGAAGTTGAAACAATTTATGTCCAGGATGTGAGGAGTCTGTAGATATTTTCAGGGCCCTCTTTTTGACTCGTGCAGTATACAGGTCCTCAATGGAAGGCAGGTTGGTAGTAATTGTTTTTTCTGCAAATTGTTTTTGGCAGTATTTCGTGGTTTGTTCATTATTTATTTACACCCCACCTTTATTTTTGCAAACAACTCAAGGCAGCACACATATCCAGTGTACCTTCTGCCTCCTATTTTCCTCTCAACAACAACCCTGTGAGTTGGCTTGGGCTAAGAGTGAGTGACTGGCCCAAAGTTCACCCAACTGGCCTTCATGGCTAAGGTGGGACTTGAACTCAGTGCCTCCTGCTTTCTACCCTGGTGCCCTAACCGCTAGAACAAACTGTCTCTCATTATGTACCATGCCAATTTGCTAAGGAAGAGCTTTTTCAAATCTGTTTTTATTTGGGATGCGTTTATTGAAATGGCATCCAAATTTGTCACTATGATGGAAGCATTGCTATGTAGAGCTGGGTGTCTTGCTCAGTGATTGATGTCTGGGGGGGAGGAATACCCCTGAAATCCTTACCCTTGAAAAGCAATAATAGTAAAGTTGTCTAGAGAGAAAAGATTGGCACAGTTATGGGCACGAATACATGTCTTGGTGAAATATCTTTTTGCACATAATTGCATTTTAAGCTTTCAGTGGTCACTAGTCAAAAGGATTTCATTATGGTGGGATATGAGAACAAACAACAGGCAACCACGTTGATACGAAAGTGGTATTGAAAATAGCTTATGAAGCAACAGGGAGAACATATAGGATGGACTGTAGGTTGCTTTCGTGTTATTGTGTTTCATCATCTTCCTGGTAGGATAATTCTAAACGGGATGTGATGATCTCAGAAGAATTTTGTTGCTGCCTCTTGTGAGTGAAACCACCTGGGGGTTTGATCTGTGACTGTGAAGTTGCTGCAATGGTTCTAAGCATGGAAAAATGGCCATAAGTCGCTTTTTTTCAGTACTGTTGTAATTTTGAATGGTCACTAAATGAACTGTCGTTAAGTTGAGGACTACCTGTAGATTGGCAGCAGTTGTTTGTTGACAATGACTTCAGAATTTTAGCCCGAAGTCTTAGCTGCCAAGGATTGATCCTAGGCCTCTTGGGATGTAAAGCAGTGATGCTATTCAGCTGGTTTTATCTGGTTTGGGCGAACCAGTATCGGTGATGTCAGGAGGCTCCGCCTACTCTCCCAGACATCATCACATCCCGTTTTTGACACTCTGCATTCTGCGCGCTCACATGCGAACTGGTAGCGAAGGTAAGTTAATTTCAACCCCTGATCAGAGGTGGTATTCAGCAGGTTCTGACCAGTTCTGGAGAACCGGTAGTGGAAATTTTGAGTAGTTCGGAGAACCGATAAATACCACCTCTGGCTGGCCCCGCCCCATTTATTCTCTGCCTCCTGAGTCCCACCTGATTGGGAGGGAATGCGGATTTTGCAGTATCCTTCCCCTGCCATGCCCACCAAGCCGTGCCCACAGAACCAGTAGTAAATAGGAGCCGAGGTGGCGCAGTGGTTAGAGCGCTGTACTGCAGGCTACTTCAGCTGACTGCTAGTTCGGTAGTTGGGCTGTTCAAATCTCACCGGCTCAGGGTTGACTCAGCCTTCCATCCTTCCGAGGTGGGTAAAATGAGGACCCAGATTGTTGTTGGGGGCAATATGCTGACTCTGTAAACCGCTTAGAGAGGGCTGAAAGCCCTATGAAGTGGTATATAAGTCTAACTGCTATTGCTAATATTTTTGAATCCCACCAATGCCCCTGATGTAAAGTAAATGTCCTATTACTGAACTACAACCTTACTCTTTACTACTCTCGAATAAATGTAGGAACTGGCTCTCCCACTGTGTGTTGGAGGAGAATCTGGGAGCGATTCTGGAGCATTCCTCAAGGAGAGATCAAGATAATTTCCTTCCTGAGCTCCTACTGTATTTATGTGCCTGCCTGCCAGAGGCGGGGTGTGTATGTTGTGTTTTCATAGGCTTAGCTTCAAAGCCGAACGAGATAGTCCCTTGGCTTCCTATAAAATTACTCATAGTGCTTTAGCTTCTTTACATGAACATTGGCAAGCATTCCGTGACAGCTGCAGTCAATTGAAAACTGCCTTTTTTAAACCAGTTGGTTGGACTGAAGTCTCATGTCACCACAACTCAATTTCTCCTCCCCCCCCACCCTGGCCAATATTTTCAAATAATAATAATGGCCTTCAATGTTGACAGAATGAGGTTGGCTCCTGGAGTGACCTTTTCTTTTTTATTGGTTAAGTTAAAAGGCAAACAAAAGAAAAAAAATACACTTAAATATATAAGTGATACCCTGTTTCCCCCAAAATAAGACCTCCCCGGATAATAAGCCAAATCGGGCTTTGGAGCGCTTGCACTAAAATAAGTCCTCTCCAAAAATATTGCAAAACAAATATTGCAAGCATCCATCAGGTGACCACGCTTGCCACCTCCTGCACCTCAAAAATAATAAGACCTCTTAAACACCACTCAAATGAGAGATATAAACGAGACTGGAAAAAAATTGATTGATTATATACAAAATAAATATGGAACTAAGAAATTCCAGATAGCCTATGCCTAAGATCAGGAATGATTTAAATTGTTTAAAGTTAGTTTAGCAAGGAGGAGCTAAGTTCAATGTAAAGATGTTATTAATTTTGTATTCTTTTATTCTCAATATATCTTAGACTGTGTTTGTTAAAAATCTATACCGTGTACGAGTTCTGGGAAGCTGGGGGGGGGTGTAGGTTGTGGGGGGGAGGGGGGTCAGGGGGGTCGGGTGGGGGGGGAGGGATATAGATGAGATGTGTTAGATCTCAACGTAATTCAACACCACATGTATACTGTTTCCCTTTTTTTTTAGCGGAAATACACCAAGGAGAGGAGGAGTGGGAAAGAAGAAGGATGGGCAGAGAAGGATAGGAGAGAGGGTAAGGGGGGAAGATGAGAAGGATAAGGAGGAGTGGATTGTAGAGAGAGGAGTAGTAGAAAGGGAGGGGAAGTAGAGTAGGAAAGGATACGGAGGGAAGATAGAAAGTTGGAGGGTGCTAGAAGAAAGAGGTGTATGGAGAGCAGAAGAGCTATAATGGGTTTCTATTTTTTGGGAGGGGGGCATTGTTGACAAGAGGAACTGATGTAATTATTACTTAACACTATATGATATGGGCTATGTATAGTATACATGTGAGTGTGTGTTATGAAAAGGAAATAAAATATTTTAAACATTGAAAAAAAATAAGACCTCCCCGAAAATAAGGCCAAGTGCTCATATCAGGGGTCAAAAGAAATCAAGACCCTGACTTATTTTTGGGGAAACATGGTAGTTAATCAGTTTTTTAATTATAAAATTATTTAATTGGTTATTTACCTTAATTATAAAAAACCCTCTCTTCTTCCCCCCCAGCCATTAATTGCTATTTGAACATGTCACACTTTAGACTTAATTTTTAGTTTTTGTTTGGGTCACAGGGAATCCTTGATTTACGACCACTATTGGGCCAACATTTCTGCTGCTAAGTGAAACAGTTAAGTGAATTTTGCCTTTTTTCAAACTTTTTTTTGCCGTGGTTGTTAAGCGAATCACTGCAGTTAAGTTAATGGCCCGATTGTTAAGAGAATCTGTCTTCCCCATTGACTCTGCTTGTCAGAAGATCGCAAAAGGTGATCACATGACTGCAACCGTCATAAATATGAGTCAGTTGCCTAGCAAGCTGAGTTTTGATCATGTGACCATGGGGATGCTGTAATGGTCACAAAGTGTGAAAGACGGAGTCCTCTGGGATTGGGCGGCATATAAAAACTCCAAATAAATAAATAATAAATAAATGGTCATAAGTAACTTTGAGTAGTGAACTGTTGTAAATCAAGGACTGCCTGTATTTGGATCACTATTAAATCAGTTTCTCTTTTTCTGCAAAAAACATATTCTAATATCTTGTTTGGCTTGCTGTGTGATGGATTGTATATAAAGGAACCATTCCTGCTTGATTGCTTATTCTTTGAATATATACAGTCAATTTCCCCACTACTGTATATTCTTCAATTTCTGTCTTCCAAGCCTGTATTTTACAGCAAGGCTTCTCTTTTCTAATGTGCCAGATTGATTCATGCAACTGTCAGTGTACAGCTTAATAACCTTCAGTGCTTTTCATTCTTGTTTTGTGGGATCATACCAAATAAGAATGTTGGTGCTTTTAATCTGAATTTTATATTCTGATGTACAGTATATTACCAATTTATATTTTGATGCCAATCTGAATTTTCTAAGGTGTATTTCTTTCCACTACTGTTGCGTCTTTTTGCCTAACCATCACACTTTTGTTGTTGTGATGGTTCCCTGCCTATCAGATAAATATAGATAGATCATAGCAACTTGCATTTTCAAACAAGACACGTCTTTAAAAAAAAAAACATGCCTTCAGATTAAGGAAAAGAGCCCTGGTTCTAGTCCCTCTTTAGGCATGGAAACTGGCTGAGTGAGCTTGGGCCAGTCACTCTCTCTCAAACCAGCCCATCTCCCAACAGCTACCATAAGTAAGTAGGAGGAAGGAGTATTAGATATGTTTGTCACCTTGAATTACTTACTAAATAATAAAGGAGGGATATAAATAAATGAAAAAAACGTAGGAGAAGCACCTCCAGGAACTCTAAGGGAAAGGAAACTATTTTTTTTTTTTAGTTTGGAGTCAAAAGATAGAATGCCATCCCTTCTGTTGGTTGTATTGCATTTTTCCTCCACCCGACACAAAAACAGGAAACCCATTTCTATTTTCATTTCCAATTTTTTTTTATGTTGGAAAATGTGATGGGCAAGACCTGTCAAGGTGTGGTGCTTAGGGATTTAGCCCTCAATGCACAGGTCAGTTTTAGTCTGCAAAAACATGACTTCCACCTAAAGAGTAACATTTCACATTGGGGCGGAAATGATGATACAAGTAAACATACAGGTATTGAACAAGCTGGACAAGTTGTGAAAGGAAAAAAAAATACCCCAACATACTTGCTTCCCCATGACTCCTACACTATGCTGCTACTCCTAGGTTTCCCTACTTGGAAATCAACAATTTACAGACTTCCTTAATTCTACTACTCTATCTTCTTTTTCCATCAAGCACCCACCCCAGCTCCTAAATGTCCTTTGTCTCCATCCTTTTCTGGTAAGAGGGAAAAATGTCAGCCCCCACACAGGCCAAATTCTTCTCCAAGTTGGTTAAATTCATCTCCAAATTGTAGTAAAAATGGCTTCGGAGGAACTCCGTAGTGTCAACTCTGAAGTGAACCTGGCTGAAGGCAACTTTTGCTGCCTCATATTTGCCACGAACTCTGAAAGGGGGAAGGGAGGGGGAAGTAGATAGACCAAACAACAGTCAAAACAAAAAAGTTTTCTTGTGGGAATCAAGGTCATCCCAACAGGTGGCAGTTGAAGGAAAAGAGGAGTGATCAAGCAACCTGCCAGCTACTTTCATTGGACAATGTGACCAGTGACATCTGGGGAGGAAAGCTTTTGCTCTTTTAATCAGGATAAAACCAAAGGAACTTTTAGAGTTGGTTTTTCACTAGCTGTGCTGATATGATGTATCCAATAAACATGTTCTAGCTGTGCTGATATGATGTATCCAATAAACATGTTCTACCTGCCTTGGAGTTCTGCTTTTGGCAGATGTGTTACTCAGAATCCTGACATGTAGTCTTTTAGAGCAGGGGTCCCCAATCCCCAGGCCTGTTAGGAACTGGACTGCACAGCTGGAGGTAAGCAGTGGGTGTGTAAGCAAAGTGTCACCTGATATTTGCAACCACTCCTCGGTGCTAGCATCACCTCCTCAGCACTACCTCAGATACCTTCTCATAGGAGAGCAAACCGTATTGTAAACTGCACACAAGGCATCTAGGTTGCCTGGTCGTCTCCCCTCCTCTTCCCTTCCCTGGTCTGTGGAAAAATTTCTTCCACAAAACCAGTCCTTGGTGTCCATGGGCTGTTGTTCTAGAGACTAGGTGCAAGTATGCTGTTGTTGGGCAGTTGCTAATACTCCAGTAAGGGCAGAGGTGGTATTCAGCTGGTTCTCTCGAGTTTGGGTGAACCGCTAGCAGTGGCTGCGGGAGGCTCCGCCCACCCACCCCGATGTAACACACGAATACTGCGTATGTGCAGACGAGGCATGTGCACTCACATTTAAAGCACCCAGCCCCGTTTTAATTGTGACTGTTGTGGATTTTAAAATTGTTTGTATTGTCTTATTTATTCCCTCCCCTGTTTATTGTGAGCCGCCCGGAGTCCTTCGGGAGTGGGTGGCATACAAAACCAATAAACCTAAACCTAACCTAACATTTGAGAGCTGGTAGGGAAGGTAAGTGAATCCCAGCTCTGAGTAAGGGTCTTGACTGGGTTATTCCTTTCAGCTGTTGACAGAGATTTCAAAAGTTCTCAAAATTACCCTAAATGTTTTTTTTTTTTTTTTTAGTATGGATGACTTTCCTGTCATTTTATATGCACTGCCGTTGCAAAAGAAATATTCTTGGTGACTGATGGTTGGTGCACATCCCAACTACTGTTAAGGGACAACCCTGGAGACGCAGAAGGCCCTGCTTTTAAGGGGCCAGTATATTTTGATGGCAGAAGCTGACATTGATTGGGTAGGCCATCTACAGTACTTGTTAGTGCTAGCTCCCAGGGTGCAGAAGTAGCCTTCTTCTTCCTCCTCCTCCTCCTTCACAAATACCGCTGGCCTGTATTCAAGCAACTTTTAATAGCAATGCCGGGCACTGGATTTTGTGTTCCTCATGTGGGGAACTGCCAAGAGCAGAAACAATTGCATGGAGAAGATTATCATCATCAAAGCATCAGAGCTTATTTTATTTTCAAAATAATAAAACAGCAACATCGGGAGGGTAGGTCTGGGAAATAGCTTGGGTTCCGGCCAACTGCTAAACATAACAAGAGGCGTAGATCATTCTGTACTGCTGCAAAGGAGAAAGTGAGGCAGGCCTCCCATTTCATCACACAAAGTCTCCTCCGGTGACTGGAAAGAGAAACAAAACATAGAGTTGACGCTCCCACTTTTTGACCCAAAATATTATATTTGGCCTTGACTGCTTTGCAATTTGATTTTGGCAGGTGGTGCCCTGTGCTAGCTGTGAGCAGTGAGACGCCTTGGCCCTGGGATGGATTAGCCAATGAAACTACTAGGGTTGGTCCAAGAGGACAGGTCAGGAATCTGGGAGAATCTGTGATGTTTCTGAATTACAAGGGGAAAAAAAAAAGAGATTGGACAACAATTTGACTGGGATGGTATAGGGCCTACTGCTTGAGCAGGGGGTTGGACTAGAAGACCTCCAAGGTTCCTTCCAACTCTATTATAGCACTTAGCTATCCCAAGGGTGTTTTCCCAAAAGGCAACTAGACTTTGTTTTTTTTCCTTTGAAAACGTTTCACTTCTCATCCAAAAAGCTTCTTCAGATCTTTTTTTTAAAACAAATTTGTACAGTCATTTTTGACCATCATATTCATTCTAATACACCACTGTATAGTATCTCTTTCCAAGTCCATCTAGCCTAATTTTTCCATATTCCAACTTCTACCTTGTGCTTCTAACCATTGACAGAATCTGCTTCCATGTGTCATATTTCTCTCCTTTGCCTTTTATTATTTTTTTAAAAAAAGATTTTTATTAGATAAACATTAAAAACATTGGAAATAGCGCAACATTTCTGGCATCAACGTTTCCATATAGTAATTAGATCTTACAACAATTACACTTAATTATCCATTACATAGGTGCATGTAGTCAGTCAGATTACCTGTCCGTTGAGTCTTTCTTTTATATAATTACTAATCATACAAATACATATCTGATTCCTACCTATCACACATTCTTAATACCATATTTTTCCATTCTTAACTTATCTGTGTATTTCCATCCCAGCCTTTTCCCCTCATTTCTAACCATCGGTGCCATTTGTCCCAGATTTTGTGATATTCCGTCTCACCCTTGTCTTTGAGCTCTAGAGTCAGTCTGTCCATCCTGCGCATGTCAGTATCTTATTTATTATTTCTTGTTCTGAGGGAGTGTCCTTGTTTTTCCATTTTTGTGCAAAAACCAGTCTTGCTGCCGTTAAAATATGCAGCATTAAGTATAGTCCACCTTTGCCATGTTTTTCTTTTGTGATCCCTAGTAGAAATAATTCTGGCCTCAACTCTATCCTTTTTGTCTTTTATTTTTAACATTAGTCTATCCATTTTTGCACAGACGAATATCTTCCTTATTATCTCCTCCTCTGAAAGAGTGTTTTCATTCTTCTACTCTGACTGCCTGTCAATGCTTCGGTTCGGCCATTAATGGCCGTCTTCTTCTCCGTCTTCATTCAGGAAGGATTACTCCTGATCGGCAAAACATTTGCAGTCAAAAGGATGCCCTTTCTCTCCTTTTGCCCCTACAAGGCAACTTCGGCTTCAAGAAGCCACCCAGATGGGACCGAAATCCAACAGTGCTTTGTTTTTGGTAACTCAACCCCGAGACAGTTTGTGACCCAACTTTATGGTTGAACATTGGCTTATTCCACAAGCCATAGAACCATGCAAAAAACAAGACATGCGGTGTGTGAATTTAGCCACCAAGGCTGTGTTCAAAAGAATAGAGTATCATGAGTAATAGTTGATAGTTGTTATACTTCCAAAAATAGATGAGGCTGCTTTAAAGAGTTTGCAGATTGAAACTAGATTTGCACCCCCCAAATTCCCAGGGACTGTTTTGAACATGAATCTGAAGCACTTTGTAGTCTTTGGTATCAGAAGCAAAACAGCTGGCAAAGAAAACAGCCTCTGCCAATGTGTATATTTTATGCACTTGTGAGTGCATAAGAAAACAGCTTGCATTTTTTTTACAACATGTGATTTTATGTTTGTTTCCAAACTGAGGTTTTTTTTGGCTTCTGTACTGTCCAGACACTGTGTGTGTGTGTGTGTGTGTGTGTGTCTGTGTGTCTGTGTGTCCCTAAGCTCAATATCCACACAGTTGTGTGTGGGATGGTAGGCACAGCTATCTCAAGCCCTGGAAAATAAGAAAGTAAAATGTAATGGGGAAAAGATTTTTTGTTTTAAAATCTCAGCTTTGAAACTTTTATTATTTTTGTTTTTCTTATCATTTGTGGAAATTGGATCTCTCTAAAAACAAAGAACTTATTTAAGAGTTGAATAATATGTTTTTATTCCTGGCATTTTCCCATTTCTTCACTTTTTTTGAGAAGCTGTGGAAGAGCTTCAGTTTTGGGGGCACTAGAATACCATCTTCATTTTTGACATTTGTTAAAAGTAGGGCTGGAAAAAAACCCATAATTTTGCCAATTTGATAGTTTGGGTTTAATTGAAATGAAGAACACTGGCCTCCATAGACCGGTTGCTGCCTCAGGATGAGGAAATATTTGTAAAACCTTCATTTTGGGCAGATATTTCAACCCACTTTTATCAGTATGAAAATATGAATTGGCTGTCGTAAGGATTTTGATCTCTTATATCAGATGCCTTATACGTCAGGAAGTATTTTTTATTTCCTTTGGAAGCGTTCGAGCCTCTCCTTTCTGCTTCAGCCCCAGCCGAATCTCAGTTAGATTAAACTGGTAGCCTTGTCTCCCTTAGATTAAGTTGCGGAGTGACAAATGGGCTGATATTTGAGATTGTGACATCACACTGTTTGTCTAAACCAACTGAGCATCCTGGTCCTAAATCATCTGCGGGAGATGGAAACAAATCCATTTGCTTTGCATGAAGTGAGCAAATCACTTGCGATGTAGGAGCAAGTCAAAGAAGAGGCTTGCCAAGCATGAATAAGAAACAAAGCATGAATAAGAAACATAGGAAACAAAGAATACATGAGTACACACACACATACACACGTGCACACACATGCACGCGCGCGCACACACACACACACACTTGCACAGCCCTGGGTGTGTGTGCTTTTTCCTGATCCGGCACAAGTTGACCTTGAGGAATGGGAGATTTTCTAGATCAGTATTTCTCAACATCGGCAACTCACTCACTCCCCAACCCTGATAGTGTTACCCAGCTGGGTAATGAAACATCTGCAAGCAAACCTTCAAGCTCAGAGCACCAAGATGTCCATTTTGCTTCTAATTTCTGGAATTTCTCTTTCTTTGACCAAAACACTCTTGTGTGAAAACCAGCTGAGCCAAATGTATAATTTAGTGACCGAGTTTATCTCAATGAAGTTAGTCACTCAGAACACCATTGGGATCTTAGTGCAAACCTCACGCGATTAAGGACATACTATGATGGACATAATGAGGAATCACCGGGTTTTCTGATGCGTGCAACTGCTGTTTTGCTTTGTCCAGTTCTGCTTTTTCAACTCCAGGGCGTTTGCGTTTTACCTTTTTATTTCAGAGTCATCACTTCCTTCCACCTTCCTTCTGCTAGAATACTCACAACATGTCACATTTTTAAAGTCACCTATCTGGAAATCTCAAATTTCATATGCAGGTAATCCTGGACCGACAGCTATTCATTGGATGACCATTTGAAGTTTCAATGGCATCCACACTTACGACTGTTGCAGTATCCCCATGGTCACACGATCAAAATTAGGGCACCGGTTGATATTTATGAGAGTTGCAGTATCCCAGGGTCATGTAATCATCATTTGCAAACTTCCCAGCCAGAGTAGTTCTCTACTTACAACCATTCATTTAGTAACCATTCAAACTTAACAATGCCACTGAAACAAGTGACTTAGGACTGTGGCAGCATTCCCGTGGTCATGTGATCAAAATTTGGACCCTTGGCAACTGGTTCATATTTATGACGGTCACAGTGTCCTGGGGTGATGTGATCCCCTTTTGCAACCTCCTGGCAAGCAAAGTCAATAGGGGAAGCCACGTTCATTTAACAACCATGTTACTAACTTCACAACTGCAGCGATCCACTTAACAAGAGTGGCAAGAAAACCCCAACTATTTGGGGTAAAACTCACTTAACAACTGTCTTGGCTCAGCACCAGAAATTTTGGGCTCAATTATATTTGTAAGCCAAGGACTAGCTATATTCCGGCTGAATTCACTCTCAAGGGGACCTTTAAGCTAGGAGTTTTCTGATTTTCCCTGCTCTCTTTTTGTCCGCAATATCCCTTCTCCATGTTGGGCTCCGGAAACAGGCAGCTCATTACCTTATGCTGATCTTGACCTTGTCATTGAGAGAAAAAACGAAAACCTGGGGAGAAGATATGACCAACGCAACCTGCAGCGAAAGGAAAGAGAAAGGGGGAGGGGGAAGAGAAATTATTAACAAGTAACGAAATAATAAATTGGTTCTGAGAATTGGTTGGTACTGTTCAGGGAACATTTGCCTTTGTTCGTTCTGCTTGCTCAGAGCTTTTTTTAATGTGCCTGCACTCGGCCCAGGGGGTGGCATTAATTATTGCTGAAGCTATGCCCTGCTTGTAATCAGTGGTTTTAATGGAACAATAGGTCAGCTCACAACAGGCTGGGCTGTACCAGTTAGCATACCGTACTTTAGTGAGTGTTTGTGTTTGTGTTGAGCCGCCGACCCTTAGAGCCTTTGTGGTGTAGCTGGAGTAGAACAAGAGTGCGGTATAGAACACCCTGAAATCTCAGCCCAGGAGGGGAAAGTTTGTTTGTTTGTGTGTGCCCATTATTTATTTGTGTGCATGTGTGCGTGTTTGTGAAGCATTTGCTGCATGAAATGGCACAGCTGGGCTACTGGGTGTTGGCTGTTTACGGGACGAGAGCTTGATGGATTGGTAATAACATCGCTATTCTGAGGTTGAACTCCAATTTTTTTCCCCTCCATCAATTCCTTAGGTAGCCCTTTCTCCCTTTCCGGAATGCACAAGTTCCTGTTCAGAGGGCTTTAAAAAAAAGGAATGATACTTTTTGGAGAATAGATGAGGGGAGGGCTACTACGGGTTCGCCCAGGTTCGGGAGAACCCATAGCTAACGTTATGGCCGGTTCAGAAAATCTCCAAATCCCACCCCTGGCTGGCCCCGCCCCACCTTCCCGTCCCCTCCCAGGAGTCTCCATGCAGCCCATTTTGGATGCGAGGTAAGTGCAGGGCCTGTGTGGAGGCTCCGGGAAGGGGAAAAATGCCCCCCTGGAAGTTCCGGAAGGCTGGAAATGGGCCCAGAGTAGGGGGAGGGAGTTTTCACCCTGCCAGAGGCTCGAGGAAAGCCTCTGGAGCCTGGGGAGGGTGAAAATGCCCCCCCCCAGTTCACAGGGAAGCAAAACTGTCTCAGGTTGTTCACCTCTGTGTAGGGAATGTACAGATAATCCTTGATTTATAAATGTTCATTGAGTGATTGTTGGAAGTTACAACGGCACTGAAAAAAGTGACATATAGCCATTTTTCACAACCATTGCAGCATCCCTAGGATCATGTGATCAACACAATACAATACAATAGCAGAGTTGGAAGGGACCTTGGAGGTCTTCTAGTCCAACCCCCTGCCTAGGCAGGAAACCCTATACCGTTTCAGACAAATGGCTATCCAACATCATCTTAAAAACTTCCAGTGTTGGAGAATTCACAACTTCTGGAGGCAAGCTGTTCCACTGATTAATTGTTCTAACTGTCAGGAAATTTCTCCTCATTTCTAAGTTGCTTCTCTCCTTGATTAGTTTCCACCCATTGCTTCTTGTCGTGCCCTCAGGTGCTGTGGAGAATAGGTTGGCTCCCTCTTCTTTGTGGCAGCCCCTGAGATATTGGAACACTGCTCTCATGTCTCCCCTAGTCCTTCTTTTCCTTAAACTAGACATACCCAATTCCTGCAACCGTTCTTCATGTGTTTTAGCCTCCAGTCCCCTAATCCTCTTTGTTGCACTTCTCTGCACTCTTTCTAGAGTCTCCGCATCTTTTTTACATCATGGCGATCAGAATTAGGATGCTTGGCAACTGACATACACTTATGTCTGGTGGAATGTCCGAGGTCATGGGATGATCATATGTGGTCTTCTGAAAAGCAAAGCTCAATGCGGAAATCAAGATTCACTTAGCAACTGTCTTCCTAACTTAACAATGGCAGTGATTTAGTTAAGATCTGTTGCAAGAAAGATTGTAAAATAGGGAAAAACTCACTTAAGAACTGTCTGACTTAGCAATGGAAATCTGGGGTTCAACTATGGTTATAGGTCATGTACTACAGGCTGTACCTTGTAGAAAATATCTATCCCAGCATCTCTTTTTCTTCATGGTCTTCTAAAGAAGACTCAGTGTTATTTGCTCGTTCTCTGGCATATTTTAAGAGCTTCAAGCAACTTAGCACATTTGGATGATAAGTCTCCAAATCTCTTTTTAAAGCTGCTCTGGAGTTTTATTATCTGTATTTCTCACATTCAGTGAGAATTGTACAATTTGACACCCATGATATTGTGATACAATCGTGATATTTCTTTGGAGGCCTACCCGACTCTATGATCCATTTCACTTAATTTGGTAATTTTTCTTAATAAAGAAAAAAGAGAGACTTGAAGCGAACAGGATAAAAACAAAGCACCAGCCCATAAGTTTCTGTTAATGTTTCTAACTAAATATCTTTTAAACTTGGCAACTTGAAGATATGCAGGGAAGCTAAAGGGTTGGCATGGAGCAACCTGATCAATTAGCATAATAGAATAACAGAGTTGGAAGGGACCTTAGAGGTCTTCTAGTCCAACCCCCTGCTTAGGCAGGAAACCCTACACTGCTTCAGACAAATGTTTGTCCAACAACATCTTCTTAAAAACTCCCAGTGTTGGAGATTCACAACCTCTGGAGGTTGTTCCACTGATTAATTGTTCTGTCAGAAAATTTCTCGTTAGTTCTAAGTTGCTTCTCTCTTTGATTAGTTTCCTTCCATCTGTTGCTTCTTATTCTGCCTTCTGGTGCTTTGAAGAATAGTTTGACTTCCTCTTCTTTGTGGCAATCCCTGAGATATTGGAACCCTGCTATCATGTCACCCCTAGTCCTTCTTTTCATCAGACATACCTAGTTCCAGAAACCTAGTTCTTTGTATGTTTTAGTCTCCAGTCCCCTAATCATCTTTGTTGCTGTTCTCTGCACTCTTTCTAGAGTCTCAACATCGTTTTTACATCGTGGCGACCAAAGCCGAATGCAGTATTCCAAGTGTGGCCTTTCCAAGGCATTATAAAGCGGTATTAACACTTCCCGTGAGCTTGATTCTCTCCCTCTGTTTATGCAGCCTAAAACTGTGTTAGCTTTTTTTTTTTGCAGCTGCTGCACACTGCTGGCTCATATTTAAATGGTTGTCCACTAGGACCCCAAGATCCCTCTCACAGTTACTACTATTGAGCAAGATACCACCTATACTGTACCTGTGCATTTCATTTTCCTTGCCTAAAGGTAGAACTGGCTTTCTGGATGTTATAAATGTCCATCATGGCCACCATTTGGTCAGTGTTCCTAGAAGTGGTGCACATTCATCCTTAATTGAATCCTTGTTCTGCTGTAAAAATGTTGGGTTGGTTGAGATCATTCAAAACTATAGTCTTGGCCCCTCATGGAAACGTTGGCCGACTATTTGTCTACATAAACTTCAAATTTTGTTTTTAAAGGTTGGCATCCTATACTCCTTTCCCTGAGGATAATCCAAATTAAATCCACCACGTTTCCCTGTGCAAACTTATATGTAGCAATAGGAACTTATTAATTAACCAGTGAACAAAGTTGTAGGTGTTTCATCACTGGAGGTTTCTAAGACTGGACAGCCGCCTGTCTGAAACAGTACAGGGTCTCCTGCTTGAGCTGGGGATTAGACTAGAAGACCTCCAAGGTCTCTTCCAGCTCTATTCTGATTGATTGATTAATTATTGTTAGCTTGCATGCTTATTTAAGCACAGATCTCACTCAACATAATGGAATTTCCAAGTGAGTATGTGGCTTTATGTTGTTAATGTTAGCTTCCCGTAATATTTGGCATTCACGTCTAATGCTTTTTTGTTATTTCATGGGCTTAGAGGCCTCTGAGATTTGCATATGAGCCCTAACTATGTTTACTTAAGATGGAGTTCTTAATAGGATTATTCATATAAATTTGCTTTAAGATGCATTTTGATAACAGTTTCCACCAACTATTGCAACGATGTTGTTTGGGGCTGGGTATCAGATGTCTCCTGGGATCCAGTGTTGGATGGCCTGTCCAAACTGGGGACCTTTCCCATCGTTCATTTGCTTTCTGGATCCCTAGGAGCTAACATGCTATTTATATCCCATGCCAGCTTGGATATTTGGCCTCATTTATACTACTTAGCGGGACTGTACAAAGTATTTGAAAAGGGCTGCTCCGAATGTGTGTTGTGCAAAGCAGTGTTAAGAAAGCAATGACCACTCTCCAGCTTAAGAGAAGCTACTTCAAGAGAATTCCTTTCCTCTTTGTCCAGGGTTTCTTGGCTTTGAGTGGCAGTCTGTCCTCCACCAATCAGAAACCCCAACTCAGAGAGGGAGGGAGAGAGAGAGGGGGGAGAGAGAGAGAGAGAGAGAGAGAGAGAGAGAGAGAGGGAGAGAGAGATGTTGAGCAGTGGAGAAAGTAGGAAAAGACTGAGCCAAATGGAAGAGCAAGGAAGAGTGTGAAAAAGAAAGGACTGCATACAAAATGAGAAAGCATAAAAACATAGGGAAAACTATGTTGACTCATAATTTAGACTGTGGTGAATCTATGACTAGCTTTACACACACAACCACCTTTTCTCAACTGTCATTTTATAAACATAAATTACAGAGTCTAGGTTCAACCAACCCACTAAGTCATAAAGCATGGCATCCTTACTACAGTAGAACCACTTCATTCAACATGCTAACCCAAAACCAAACAAACCACACAATTTTTTAAAATCGATTTTGTTTATGTGGTTTGGTCTAAGTCAGAGGTGTCAAACTCATTGGCAGCCCTGAATATGCTCCAATATGGCACCGTCATGTGATGTATTGGGACTTCCCCCCTTCGCTAAAACGGGCATGGCCAGCATGCGATGCATCCAGGCCACGAGCTGGGAGTTTGACAGCCTGGCTTAAGTAATGAAGGCATGAAGCTAGAAAGCGGAAGACTGTGAGTTCAAGTCCCACCTTAGCTCTGAAAGCCGGTTGTGTGTCTTTGGGCCAGTCACTCTCTCTCAGCCCAACTCACCTCACAGGTTGTCATTGTTGTCGTCATTGTGGGGGGGAAAGCGGAGAAGGAAGGTGTGTTGGATATGTTTGCTGCCTTGAGTAATTTGGAAAAATAATAAAAGTGAGATACAAATATCTGTCTGTCTGTCTGTCTGTCTGTCTGTCTATCTATCTATCTATCTATCTATCTATCTATCTATCTATCTATCTATCTATCTATCTATCTATCTACCTACCTACCTACCTACCTACCTACCTACCTACCTACCTACCTACATACATACATACATACATACATACATACATACATACATAATCAGTCCTTGTCACTAATACAGTGACAAGAATGAACAGAAACAAGGGATCCTCACACTTTTTAAACCGGGGGCAGATTCATTGCCCCTCAGACTGTTGGGGGGCTGGAACGGCTGGGTGAGCATGGCTAGATGGTCATGTGACTGGGTGGGTGTGGCCAATTTAGCAGTCCATTTTGCCTTTGTCCTTGCTGTACTTGCCCCTCCCCTATTCACCCACCAGCCCTGGATCACATGGATGTGAAAAACATCCTGAAAGGCTGTTTTTAAAGCGTTTTTAAAGACTTTTAAAGCACTACTTTACAAGTTGGCAGCACAGCTGCTTTTTAAGCCAGCAGCTGCGCCTCTATTACTCACCCATCGGCCCTGGATCACATGTCTACACTGGCAAGACCACCCCTCAGTCAGCTGGCCTTCCCCAGCACCTTTCAGCCTTACCTTTGGGGAGCAGCTGTGTGATCAGAAGTGCAGCTCAGCTGGTGAAATAACTAACCAGAAGTGCAGTTGGAGTGAATGCTAGCTGGAAGATAAGGGTGACGGTGAGGGGCGGGGCTGAATCCCACCACTCCACAGGCCGAATACTTTGCAATGGGGGCCCCGTATCTGGCCCGTGGGCCATAGTTTGAGGATCTATGATGTAGACTATCTAGGGATACGCGGGGGGTGGGACAGCAGAGCGATTCACTGTGTGTTCTTTGAAGGAAGCAAGAACCCATAATGCCTTCAACACTGTTGAATCGACATCCTTCAACAGAAGTTACTGTTCAGCCAGGGTGCTTAGGCAGACCATCCAAGTGCGGATTATATTTGCATGACATTTACAATTGATGACTGGAGATATTTTCTTCTCCTGCGCTCTTGATGGATGATGGCTGTTCCTTCCGTCACAGTCCTGCGGTTCCTGCACGCCCCCCCCCTCGCCAATGCCAATCGTTTTGCTGTGCTTACTGTTGTTTTGATTTCTAATGTCTTAACAATGCCTGGTGTGATGGACCTCCTGTAGGGAAAATGTGAATTTGGGAAGAAGAGGAGAGCGCTCTCTTTCCCTCTAATTTGCTTCTGCAGCACTGATTTCTTTCTGTTCTTTTAGGCAGCGATGCCTGGCGCCTTGAAAACAGTTGTTCAAACTGCAGAAGGAGGCAAGGCATAGTAATAGCAATAGTATTTATACTTATATACCGCTTCATAGTACTTTACAGCCCTCTCTAAATGGTTTACAGAGTCAGCATATTGCCCCCAACAACAACCTGGGTCCCCATTTTACCAACCTTGGAAGGATGGAAGCAGTGGTGAAATTCAAATTTTTTGCTACCGGTTCTATGGGCATGGCTTGGTGGCAGGGGAAGGATAACTGCAAAATCTCCAGTATCAACCCACTCCTGGGGGAAGGATGCTGCAAAATCCTGATTCCCTCCCCACTCCTGGGGGAAGGATTTTGCAAAAGCTCCATTCCCACCCCATTCTGGGGCCAGCCAAAGGTGGTATTTGCTGGTTCTCTGAACTATTCAAAATTTCTGCTACTGGTTCTCCAGAACCTGTCAGAACCTGCTGAATTTCACCCCCTGGATGGAAGGCCGAGTCAACCTGGAGCTGGTGAGAATCGAACTGCCAAACTGCTGGCAGCAGTCAGTAAGCAGAAATAGCCTGCAGTACTGCACTCTAACTGCTGCAACACCACAGTTCAATAATGGAGGGGTCCTTCACTTTTAAGTATTCAAAAGAATGAGTAAACACTATTTCTAATGTTTAGACACCAGCAGAGTGTGCCTGGGCCATTGCAAATATGGATTTCTCTGATGCTACCTCTGAAACTGGCTTCCTTGGAGAGCTGAACATAAATTTCTGCAGTTATCTGAAATAGTAAAGGTCAGTGATGGCGAACCTTTTCGACAGTGAGTGCCCAAACCAGAATATGTGTGCATGCATGTGCATATGCGCGCACCGGAGTGCTGGAGACCCAAAAACCAACTGGCCTGTGCACATGTGCATACTGGCCAGTTGGTCTTTGGCTTTCCAGAACGCGCATGGAGACTGGCCAGCAGTTCTTCATGCTCACCGGACCACCAGAAACCCAGCCGGGTAGCACACATATGCTTGTTTTGTGGGCCTGTTTTCAGGCCGTTTTTGGCTCAAATATTGCTGCGAAAAGCAGCCAAACAAATGCCCAAAACCCACCTAAAAATGCCTAAAAACAGCCCCCAAAAGGCCTGAAAAATAGGCTCTTCTCCAAAACATCCAGTGACGGAGCGCCCATGATTTCAGAAGGCAAAGCTTTTCCTTTGGTTAATTGTCCTCACTGTTAGGAAGTTTCTCCTTAATTGCAGATTGCTTCTCTCTTTGGTTCGCTTCCAACCATTGTTTCTTATCCTGCCCTCCAGTGCTTTAGAGAAGAATGAGAAGAATAATGAGATGAGAGGGATCATAGTAATACAGACGTACTACATGGGTAAATATGCTCAACATAAATACAGCACTGTGGGAATTAGGTGTATAGCAGAGTGATGTCCCTGTGTCTAAATGTCTATAGAGATTCTAAGTCATCCAGGTCATGGTTGTCCCCAAAGGTGTTTTTTTTCCTTTTTTTTATTATTTTTTTTATTTTTTTGTTACATAAACAACACATACCCACAACAGTGGGGGAAAAAAATCAAAACAAAAAACAAAACAAAAAACAAAACAGAGAAAAAAAACACACAAGTATATGTTATAAAAAAGTATATCAGCTGGTTACAACAAGTTTTGGTGCATCTCTTCCATTAATTCATATAAATTCAAATATCTTAACTCAAATGTTTACCATATTAACATCATCATACCTCCACTTTTAGTTGACTACAGTTGTTTAAACATCCATCCTTAACTATACCAAAGATTTAATCCATAACCACATGCTGGCATTTCATTTACTTGTTTATAAAATCCTCCATTAACATCAAATCCTCATATCCTGTTTTAGCTAAACATCCATAATATTTAATACCGAAAATTCCATCCTCCATGTATATAATTTATTATCATTCTCCTTTCTTTATATAATTATATCGTATATCATAGCATTTTCCTCATCTTAGTTAAGATTTAACTGTATATAGTTTTATTTTATTTTTTATAATAATAATTATTGTGATTAATAACCTTTATATATAGTCCAAGGATATTTCTAACCTTCCCTTCTCATATCCAATTATTATTTATCATAGCAACTCAACATTATATACATTACTATCATTATCAATTATTATTCAACTATATTTATTACAAATGAATTTAACTAGGTTTAGCTAGTTTTAAATTGTACTCTTCCATCTATCAGCCTGTGTCTCTCCAGTAACAGAACCACCTTAATCCTGTTGCCATTCATGGGTCGAATTCTCCAAACATCTTTATGAGCAAGTCCATACAAAAAAATCTTTGCACCTTTTTGCTTATGGTGCCTCTCATATAATGCTGCCGTCCTCCATTTATTTCCTTTATCAGCTTGTCTTTAATTCTCAGTGGTGGTATCAAAAGTTTTGCAGATGGTATTTCATAAACTATAAATTCTTTAATGCTTCTCACTCCTCCTGTGCCCTGTCTTTTGGAGTAAATCTTCTGTGTGGCTGCTTCCCCTTCAGACATTCCCTCTTTTTCTCCCTCAGAGGTAAACCAGTTGCCCCGAATATCAGCAAGTTGAAAATCTTTATCTCTGACATCCTTAGTTTGTATTTGAAGAACATTCAAACGTTCAACATTCTCATTTTTCCCCTCATGTTTTGTTGCTAGAAACAGCAGATAATCCAGTTTCCTCTCAATTCTATCATGTGTGGCAGATAATTTTTGTAGTGCCGAAGAAATCATTTGAATAGAGGCTTGAATAGACGCCATATTTGTACGCAGTTAGTATTTTTTCTTTAAGAGCTCTGAGGTATTTGCAAGTAAAAACAAGCTGGGAACTGTACAATCTTATCTGATCTTAGACCAATCCAGCCAAGCAATAAAAGTGTCAAGTTGTAAGCAGCCAAATTATAGTGAATTGGTTTACAGCCCGCTTGTAGAGGATCAGAGGAGATGTTGGAGTAATCTATCCTTTGTCTGTGTAAATAGCATTTAAAACATTTAAAAAATAGGGTAACCACTGTCCATAAACCAATAAAGAGATCGAAATCGCCGCTAGATTCTTCTATTCTTTAATTTAAATTAGCTTGAATTTTTAGGCGGACTGTCTTTCTCTGAGTAATAAAATCACCTTACCAGCTGAAAACACTTTCGCCATTCTTTGGAGCTATCTGCAGTTTCAGTTAGCCTTGTGGCTAATCCAGAAGTCACTGGCAAAGGAGGTTAAATTCCAAGCCCCCAGAGACTTTGCGAACGTCTCTGGGGTCACTGGATCTCCTCCTACCTTTCACTGTCTCTCCGGGACAGCTTGGGTCCAAAAAAGAACCGTCTAAGTGCTTCGGAATAGGGGAATTTCAGGAATAGCCTGAAAATCCGTCTTCTCACTGCTAAGCCCCGCCTTCTTCCACTAAAGGTGTTTTTTTTCAAGAGGCAACTGAGGCTTTCGAAGCTGAAGAAGCCTCTTGGATGAGAAGCGAAACGTCTTCAAAGAAAAACCAGAAAGTCCAGTTGCCTCCTGAAAAAAAAGCACCATTGGGTGGCCCTGTGACAAATTGTTTTGGCATGCAATGCCCTGTAGTGGCATCCCGAGGGGAGGAGTTGAAACAGTTTATGTCCAGAGTGTGAGGGATCTGTAGATACGTATTTTCTCAGCCTTCTTTCTAACCCACACAATATACAGATCCTTTACGAAAGGCAGGCTGGTTGCAATGGCTTTTTCTGCAGTCCTAACTATCTGTTGAAGTCTGTATCAGTTCTGCTTGGTTGCTGTACAACTGAACAATTGTGCAGTTTGTTGATGGAAGTTGATGGAGAATCTGCTTTTAAAATTGCTTTTAAAGGAGAATACAAAATTTGGTGAAAATCACAGGACTGGTGGGCGATGGTGTTTTTCCATTTGGGTAATAATTTGATGGTGAAGGGGCTCACCTCAATGTTCCATATATTCCCATGTAATATTCTCTCTGATTTCACGCACTACCATTACGTCTTAAAGAAGGAGGATATAAAGGACCAAGTAGGGCAACATATTGTCTTTCAGAGGGGAAAACATCTGCAAAAATTGCATTGCAAAGCAGATTTTGATGCAGAATTTTTGTTTACTGTTATTTATTTATTAAATCTCACTGTCAGGCCACACCGGGCAGCTTATAGCACAATAAAACAACATTATAAAACATTAAAATGTTAAAACAATAAATAAGAATGCGTAATTTGCAATTAAATTAATTAAGAATGACTTAGGCCTACTTAGATCTCTTTCAAGGTTAAAGATAAAGGTTGCCCTCGCACATACAATATGTGCTAGTTGTTCCTGACTCTAGGAGGTGGTGCTCATCTGTTTCAAAGCCAAAGAGCCAGCGCTGTCCAAAGACATCTCCATGGTCATGTGGTTGGCATGGCTAAACGCCGAAGGCACAGGCAATGCTGTTACCTTCCCATCAAAGGTGGCACCTATTTTTCTACTTGCAATTTTACATGCTTTCGAACTGCTAGGTTGGCAGAAGCTGGAACAAGTAACGGGAGCTCATTCCATTAAGTGGTGCTAGGGATTCGAACTGCCAAACCGCCAACCTTTCTGATCAACAAGCTCAGCGTCTTAGCCACCGCGTCCCTTCTTTCAAGGTTGCCAGCCCATAAAAAGAGCACCCATACTTTAAATGTCACATTTCTTCTTTTCTTCTTTTTTGAAATCATACCGGCATGATGATTACATACCTGGATTTATTTATCCATTCCTCCCCCCCCACCTATTTTTGAACAACAAGACATTAGATCTGAAAAAAATGCAGTTGTGTAAAGGTTGTTGCTATTTTGTAGCCTTTTGTTGGTTTTAATAAAGGAATTAATTTTCCTGTCATATTTTTTTTTAATAATCACCTACAAAGCTGCTGTAAACATTTTATTAATAGACCAATTCACTTTAATAGGCTATTTCACTGTGTTTTCTCTTCCACCGCTGCCTTTTTTCTCCCTATTGCAAAACTCTGAATCGTCAAGTTATTCAGCAACTTTAAACTCCATCAAAAACAAAATAGACTCACGAAGGATCTCGAAAGCTGGGCATTGTTTGATTGGTAGAAAGCCAAAGAAAGCAGCCTTTTGTTATTGTCTCCATTTATTGAGAAGGCCTTATGTTGAGAAGAAATTCTGAACAATAAACCCAACCACATCTTTTAATGCTCGGGCTGTATTGTTAATGCCAGGATTGCTTTGAATGTAGGGGGCACTGTATAGAATGATTTTCTAATGATTTAAACCTTAATCTAAAAGTGTCTTTTTCTCTCTCTCTCTTGTAAGAATAAAAATCTTTTTCATAGCCTGGATTTGAATGCCAGCCATTTTCTCACAAGTTTTGAAGCGGCAGAATAAAAACAGTACTTGTAAATATTTGTTGTGAGTTTCCTAAACGACACTGATAAATAATATTTCGGTACTAAGGTTTCACATGCAAACGTTGTGAGTTTGGGGTTTGCTTTAGCTGGATGGCAGGGAAATTTCTGTTTTTACGCATGAAAGGTCAAATACAGGTTGTCCTCAGCTTATGACCACATTGGAGCCCAAAATATATGTGCTAAGCAAGACAGTTCAATGAGCTTTGCCCCATTTTATGACTTTTTCTTGCCAGAGTTGTTAAATGAAACACTGCAGTTTTTAATTTAGTAACACGGGTTACCAACACTTGTTAAGTGGGTTTGGCTTCCCCTTTCCTTGTTGGAAGCTCACAAAAAGGGGATGACACGACCCTGGGACACTGCAAACGTCACAAATAAGAGTCGGTTGACAAGCATCTGGATTTTGATCACGTGACATGGGGATGCTGCAATGGTCATAAGTGTGAAAAATGATCATAAGTCACTTTTTTCAGTGCCATTGTAACTGCGAACGGTCACTAACTGAACTATTATAATCTGTATATGTGTCCCAGGATAATGTTGCAGGATCCAGTCTGGATTGGTTATTGGGACCCAAACTTTAACCTTCTGAGCTTTCAGACTCGTTCTGGATCCCATCCTCAGGGAACTTTCTTCTCCCCAGAGAAAGTGAGATTTCTGCTTGAATAAACTCCAGAACTGAAATTCTCCCTTTATTTCCGTGGATTGTATGACTCGTGAGTGTACGAGGACTGTGATGGCAAATCTATGGCCACTGGTGCCCGCAGAGCCCTCTCTGCGGGCACATGAGTTGTCACCCCAACTCAGCTACACTGTGCATGTGCGCAGGCCTCCCACCGGCCAGCTGATTTTCAGGTCTCTGCTGCGCATGGGGGGAGGGGCGCAGGTGGGAGATGCATGCGCATGCGCAGGGAAGTGCAGTGTGCCCCCCATGGCCCACTTTTGCTCCCAGGAGGCTGCAGGCCCAAAATGGGGGCATGGGAGGGGTGTCACGCACGCATGTGTGAGGGGGTGGGGGGAGCACAAGAGTTGTGTGTGTGTCATGTGCGTATTGCATTATGGGTGCGGGTGTACATGTGCTGTTACGCGTGCATGCACACGCTTTTGCATACAACAACAAAAAGCTTAGCCGTCCCTCTACTGGGAGGCCTTGCCGAGTTGCATTCCTCAATTTATTCACTCCTATTTTTCCTGTCATAACTGAAAAATCACAGGCATACACCGGATTTCACACTTGGCGCTTTGTCCTCAAATCCTTCTGATAAGCGTAAAATGCAGGGAGAGACAAAAAAGGGTAAAAGGGATTTGTGGACAAAGAAACATCTTAATTTACTTATTCCAGTTTACATTGTTTTCTCTAAATCAACTTCCTCTGTTCTGCAGGTGGGTGGATTTAAAAGCTTAGGATTTTCAGCCCATGCCATGCTTGCTGAAAAAATTCTAGGCGTTGGAAGTCTACCTTTCTGGACAGAAGCACAGAGGAGGAAGGCTGTTTAAGATGAACGAAGGGAAATAATATAGGGGTCCCAGGATAATGTTGCGGGATATAATCTGGGTCAGTCTGGGTTGGACTTATCCTCAGGGATGGCCTCTCTAGCCAGAGAGAAGGGCTAGAGCAGGGGTGTCAAACTAGATTTCATTGAGGGCCACATCAGCGTTGAATTTGACCTTGGGAGGCCAGGATGGATGTGGCTGGGGTGGGCATGGCCAGCTCAATGTCACTCATGTCAGGGGCGCCTGTGGTGGCCTGAGTGCTCTGCCAGCAAAAACGGGCTCCCAATCTCCGTTTTTGGCTGGGACGGCCTCCTGCAACCCTTTGCCAACCAAAACGGAGCTCTGGAGGGGCCACACCAGTGGTGGGATTCAGCTAATTTTACAACCGGTTCTCTGCCTTAATAACCAGCTGGGCAGGCATGGCTCAGTGATCATGTGACTGGGTGGGCATGGCCAACTCAAGGTCACTCAGGTCGATGGGCGCTTCACCTTAGCTGTTAAAATGTAATAAGGGTTAACCGGAGAGGCAGTTTCTGTAAGCAAGGCAATAAAGATTAGGCTAGAAACAACACCAGAATGTTTCCTTCCTGCCTTCTTTACAGGACTAGCCCTGCAAAGTGGAAAAAAAACCAAAATGTGATTTCTTCCAACAACCAGTTCTCCAAACTGCTTAGAAAATTACTAACCGGTTCTCCCAAATAGGTACGAACCGGCTGAATCCCACCACTGGGCCACACGTGGAATCTTTGTTAGCTCACTACTGAAGGTGGTTTTTTTTTTCAAATTTCTCATTGCCATCAGTGGCCGTCTCCTATTAAAGACCCTAACCATGAGACACTCTTAATTTTTTTCCATGGGTGATTGACGGTCCACGAGGAAAACTGCAGGAGCTCCAAGAATTTTTGAAGCCTTCCTGGAGTTTATGGAATTTTCATACCTTCTATTCTTCTTTGTCTTTTTTTTTGCTTTGCTCATGATCTGTTCTCTTCCTTTCATCGTTCTCGATAGGAAACCTCATTCGGCATGCATTTTGCAACCTCCACCTGCCGCTTTATCTTGTGTTTAGAAAAAAAAAATGGATGAGATTATTTCTTTTAAATCAGTCCCATCTTTGAAATGGCAATGCTTGAAACTGGGATACTTGCTGCTATTCGTCATCGGTCTTGCATACATTTCAGAAGAAAGGCATTGATGTTTTCTGGCTACCACTGTTCATTCCTTCTTCTCCTGTCTTGCTTAGATAAAATCACGCCTATGCAAGATCCAAACAGGTTGGGCAGTCCTTGTTAATTCAGGTCCTAATTTTGGACCTACTTTAACGTCCTTGTTGTGGCCTACCAGTGGCCAACGGACCTGGGAGCAGATTCGGTCAGTGAGGAGGTTGGGGAGGAAGATGGGCCAGTCCTGGAGTCTGGGAAAGGCTCTGATGAGGGCTCTGTGTCGGAGGCAGAGAGGGTGGGGCAGAGCCTTATGCCAGTTATCAGCTGCCTTCAGAGTCAGACATCAGTGAGGCAGACGAACAGCTGGAGCCAGTTCCCAGTGAGTACATGTGCATAGTTGCCAGACAAAGGGAACAGCTAAAGAACAAGAGTTGACTTGGGAGTAAGGCCCCAGGTGGACAATGAATGGCCCCTCCCAGAGGAAATAAAAGGGGAGCGAAAGGGGAGTGGAGTTTGCAGGAGACAGTTAGTTCGCTTAATCGGTTCGTGACTCTCCGAGACTCCTTGCCAGGTTTTGCAGATCCTCCCTTGAAAGACTTTGCTGGATGTGAATGAGCAGAATTCACAGTGAATCAATAAAAGGAATTTTTGTCAGGACAAGGAGTCTGCTTCATGGTTTTGGGAAGCCTCGGTCAGAACAATCCTGGCTTTACTGATTAGATATCTACAAATTGATTTGTGCACATCTTTTGACCTTTTGACATGACACATAGTCCTTGATTTAGGATCACGGTGTCCATTGCTAAGAAGGTTGGTTGTTAAATGAATTGTGCCTGATTTTATTGCCATGGTTGTTCAGTGAATTTGTCTTCCCACATTGACTTTGCTTATTGGAAACTGGCTGGCAAGGTTGCAAAAACATGCCCCTAGGACTGTGATGGTGAACCTATGACACACCTGCCAGAGATGGCACACAGTCAACAGCTATTCTTCTGGTTTCCGGTTTGCACATGTGTGTCGGGCAGCTGGTCTTCATGGGCGCCAGAGCACTGGAAAATGGCCCCAAAAGGGCCACAAAAGCAGACTGTTTTCCAGGCCTTTTTGGGCTGTTTTCAGGCCAGTTTTAGGGCATTTTGGGGGCCAAAAATGGCCCAAAATGATAGCCTGAAAACAGCCTGAAAAATGGCTAAAAAACAGGCCCCCAAAATGGCCAAAAACCAGCTGGTCTTCGGGTTTCCAATGCTCCAGTGCGCATGAAGACCACATGGCCGGTGTGCATCCCGATAATCATGTGATCAAATTAAGACGCTTGGCAACTGGTGCATCTTTATGATGGCTGCTGCGTCCCCAGGGTTGTGTGATTCCCCTTTTGCCACCTTCTGACAAGCAAAGTCGATGGGGAAGCCAGAGTGATTCACTTAACAACCGTGGCAAGAAAGGTTGCGTAATGGGGCAAAACTCACGTAAGAAATGTCTCCCTTAACCACAGAAATCCATTGTGGTTGTAAGTCAAGGACTACTCTGTATGACCTGGATAAAAAAGCCAAGAGGCTACCAAGGCAAATATTAGGGAAAGAGCACAGGTGCTCCATGAAGGATAGATTCTCCTTTTGATTTTCACCCTACAGTTAGCTTGTTTTTTGTGTATATCCATTCGACTTCTCAACTGCCCTGTGATTGCAGTTCTTTGGGGAGCTTTTTAAGAAAGTGGAGTGCAGGCATCTTTATAGCCATTCACTGTAATCAACGAAAACTTCTTTTTGTTAGAGGAAAATGTAAACACTATACTTAGAGGTCCGGTGGTGAATGAGGAAAATGTCGCTTGGCTTCTCCTCTCTGGCCAACAAATGTAAGATATCTCTATATCTAGATCAGTGTTTCTGAACCTTGGCGACTTAAGTCCTGTGGACTTCAATTCCCAGAATTCCCCAGCCAGCTGGCTGAGGGATTCTGGGAGTTGAAGTCCACAGGACTTAAAGTTGCCAAGGTTGCGAAACACTGATCTAGACTCTAGATTCTAGAGGATGTTGAAATGCCAATCACAATTGTATAGTATCTGCAATTTCTACATACAGTAGTCCTTGACTCATACCACTTATACAATAGCAGAGTTGGAAGGGACCTTGGAGGTCTTCTAGTCCAACCCCCTGCCTTTCAGACAAATGGCTATCCAACATCTTCTTAAAAACTCCCAGTGTTGGAGCATTCATAAATTTTGGAGGCAAGTTGTTCCACTGATTAATTGTTCTAACTGTCAGGAAATTTCATTTAATGACCATTCTGAGTTACAATACCAGTGGAAAAAGTGACTTATGACTGTTTTTCTTGCTTAATGACCATTGCAGGATTCCCATGGTCAGAGGGGATAGTCTTTTGATCCCCTTTTGCAATCTCCTGACAAGCAAAGTCAGTGAGGAATCCCGTTGCTAATATAACAACTGCAGTGATTCTCTTAACAGCTGTGA